>NC_088205.1:30209330-30517556 GCF_037126465.1 Ornithodoros turicata
GCATTTCTGTCACCAGAACCTACCAATCAACCAACCAACATTGGCTTGCGAACATGATACGACGATGTGATGTGACCACGTAATCGCATTATAATCTTGGTATCTCCACGCCCTCTCCAAAGCCGAGAGAGGGCACAAGATCGGACACGAAAGCGACAAAACACAAAGTTCGTTTCATTGCGACGTGAGCCCGAGGCAGTTGGACGAGCGCTTCCTTATAATGAGACAGCATTGTTGTACTTGTGTTTGTTCATGGCTTCCTTGTTGTTCGCGTTGTAACGCCGGGACGACGAGAGATTCCCTTTATTCGTCGGCAAGACCTTGTTTTCCCTTCTCGAGACGCTCGAGGAACGCACAATGTGCTGGGAAGACGTTTTTCGCGCCTCTTGTGTCACACTAAAATAAGCATCTCATTGTCGTCGTCGTTCGCTCTGTTTACTCGGCCTCGGAGAGACGCCTTCAAAGTGGCATCATTAGCAGCTTTCTTCTTCCACGGGATTCTTTGTTCTGCCCGACGCACTTTCAATCCAACAAGGACGTTTCTCTCGGGATGCCGCAGTAAAATTGCTAAGAGATCCCTCATTGTGCGTAACACGCTATCGCACTATACCGTAAGTATTAGGGTTGTTCTATCTAGGGCTAATACAAATACGTTAGAAATAGATGGATGAACTTGTTACTACAGTGTGCGAACACGGAAATGAATCCAGAGCCGAGGGGTTCAAAGGATAAGATCCTTTCCTAAATACTTCATGCGCAGATTTTAGGAAAAATCTTGCCGGGAACAGCACCGCAAGCGATACTGCCCCGACGACCACGCATTCAAAGACACGTCCCACCCGGGGCGGACCGCGTTATCAAGGAGCCCTTCTCCAATATATGAAGGACCGGCTCCCTTTTTGCTCCCCTCCACCATGTACGCGGATTTGAAGGGAAACCAGAACGCCATTTCGGAATATCTAAGTCAACTGAGAACGCTGGAGCCGGTTGGTACGTAACTGAAGAGGTGACGACGGAGAAATAAAAGGACAGTCACGGTGAACGTTCGACGTGAAACGACGTTCACCGTGTCTGTCTTTGTTGTTTCTCCGTCCTCACCTCTTCAGAGTTAAGACAGCCTTGTTAAATTCCGGTCAGATATAAAAGTGGTATAGCAAAATCAAGAAAAATGTGAAAACACAATGAGGAGGCTCAGTGAGTGCCTTTCGCAAATTAAAAGTAATCAAGAACCAGTGGAACCTAATACTGCTGTCACACGGGTAGTCCTCAATGATGATTGAAACGAAGGACCATTGAACACTCGCGTAGTGCCACCAAGCGTGTAGCGTGTGAACTCATCAAAGAGCATTCGATTCAATGCTCGCTGACAGGTTGACACATATACCCGCTTGATGGCGCTACGCACATGTTCAATGACCATTTGTTTCAATCATCATTGAAGACTACCCGTGTGACAGAGGTATTAGATATGGGGTGAAGGTGGATTCCTTAGAAGCAAAGGTTTCCGATAAAACCACGACCACTGAGAAATTTTTGGCGAAAATCACTTATCTAGAAAGATTGAGGAAGGCGGAATTATTCGCTAATTTATGATCTCGTAAGCTACAAGTTGAGTTGAGTTTCAATGTAAAAAAAGAAATTGCATTGACAATTTCGTTAGGAGAAAGATGGGTCTGGAAACTAAGGTAATAGAAAGATGTAATCGCCTATGCAGGAAATAATGAAATAAAGAAGAGGACATGCATTGTACGGCTTGGCTATAGAGAGAAAATATTAATTCTGAAAGCTGCAACTAAACTGAGGGGAACTGGACTCGTCCTTGTTGAAGACTTCACTCAATATACACGCCATGTTAGACAAATGCTCTGGGACAATGCAGCCGAAGAACGTATAGAAGCGGTCTTGCTCGGACACGGTAAGTTGTTTATCGACAATGGGCAGTATAGGAATGCTCAGTTGAATAAACGGGTCCGTAACTTCGGCAGAGGTCAATGATGCACTTCTTGCGGTGGTCCCCAAAAACTTGTCGAGTGAAAACAGTAGTAAACATAAATGCAAGAAGTCTATAGTGAATAAATATGCTGAATTTGAAACATTTCTAATCTTACACTTACCTGATGTTATTGCTGTTTGGGGGTTATTACACCTGGTTATTGTATGCAACGCATCGCGGTGGTTGGGAAGGAGGGGTAGCAGTAATACCGAGGTCTGACGTACCAGTCATACTAATGTATTAACATCCTATAGGAGCGAAATCTTAACATGTAAGACTAAAATTATTGATGAGACATGTATTTTTGTGTGTTGCTTATCGCCCTCCCAACTCTGCCACCGGATTCTTTGAAGACCTGAAATCGCACCTGGCGAGGTTCTACAGGGCAAAGACAATATTGCAGGAGATTTAAATCGCTCAGAAATCAACTGGGACGCTATGACCACACATAGCAGCGACATATATTTCTTTTGAGTTCAACATAAAACAAGTCGATACTGAAATCACACGTATTCAAGGTACCATATGCAGTTCTATTCCAAATTTTCTATTTTTGAAAAATGACGTTGCGCGCAACAGATATTGTTTTGAAGTCGTTGTATGTGTGTCCGACAATTTTGCTGTGATTGAATACTTGCCGACGAACGCGACTCCACATTGCCGTATCATTCGTGCCTTTCACTTTCATAATGGGAACGACACGATTTGACTTGTTGATTACAATGATGGGAATTTTAAAAAAAAAATAGCACTTAATATGTCAACTTCCGTGGCTCCGGTGGCTCCAGTTCAAGTGTTTGATAACGGAAAGTGGGTACCACGAAATTTGTTGCTGCTAGGTTTTAAAAGTTCGAACATCAAGAACCCCTGGATCAATCGAGAGGTTATACATCTGAGAAGATGCCTAAGAACTCAAAGAAGTCCCACACCAAAGGACTGATATATCACACCGCAAGCGCCACCTTTAAAGCAAAACTGAAAGAAGCAAAAATTTGAATTCTTTAATGTGTAGTGTAAGAATGATTTTTTCCCAACTCAAGAAAAAAAAAATCATCTAGTGTTTTCTTATTCATGAGGAGGCAGTTGGGTATCCGTGCGTCGTCGTTCAAAAGTTCAACAGTTATTTCTAGTCAGTTTTCACGTCAGATAACGTCCTAGATTCGCTTCGCCTTCTTCGCAAGCAACGCATATCTGCGGTATAACGTTGTAGTGGATGAGACAAGTAACGCAGAAGGACACACACAACACAAGCCTCACAACGCCCAGTTCAACTGCCATCATTCAATTGAAGCACATTTGTGGAACCCACAATTCAGGCAACGGGGTGTCGCGCTCTAGTTCAATATTTCCGGAATATTGAGACGGACACCAGAACTTAGAGACCCCAGTGAAGATCGGTGGAAACTCATTAGGTTACCTGATATTTTCGCTTCAACGCTTTTTACAAGTAAAATGAAAGAGTGCAGTTACACGAAGGAGTGCAGTTACACGGATGTGCGACAACTTCTGTCCTTCGTAACATTTTCTTTCATTTTACTAGTTCACGTTTTAACTGTTCTCAATTTCTCTTACAATCCCATGCGGTCGATGAGCACTCTGTCATGGAGTAGACGGATCCACGTTTGTGGAACCACCGTCTCCATATTTTATTTCACATATCCGTTCATCCATACACAGGTTGTTGGCTTCCCCACAACCATCATACGTATGCGGCAAAGCATCCTCTACAGGAGTGCCTCACCGGCTCTTGTGCTAGTGTATTGGTTTCTGTAACACAGAGAAAGCAAATACGGAGGGTAATTCGAAACATTTAGGGCTTATTTTGCTTACGTAGACCACAATTTGAACCAAGACAACGGAGCCTTAACCGTATCTGTAGTTACCTCTGCTCTGTCGGAGTTGAAGGTCATTTCTGATCGCTAGAAATGGGCGTTAGCGAATTCCGAGGCATGCACTCGCTGGAGGAGCATTGCAGGAGCGAGACTGCAAGGATTGCCATATCTAATGGCGACAACAATAATTGCCAATACTTGGAAAGCGAGAACGCGATTTAATGTGCAGAACGCCCGTAAAATCGGCCTTCGGAGCAGACAGCAGAACACTGACCAACGGTAGCAATATCAAAATACTACATCGGTGCTACTTCACCGAATAAAACCAGATGAAGCAAATATTAGTCGAAATATGTGCAGCTTTATTGATCGTCGGACGAATCGGAACCGGAACTCAGCTGCGATTAAAGTGGTGGTGGTGGTGATGGAACTGCTTGATGTAGTCGGCCACACTCAGGCGGGCAAAACTATCCCAAAGGTGTGTGTGTGTGTGTGGGGGGGGGGGGGTCCCTATATGCGAGACTCGGTCAAAGTATCACCGATCGCCGCCGCAATCTAAGCGACGTTGGTGATCCTGTTGGCCTCCTTCTTGTATACACGCAATAAAATCATTGATAATCCAATCTACATGTACTCGTGTTCCCTCTACGCGCGATCCCAGAGCTTGAGTGCTCAAGAGAACCAGTAAAAACGCATAATGATTACTCTCAGCGAAGCTTGTCACTTAATCTAGATCAAAAAGAAATGGCACCTCGAAGTGACTTAATGCAGGACTTGAGATGTTCGAAGGTTATGGAAAGCGCAGCGGGATGTTATTGCACAGATGGAAGCATTGAAGCAATGATTGGGTCGCACCTGGAGGCAGACCGATAGCGGAGCACTTCATTTTCCGCTCGACCAGGCTCTCACCGATGGACACCTGAAGAGTCGCTCCCTGGGCTCCTAATCTGTTCTCTTGTTCCGCTTAATCCGGGATTTTCGTCGGCGCGTGCTCCTCCAGATTGGGACTCCCGTTCTATTGTGCTCTCACGGGGATTGCGCCCAAAGTCAGATGCGTGACCCACGCGCACAAAAGGGGACACCTCTTATTATGACCCTCGTCCAGATGAAGCACAGAAATAAACCAACAGAAAGGTTGGAATCGACGGACGAAACAGATTGAGTCGATAGTTTCATTCAACACTCGAAAAGCCCGTTTGGAGTTTCCGAAATCGTGAGTTTCTTTGCTCGTAAAATACAGCAGGTGGTATAACACTTCCAGAAGAGATGCTAGGTCGGACTAGACCAGATTTTGTTAGACTTTGACGGGTCCTACACCTCTATATTTTTTATATTCAATCAATCAATCAGATGCTAGGTGGGGCAGCATTATCTGTCGCTGTAGCAAAGTGTCCAATAACAGAGGAAGTCGCCTGCCGGTAAAAGTGGTCATGTCTGACGTTCACTCCTTCAAGCTGGCACCTCACAACGAAACGCACCGAAATTAGTTTGGCTTTTTGGATCGTTCATGTAAGTGCGTGCACTATGCCGTACAGACGTAACGGTAAAAATTATATCTTCCTAAAACTATTGGAACGTCTTCATTGAATTTTTTTTTCGTTTTCCTAGAACCGTTTATGTTTTAACGAACCACGCTGTTGCTCCCAGCATAAAGACTGACCTGCGTAACGAAGTTGTGAGAAGATGATGAAAAAAGAAGTTGTTTTGCAACGCACAAAAGAACCGCGTCTATGACGGGCAAATGCGTTACTGCTGGTGTTTCAACATATGGCGATACGAAAACGGTTGGGAGAAAACTGCGCTTTGCAACGTCTAAATCACCAGCAGGACGACTGGACATGGCTTCGAAAACAACGCCAGCAAGGTTGTAACTAGAAGCGAGCGCGGATAGGTTGATAGCCTCCACATCCGCACAGTGTCCGCAAGCGCGTCGGCGTAGATGTTGAGTATATATCCCCACATAAGCGGTCATTGCACCTGTAAGAAAAATTGCGTGACGAAAATGTTTTTCCACAAACGATTTTACTTTTCAGCGTAGAAACTTTCTCAGTAAAGTCATGGCATCCACAATTGCCCAGTAATTGCAGTTAAAGGAGCAGCAATGCGAGGGATGGCACACTTTGGCACCATTCACTGCGTGCTGCGTGTCCCGCTAGGGGACATCGGCAGAGGTAGTAATGCTTATTTGTGGATAAACTTGCAGATATCCGCGCGTACCGCAGAGACGCGTGGTTGTATCCGCAATTCATCGCGCGGTGTTAAAACATTATATTTCTTAACATTGACATTTATCTGCAAACCACAATATCGTGCGGATATCAGCGAATATAAACGCACCCACGTGCACCTCCGGGGCTATAACAGCCAATGACATTTCTCAGCGCCTACCGGCTCGTGTTGACAAGGATGACACTCCATCTCAAGCAGCATAGAAGCTTGGATCAATATTGGCTGCATATTGGGAATACAGGTCCAATATTGGACCAGTATTCCCAAGATTCTGCCAATATTGGCTCACCATTGGGCATACTGGCCCTATATTCACAAGATTCCGCCAATAGTGGCTCACCATTGGGCATACTGGCCCTATATTCCCAAGGTTCTACCAATATTGGCTCGTCGTTGGGCATATTGGCCCAATATTCCCAAGATCCCGCCAATATTGGTTCATCAGTGGCCATATTGGCATTTCCCAATATAGGTCATATACAGGGAATATTGGCATTTTTGAGAAATCTGGAAAATCAAATGTAATAATTTCCTCGGACTAAACCAGAATCAGACAGGTATGTGCAATTTTAGCAAAGCTAAACACTTCACCCTGTGCAACTGTGGTCCCCAAACTCAGGATCTGGAACCGCCCCAGGTTCTGATGGACTTCCAAAGCCAAACCTGTCTGACAAACCGTCACGCTTGGCGCTTCGCTGTGACAGGCCCGGCAACAATGTGCTCTTTGTCTCTCTCTGCCATGGCGGTTGTGAATGTGGCGGTTGTGGTGTTACTTGCGGCATGTTTCAACAGTTATCTGGGTATTGGAACAGGACGTTAGTAGCTCTACAAGTCATTGTAGTGTGATATCTGCAAAGATACCAGGGTTGCCAGATTGGGCTATAAACCACCAAATTGGGCTACTTTTTTGTGACAGTTGGCGGGGCGTTTTTCATCTTGGCTATTTTTGGGCTATACCAGCGTTTCACGCCATGCGCTCGGACGACAGCACACGACCACACGACGACTGTCACCCCTCGTTTCTGCATTTCTGTCCCGACACATAATAATGCACTGCCGTCTGTCAAGACTGAATAAAGTAATGATTCTTTGCGCTCCCAGGTCGGACGTGTTAATGGGCAGCAGAATAGATATGAGCAGATACGAAGACACACATGTCGGAATCCTTTTTCGTAATTCGGTAATTCTGTGACGGACACAGGTGGTGATACTGCAACGCAGCTTTGGTTCCTGTACAGTCAGAATTTCGAAGTTCAAAGGAACCAATTCCCGTGCGATTTTATACTCTGACCTTGCTGAGTTTGAATAAGTTGTGCGAATTGGAGAGAGTACGTATAGTGCCTAGGCTCGCTGATGTTCCATTATTAAAAGCCCCAAAACTAATGCTGTTGGAATATTAAAGACTAACCATGTACAGGTCTGTACACAGTTTAGTAACTACCGCGCGCATATAAACGGTTGCTCCAAGTAAAAATTTGCCAGGTTCGCGGCAACGCGAGTTGCTAACTTCAAGGTCGGGTTCCCAGCTTCACGTTAGCCGGCGTTCACACGCAGCAACTCGGTAGCTCCACCCACAAGCAACCTTATGGTGACCGGAGAATGTGGGTTCGAATCGAACTGGTGGAATATTCTCTTTAGCTGCTGTTTATCAAATTTTAGTCAGTTTTATTGCCCTAATAGATCATTATCACCTTCCAGAAATGGCAACTGATATGTTTCCGTGAAGTTCGTAAAAAAAGAAAAAGTTATTTCTCAGCTGCACCTGCAGGATTTGAACCCATGAATCCACGAACGAAATCCACAACGCCATCGGGAGTCACGTGTAAATGCTCCGCTCGCTGATTGGCCGGTGCACGAACAACTTCTCAAGTTTTCGGTCGGCGAGCGATTCGCAGCAACTCTGAACAACTCGAGTTGCTGGAGGTTGCCGGCTGACAGCAACTCCAAAGTTGCTCATAGTTGCTGGAGAAAGTTGCCCCGTGTGAACGCTGCCTTAGCAATTCGCAATGTGGCGAGCATGCGAGCACCTTTGCGCAAAACTGCCGCTTGTATATGGGACCTCTACTTGATATCATGCTGCCTCGGGCGTGGAGTCGTTGAAAGTGACCTTTATTTACATAAGCAATAAAGTTATAAGCTATACGTGGTGCATCATATCTGATTCAATACATATTGTGGTTCTTATACACGCCGTATGTTCCACTTGAGGACATCGGAAGAAAACATTTACCAGCGACTTAACACAACATGAATAACAACATTTAACACGAGACGTTTCGTCTCGTATTAGTCCGCGGCATGGGACGTTGCTGAAAATACTTTATGCCATCCGAATCCTACCTGAACAAGTTTAAAAGCGAACTTATGTATCCATAATCCAGGAGAAGTTGCATGCCCCTATCTTATGCTGTATATTCTCCCGGTTTTGTGAACAGAGTAACGAAAACACTTTTGGTTATTTTTTTTTTATGCGTTGGCGTGAGTTGGCTATATTTGGGCTATTTTCTCGATCAGTTTTGGCGGGAGACCAGCTTGGCATCTGGCAACCCTGACTGGATAACCGTTCTCGGTTCCAAATGCAAGTAACGTGGAGTATTGAACTGGTCGGAGCGGCGCGTCTCAAACTAAAAGTTGATACACAACATTCTGCTAGTGGTAAGTGTTGTCTCTACATTTTGTTCCCTATTTCTTATTTGAAGTACCATTGTAACGGGTTGGTCAGACTATACTTTAAGTGGAATGCACAGATTAGGGCAGCGAACATTACGCGTTGCGATTACCAGTTATATCCCGGACAGTCTCTTACTGAAACATGCTAATAGTGGAGCTACATATAGTGTACTTTGTGTCTTTTTGAAGGGCTCGACGTGGTCTCTCCGACTACTTTGGTCCCGTAAGCGCGCGACGTTTCGTTCTCCAGAAATTCCCTTGAGAGCGTCGGGTATCCGCGCCGGTGCGTCTGGTAGCGGCTCCTCACTGTCTGGGGACGGAACTCGCTTCCCCTTCGTCCGATCGCGTTGAATTTTTAGGTTTGTATATTGCGGTTTTACCCCAACAACTTTCTATCCCACATCTATGTTGTATGTTCAGAGCGGTTACGAAGTTATTCGGCAAATTCCCGTGCCTACCCACGGTTCCGCCACCTTTATCGTGTTTCTCGGTTCGAAGTTCGAACCCAATGGCGTATCTGCACCATTCTTCCGTACAGCTTTTGAATTGTTGGAGTTGGACGGACTAAAAATAATACGGAGAGGTTGAACTTGTCACCTGACAGGTTCTGTTACTC
Source organism: Ornithodoros turicata (assembly GCF_037126465.1). Classification (NCBI taxonomy): domain Eukaryota; kingdom Metazoa; phylum Arthropoda; class Arachnida; order Ixodida; family Argasidae; genus Ornithodoros; species Ornithodoros turicata. The sequence continues at coordinate 30,218,671 of NC_088205.1, forward strand.
CGAGAAAAAAAAAAGCAATTTTGAATTGTCTTTGAGCCTCACGATCTATTATAGTGTAATGTCACGCCATCAACAATGGCATGCAGCAATACTACGATACGTTTTCTGAAGATTTTCGTGAGAGAAGTGTTGACTGCAACTGGACAATGTTTAGGACAAAAATCAATGAGCTTGTTAACAAACACATACCTACCATAAGAGTACCTGCTGATAAAAGTAAGCCGTGGTATAACAGAGAGCTTAAACGACTTGGCAACAAGAAGAAGCGCTTATTTAGAGATGCCCGAATGGTTAACAGTGTATCTTCTTGGGCTAAATATAACAGTTGCGAATCTGAGTACAAACGGAAACTACAGATAGCCAGGTCTAAGTTCTTTAATGAGGGCCTTGGCCTTCTATTACAAAACAATCCACGCCAATTTTGGCAATTTGTCACACCGGAATCTCGAAATTCTAAGATTGTCTTGGAGGGTTTAAGCGGCCAATTATTACCTGATTGTGAAGCCGCAACGGTTCTGAACAGTTTTTTCTGCTCAGTATTTACCATTGAAGATATGTCTTCCATACCTCAGCTGCCGCCTCTTAACCATGAGCGCATGGCCTCAGTTACTGTCACATTCCAAGGCATATGTTCAATGATTGACAGACTGAAAATATCGTCGTCCGGTGGTGACGACGGTATCAACGCTAAGATACTTAAAAGTACTAAAATGGTTTCATCACTGTTCTTGTGTGACATTTTCAACCAGTCCCTTCGGCTAGGTGTTGTTCCTGAAGACTGGAAAACTGCTCGCGTGACACCAATTTACAAATCAGGAAGCAGATATACACCATCAAACTATCGACCCATCTCGTTGACAAGTGTATCTGGAAAGCTCATGGAACACATTTTGTACTCATCTATCATTAATTTTTTTGAAAGCAACTCTTTGTTATCTAACACTCAACATGGTTTTCGCAAGGGACTAAGCTGTGAGACACAGCTGTTACGGTTTACTCATGACATTCATCTTAACTTGGACAATAGGATACCGACAGACGCTGTTTTTATAGATTTTTCGAAAGCTTTCGATAAGGTCCCGCATTCACGTTTACTCCACAAGCTATCTCGACTAAACATTGATAACGCAGTTTCAGAATGGATTCGGCATTTTCTTCACTCACGGGTTCAGTACACAATTGCAAATAACACCTGTTCAAGCATTTCACCAGTAACATCCGGAGTACCGCAGGGATCCGTGCTTGGTCCGTTGCTCTTTCTGATCTACATCAACGACTTACCAAACTACATCAAGTCCAATATATGCCTGTATGCTGATGACTGTGTCATATATAGAACCATACATAATGAACATGATCGAGCCATATTACAAAACGACTTACATTCTTTTCATCTGTGGTGTTCCGACTGGCTAATGGAAGCTAACTACTCGAAATGTAAGTCGATGACTTTCACTCGGTCATGCCAACCTTCTAACTTGAATTACGTTTTGGGAACATCAGTACTAACGCAGGTAAATAACTATAAATACCTTGGACTTCACCTAACACCAGACCTATCATGGCGCACACACATCCGTGCTATCTCATCCAGTGCAAACAAGTCCCTTGGCTACCTCAGGCGAAACATCCGTATGGCTTCACCACTTGTTAAAAAGCTTGCGTACACAACAATAGTGAGACCCAAGCTCGAATACGCATCTGTAATATGGCACCCCTGGCAGGAAACACTAAGCACTGAATTGGAGTCTATTCAAAACCGCGCCATCAGGTTTATAATGAACAACTATAACCCGCACAGCAGTATCACAGATATGAGGCATACCCTCGAATTACCCACACTGAAACAAAGACGTATACATGGCAGCATAACATTCCTTCATAAACTTTTCCACAGCCCTCTTGACATAAAACACGACATGATATTGAAACCCTTCCGGTCTTCATCACGCATTAACAACCTGAAAAAAATCTGTCCAATTCATGCTTCTACAACCTCGTTCCAAAACTCTTTTTTACCACGAACTATTGACCTCTGGAATAACCTGCCGAACAGCATAGTGACGATCACAGATAACACACGCTTTCAACAGTCTCAGACAGAACACCTGAAAGATTAACACTGAACTAACTTGTTAGATGTTTTCATTATCACTAGACTTACCTTGATAGTTGCAAAGTAGGCTGTACACTAATGAGATGCATCATCATCGTAGTCTTTTTTTTGTTTGTAATTTGTTATTGTTATTATTATTGTTATTGTAACATTGTAATTAGCATTACTGTGTTTTGCTTTGCCTATGTCCCTTATGTAATGCCCTCGGGCCTTTAAGGGTTAAATAAATGAAATGAAATGTTTGGCAGAGCCTTCCATACTTGTAGCCTTTCATGGTACAAGTTTCTCCATTGTGTTGAATACTTTGGGTCTGTTGCATTGCAGGTTTTCGCAGTATCTCATGCCCGTAGTTTTTCATTGTACTGGCATTTGGTTTGAGTGAAATGCTCAGTCTTACATAGTACAAGTTCTTTTTCTCTGTTACATGCTTATGGTCTTCCTACATAGGGAGCGGCACAGAATGTACGCAATGGCACACAGCTGTGCAATTTTCTTGCACGCAGTGTTTAGCAAATAGTGTGGCTTGACTATGATTGACCTTGATGTTGTTCAGGTGAAGGACCAATTCGCGTATTTCCTCATTTTGAATTTTTGTTAGGGTGCTGTTAACCTTCCAACTGACGACTTCCCTTCCACTAGCGCCGGAGATGAATCATGAAGACCATCATTGCAAGCCAATGCCACAGAAGGAGAAGAACAATGAAATGCCGCAGAAGAACAATGTAATATGTATAAGCTGACAGTAACTCTCAGTTTTTTATGCTTTGGTGCTCTTGATGCTCATGTTTCTCATTCGACATTTTTGTAAAAGTCCCCAGATCTGCTTGGTTACAATCCCAAAGTCTGGAATATTTGGCATGGAATGACCCTCAGTAACCTGTGGTGTAGTATATCATTTTGTAATTAGCAATTTTAACGTTCGTATAAGCAAGTAAACGTCACTACTGTATACTACAAGAGGGAAGTCATGCTGGTTTAGAAAAGCCTATATGGTCTGTGATGCTTTTGTTTCAGAAAGAATACCTTGCTGGTTTTGGGAGGAGCCGCTTTCCATGCTGTAGTCAGGGCTGTTATGTCCAGGGTATTGTGCCCACCGCTACAGGCCGAATTCAGTGTGAATGGGAAGCAAGGTAGCAAGTCTGCAATCAGTGGGTTCAATCCCTGCACTGTTGTGATTGGTAGGTAATCCTAATGCTGTTTATAGTTGTCTTTCTTAAGAGACTCTAGATATAGCAGTGGCATGTGGAAATACGATAAAGTGCATGCTTTTGTACCTGACTAGAAACTCTCTCATTTAACATTTCTGTCCAGTTGCAATCATTCAGCGAGCCGACGTGCGGCAGCTATATGCTGAGAAAGCGCTGGGGAAGTTCTTGGCCGGGGCAGCGGACAGAGACGGTGGCCGTCAGAAGCGGGGTACAGAGCATCCACAAACAGGCACAGTCTCCCCCCCAAATGAGAATCAAGACCCACAGTTGAGAGTTTCGTAAGAGATGTAAGAGTAAGTGAAATAAACTTGTGTGCGTGTTTAACAAAAGTGTGTGTCTGTTGTTCATTGAACAACTAAAAAGTACTCATTGAGAGTAGGACCGCACAATGGGGCAAATTCTGGGCACAACAATGTTAAAAATCGGGCTACCAATATTGGACCAAGGACTGGTATACCGGCACAAGACTGGCAAAACCGGATAACCAATATTGGACCAACATCGGGTATAGTGGCGCAATATCGGCAAAACTGATTCGCCAATATTGGACCAAGATTGGGAATAACGGCATGACACTGGCAAAACTGGCGTGCCAATATTGGACCAATATTGCCCATGTTGCAGTTTCCATATTGGGCCAATATTGGCAATCTATATTGCCAATATTGGTCCAATATCGGTCTAATCTCGGGGTGCTGCCTGGGATCTGAACACAATGTGAATCCTCTCTCACTCCACACGATGGGCACGTCGACGACGAGAGTGCGACACCAATCTTACGTAGAAACGCATTGCCATTGTTTCCTTTCTTCCGATTAGTTCCGAAATAATAACATGACGTGTCTAACAATTCTAGCCTCCAGGGATCCGTTAGTAAAGGATAAGGCAGTAGAAGGGCTTCGCCCTCGATGCCATCTCCTCGCAGAGCTTATTCTCTCTTCGCGTGCGTTTTTACGGCCGTCTCATCATCTCCCCAGCCATTCACCCGGCTTCGATTTCCTCCTAATACAATGTAAGGAGAGATGCACGCACAGCCATAAACCATTCCGAAGGTTATTACGATACCGCAAATGGAAACAACCCCTACCTGACACATGCACGCGCCGAAGAAAAAGAGCCGCAATAATCAAAACGGCTCAGCGGGTTGTTCCATCGCCGCCTCCGATTCCGCCTGTTCTCTCACAAAGACTCCACAGGTGAAGATGGTGTCAAAGAGTTGTTGGTCGGGGGATTTTTGTTTATGCGCCATTGCTTCGGAAGACTTGGAATCCTTTCTTTCGATTCGACTTTTTTGTTTCCTTTACAGCGGTTCCGATGAAACAACACTTCTTTTTTTTTTCCTCGTATGCGCTTTTCTTTCGGGATATTTTCTGTGGATGTGAAAAGTGCAAGATGATGTTCCCTCCCGGGTAACAAAAAATATATACATACTCAACGTATAGAGAAGAGGGTCGTTGAAAATGAAATTGGTGTTTGTGATTTATGTCGCCAGCTGAAATTGTTTGCGCCCGCAAAAGCGTGCGCGAACGGGGTGCGACTGTTTTCTCTTTCTTTTTTTTTCTTGTACTTCCGACAAAAAGAAAGATTATTTTTTACGACGTATTTATTTACTCCTTACACGGTGGTGTGTTGAGGTTTCGTAGAACAGGGATGTTAGGATTCTATAGTCAGGTCCTTCCGTCACACATAAAAGAAACGAACGAAAGAAAAGGGTGGCTCCATTTCAACGTTGATGACTTCTTTGGTGAGTTATTGTCAGCTACGTTTCTCTCGCGAGTAACTTGGTTCGGTTTTCCCCGCGAAGAGGGGATCTTCTCCTTCTCCGTGCAGGGAATTGAAGTCGAAAATGTTAGCAGGGATCAACGTTTACGATGATGGATGATCGCTGCTGCCGATTTGGACGAGAGCTGACTGACTAAAAGAATTCGCCTCTTTTATTTAGAGGTGTATTCTGTCTATCGCATGAAAAGGACGTTAAAATTACTGTATTTTGATAATTTCACTTTACACTGAGTTACAAAAGTCTACAGTGTTGCAATCTCTTTTTTCTTTTCTTTTCTGAATTGCACCATGAAAAGTCCACCTTCGTCTTGTGCACCGGCCATTGGCAGGTTGATAGATTTTTATTTTTTAAGCCCGTGTTAGTACCGCGAAGCAACTGTTGCTATCAGCGGCGTACAGACGTGGACAGATGGAGAGAGGACAGCAGGAAGCGGTGGGGGACAGGGGGTTAGTATGCATCTTGGGCACGCTTCATGGGGCCGACATTAGTCTAGAAAGTGTTCCGGAAAATCCGGGGGAAACCTCAGACATCACAGGCAGTGAGGGGATTCGAACCCGCGTCACCTCCCAGTCTCGGCGGAAAGCGATCATCATGGAAGTATAATTAGAAGAAAAAAGAGTAGAGTTTGGAACGTTCAGCGCCCTATTGCAGACGCTATCTGTCCCATTGCGATGGATGCATAAGCGCAAGTCCACTGTTGCCGTTCTAGCGATTTTGGAGCTGGTCAGAGACCAAATCCACGTGGCCGGAACCTAGCGAGAAATCTAGCGAATTGAATAGACAACCACCCAACGCGGTCTCAACCAACTAATGCGCACTCTGGTGCTTTCTAAAGGGCTTCTAAATTACGGAAAACTTCCAGTTTTCTTCAAAAGTAGTTTCAAAAATATTTTAGGGACATGTGGCTGTGCACGTGTCGCATATATGGATCGTTCAGCGCGGACACCGAGTTTCTGGGGCCTTTGGAAGCGAACGGTGGAGTCACTGCAGGATACTAAAAGGTTTATCTTAACAGTATAGAAGCGTTCTGCTGACCAGTGTTCATAATCTGCTCAGTTCCACGTTTGCGAAAAAGCAGTGATTGTTGCAAAAAAAAGCTGATACCGAAACCAAACTTTTTTGTCGCTTTGAGTCTTCAGAACATACAACACATGATCAACACTAAAACGTATTGCAATGCGACGTCCCGATCTTTTAAAAAACGTGTTTTACATGAAGGTTCTGGAATCATCATGACCTCATGCGCATGAGGTCCCCCGCTCACGCAACTCCATCTATAGCAACAAAAAGCACGCGCAGTCGAGCTAAAACTAAAAATCAATAAATCAATCACGACTAATATTACCCAGTCTTATAGTGTATGTACTGTCTCGCAACAAAGCCACCATTTTCCTTCTTTTTGCTTTTCGTCGTTTATCTCTTAATAACTAGGAGTAGATTTAAACGTAAGCTGAGTTCCGCCCACAGTTGTGTTGGTACATGCTGCGCGGTATGACTGCGAATAATTTATCTCTATTGTGCTCGTCATTTGCACCGTTTTGCCTTCTTGTTGCGTTTTTCATCGAATTTATTGATATTTCCTGGCTTTACGACGCGAGACAACTATGATAATGATCGAATTTATTATCGAGGTAAAGTTCCCATGTTTGGATACGCCGAAGTTGTTGTTTTTTTTCTTCTTCTTCTGTCTTTCTTTTTCGACACTCCTTAAGTTGGAGTTACATCAGGCAAGTAGAAATTGCTGAGACCGGAGAATTCCTTCTTTTCTCACTTTTCAGTCATCACTTTTTCACAGAGGAAAACTGCACAACGCTGGAAAGAAGTATAGAGACTCAGCTTAAAGTTCGTAATCGAGTGTTTGACCGTTTGACAGAGTACGCCGCGTTTGAAACTTACTCTTATTGGCACCTTTCATTTTCTCGCGACGCTCCTGTTCGACTTCTCTCCATCACGTCCAAATGATTCTTAGATATTAAACAAAAGGGTCGGAAAGACTGTGAAACAATTAGAGTGTATCCAATCCACGCGCTCACATAGAATCCACAGCACTTCCTACACTTTTTCTTTCAAACGCACTTACTCGCCAACAACGACAGAGGCAGGAAGCATCTGGTGGATATGACAGAGGCTGATAATTGTGGCTTTATATGGTTACGATAGATTGTGAACGTCATGCGCGTATTGTGCGCAGCATACGCATTCAAGGAGACGTTCGTTTCTAGAATGACTGAAACAAATACAATAAGGCGTTCCCCTCATCCCCAACACTCAACAGGATTCCTCCAAGTACGGTCTTGTAATATCACGGCTTCGTTTGGTCGCTACAAGAGTGGATAGCAATAAATCCCCGTCAATTAGTGCTTGTCTTTGCCACAGCAACAGTGCGTGTTCAATTACAGAAATAAATAAACAACAACAACAACAACTAGCTAATGATGATGACATGGGATGTTTCACCGCGGCACCAAAAAACAACAACAAAAAAAAACAGAGTAATAAAACGAACTATATGCAGGTGAAGGAGCCTAATCGATGCACGGTCCGGTTTCAACACGCGAACCCGTTGTCCGTTGTTTGACGAATCCCCAAAAACGCCTTCATCGCGTCTACGGTAATTTTCCTGTCTCGATCGCAAATCACGGCGCGATCAGTGGACTTTTGGCCAGCTCAGCAGGAGCCCCCGTTTAATTAAGCCAAATCAGCCGCGTCGACACATCGTTTAAAAATGTCAGGATTTGGCGCTAATTCGGTGCCCTAATTGCGGATTGTTGGAAGGATTACCGCGAACCGCTGACTCAGCCACGGCAGTGACGGAAAAAAAGGGAGACGCCAATTGAAGTGCCATTGTTCGAGGGGCATGTCAAAAGAAAACGTTCCGTAAGCGCTTATTTCGAGTGCTTGCTCACATTCAAGAAAGATGGATGCGGAGCCTGGCTGAGAACATGTTGGGTTTATAAACGCATTTGTAAATGAAGGGCTTCCAGTCGTTGGCGACGTACGGCCGACGTGGACAGATTGTTTCTCCGGGACTTGTGACGAACTTACAACGAAATTATATGGCCTTTACTTTTTATTGATAGCGGACACACTCCGCGATACAGAGTTACAAATTCAGGCGAATTAATCTCAAGCGGAGGCTATCTTGCTGTGCAGGTTAGAGCCAGACTTCCGCATTAACTGATTTGATTAAAGAAGCTTGGAAATTCACGCACGAAGCAGTCGTTTAACTATGGATTCCAAGTTAGCAGTTCCAAGGTTCTTCTTGATACTTTTTGTCGCCTTTAGCATACAATCGGCCTCTCGCACTTCTAATCCGACTGCTTCTTTTGTTCTTTCAGTTTACTGGAATGCTACAGTGGTGCTCTCGCGCTGGATAGGAAGACGCAAAGCCGCACGTTACCGGTTTCGTGCTCCCATACATTTAGTTCCGTCACTTATATTATGTGTGATATATTCACTGTTTCCCACCATTCACTATTTCAAGCCTCATCTCATCATCATTTCGTTATGTGTGTGTTATGTGTTGAAGGGGTTCACCCTCAGTACCAAATATCTACACAAAAATACCGACAAAATGTACAGTCATGTTCCAACGAAAGATAAAAAGTACGACAATTATAGTGGAGCACAATCTATGCACCGAGACATACCACCAACGCGTGTGTCAACGAACGCCTTCATGCAAAAGTATAGCGTTATCTGAGCACTTGCGGACACATCCCCGATCTTGTGGGACTCGATCCCTTTATCTTTTCTTTCTTCTTCTTTTTTTTATTACTCATGCTCCTTTTCTTCGTTATTCTGCGCCTTGTTGTTGTTTTATTTTCCCTGTCACCCATACGCGAATGGTGCATGTGTCCGTGGACCGCTAATGGACTCGCCATATGGATTTCAGAGGCATCACGTATTCTGCTTCATGGAGGCTTTATGTTGCTTTATGGAGGAAAAACAGTGTGGATGTCGGACCCTCTATTATTATGGGGAAACCCTTCTTGGTGCTGCCTTTCCTTTGAGTTGGCTTAATGAACGGTCATTCGTTAAGCGCGTACCCAGCATCAACACCGCGGAAGTTCAATTAAATACGCATAAATACGATACATAAAGCGATGCCCTTACATGAGCCTTCAATGCGACTACTTTCTGTTCTGGTGCCCAAAGTGGTTGCTTAGAACAGCGTATAGTAAACATCTCCATTGGGACGCGCTGAAATAATATGTACAATAGGCATATTATGAAGGCATTTCCGTACCAATGCGAGCTCCGTAAACTTCCTGAGCGTTTCATAAATGACAAGTTTCCTCGCACTATTTTCGGGGCTCGGCGTGCACCTTGAACCCTAGTCAAGTTAGTTGGGCTAAAGTCGGCATTTAAAGTAGCCATAAAGTAGCCGAATAGTAGATGAAACTCAAGGCGACATACAAGTGATAGAAGACGACAGGCGATCGCTGTGATATACAGGGTATTTCACCTAACGTGAGAAAAAAATCAGATGGAAAAAATCTACTAGACTGAACATCATGGGATCAACGCTATTCAATTCGGGGGAATTGCTATTACATCTGAGACTTTTAAGTCGGGAAAAATTGAATCCTTACCAATTGACCTCCGAAATTTGCCAAACCTCACGTTTTGTCTGCAGAAGCGCACATCGAATTTACCCCATTGCATTACAAAATACATTCCCTCCAACTTTGGTAATTGCTGGGGAAAAAAAAAAGAAAAACGAAAACTGTGGTTTCGAGAACCGCAAACTGTCGGCCGAACTCAGTTCTCCGTCAAGATAAGATAAGCCGGAACAATAAGAACGGTCACCCGCCCGCCTGTTTCCTTCTTGCTCTTCTTTCAGCTACCGTAATCAGCAAAAGCTTGGAAAAGGAAAAATGGAAGGGTAGGTACATGGACTCCTCCCATCGCTTCTTTCGGGGATCTGAGCGCGACCGGCACTTTGCGCGCCTCGAAACGACGGTTTTCGCATTTTTTTGCAGCTATCACCATTGTAGTAGTGAATGTAATTTGCAATAGAATGGGGTAAACCCCGTATTATTTGCAATAGAATGGGGTAAACCCCGTATTATTTGCAATAGAATGGGGTAAACCCCGTATTAACTTTGTGTTTGTCAAAAAATAGTAATAATAATAATGGTAGGTTGACTTTACAAATTTCAATTGAGGTCAATTGGAAAAATCAATTTTCTCGCGAATAAAATTTGATAAAAGTGCTCAGAAGTTGTGGATTTTTTTATCATGTCAGGTGAAACACCCTGGGGGTACGTTACATAAACTATTGTTCTCTATTCATACTCAAGAATAAGACAATGAACATTGCAAGGTACAGGTAGTGTTGGGAATTGCGGGTAATGAATTCGTCATACCCGCATGTGGCGTTGAAAGTGGAGTGCGTTTGTCCAATGCGACATCGTCGACAGCAGCTGAACTGTTGCTCATGGCTATGGAATATATAGTGTCGGCTCACTCACGGACTAAGTGGGTGATTATCTCGGATTCCCAGTCTGCTCTGCAGTCCCTTGTGTCTGCAAGGACTACCAGCGCTGTCAACCCTGTAGTTGCTGATTTTATAAAACTAGACGCAAGGGCGGTAGCTGCTGGACACGACATGTTCTTTCAATGGATCCCAGGACATTGCTGCATACCTGGGCATGATGCGGCTGACCCTGCGGCACGCAGAGTACATCAGAAGCGTGCGTCACGACTCATCTATTACAGCAAGTCCGACGCTAGGGCCATGTTGACTGCTCTGTGCCGCCAACTGGCTGAGGCACAATGGCTATCTGGCGGTGCTGCTACACAGCGTTGACCCGCAGCTTACCTCTGCTTTCCCGACGTCGTTCCCTAGGCCGTTTGCGTCACTTTACCACCGGCTCCGCCTCAATGTGCCCTACAGCCGATGTCTTCACAAGCTTGGAAAGGAAGATTCGCCTAACTGTGGCACTTGTTGAGGACACTGAACACATCTTATTATTCTGTCCACGGTATTAGCAGCAACGACTGTATTTACAAGCTTCTTTATCTCGGCTGGATGGCAGACCCTTCGATGTTGTTAAGGTTCTGGGCCCTTGGTCACCCGACCATCAGTTCCACGCCATGCAGGCATTTGTGCGACTTTGCGCAGACTTCACGTTGGTGGACACATTCTGGCTGACAATGGGTGTGACAATGTGTGCGAGTGAGTGATTGATGTGATGTGATGTGATGGAAAAAGAAAAAAAGGGGGATTTAGGTCACGACAAAGTCAGACTGGCTACCCCAAACCACTTAGCCGCAGTTAGTTGAAAGAATGAAAAAAAAAGGGGGGGGGAGAGAACCCAGTAGTTTGGGAGCGGGAGACAAACATCCCGAACTAGTGGGAACACTTGTCACAAACCAGGGACCAGAAAGTGTCACAAAATGTCAATTAGATGCGCTTCATCAAGGAAACGTAGAACCGCGTTCAATGAGTGAGTGAGTGACTGAGTATCTCTGTCACTCATCGTACCTATTGTAGTTAGCCATTTTTGTTTTTCTAAGTGATCTGGAGTAGCCGGCTCTCGTAATGAGTGACTATTTCTCAATTTTTCTTCTCAACTCAACTCAACTCCGGGTAATTTTTTTTTTAGTTCCAGGATTTGGAGATTTTCCACACGAATATCCTGGAAATTTATTTTGGGATTGAGATAAAACCGAGGGAGCGTGCTTTTGAGTGCTATACCTCTGACATTTCCTATGTACTTTGCTTGTGTCTCATGTCATGTGTCTCCTGGACGAACTCTAATAGGACACATTTCCTTCTTCTTTCACACCGTTTTCAAACAAGAGAATTCCGCACTGGAGAAGCGTACTCCAGCCGAGGCAGAACGAACGGTACACATGAACGGAGACAGAAAGGGTTGAGAAGATTTTGCATGTATATGAAAGTAACCCAATAATTTTCGAAGCGGAAGAGCGTATGTAGGAGACGTGATTGTGAAAACGCAGCTGTGGGTCGAAGAAAACGCAGATATTTCATGCAATCCAGAAGCGTAATGGGGACAGGACAGAAGTATGTATTGCGCATAACAACAGCAACAATAATAATAATTAGTTTCATTAGGCAATAACACTACAAGCAAAATCACCTGCTCCATTCCCACCAGCAGTTATTCATATGGACAGTACCGCAGAACTTCCCACAACGGGAAACACGTAGGTTTCTCTAAGCAACCTTCATTGGGATCTCCCTGTACCCGCCAGGACATTCAGCGAAGTTACCCCGTCCTTGTCTATGTGCATTTAGCGGCTCGAGGAACTCTTCGGCTCACTTTACGCAATAGGCAACAAAGGCTTTAACCGAAATTTGCCTGAAAGCGCCTGAGGAAGGGAGAATACCAAGACATCACAACCGGTGCCAGGATTTGAACCCGGGTCACTTTCCAGTCTCGGCGTGGGTGGATCATCTTAGCCAATGGGCCACGGCAGCTGATAGAGCGTTGTTGTATCGGGAATACGTAAAACACACGAATGACGTCATGAAGATCCCCCTCCCCCCATAAGAAGATTCTGTGCTCCATCGTCGGGTTCTTCACCTGTTCATGGACTTCCTGTCGTCCACTGGATTGCTCCAGACGCTTTAATTCTTTCTCATGTTTTCGTCCTTCCTTTATCATATTCATATAATGTTCCACGTGCAATTGGGCAGGGTACCGCACCACCGCGGTGAAACACCCCCTCATCATCATCATCATCTATTGTTGTTGCTGTTGTCATGAAACGGCTACTTCAGCAGAGTGCTCACCTGGACAGAAAATCTTTGGATGGTTGCTCGACGTATTTATGTTTGTGTCTGTCATACACGGCGTGAAGTAATGTGCCACCCTGTAGTAATATGATAATCTTGGATGACTGGGCCGAAATCTACCGAGAACCAGAGAAAATGCACGTAACGTGCGCTAAGACACGGTACTTTTAGCGGTGCGAGGCCACTAAGTTAAAGGCCGCGCAGGGAGGTAACAGTGAGTTTTTGTATATCGTACACTGTCGCCTATGCCTACGTAAAGGATAGCGTGGTAGTTGTGCGGAATGCGCGAAGGTATGTTTATGTTTCGCGCATGCGCAGAACCACCAACGCTACCCCTTGCGTACGCAAAGGCGATAGCATACGATATACTAATACCACCAGAAACTTTGCTTATCTTTACGTGCGTCGTGACTTGATCGCACTCTCTTCCAGATACCCGAGAACCTCGTCACAACTATATCACACACCAAGAGCGGAGCATCGCTGTAAACCAACATGGAATGTTTTCTCACTTCAAACCCGAACAACATTAGCTGCGTTCTTTTCACTATAAAACGTGCTGCCTCATTTTACATTTTTTACTAAGGGAGCAAAGGAAGTGACGAAGAGGAGCCTGACCGATGCAGTCACCCCTCGGCCTGAAAACGAACGTGAGAGTGCAGATGGTGGATGCAGTCTCCGTGCTGTGTGTCAAATGGGCCCGGTCGAAGTTCAGTTGACGCGTTTTTTCTACACTACTCGCGGTCCCTATGGAACCACGTGCCAAAGTTGCCATGTTATCGCTCTTTGATTTCGAATCAGAAGATGCAACGTTTTCCCTCATTGAAGAGGCAACTCCGCAGTAACAGCTCGTCGTGAATGGATGCGGCACCAGAAGCACGGTTTGTCGATCCGAACACAAGTGCATGTTTCGTTTGTCATCTCGCCTCATGAACATGATTTTCAACAATGTCTGAGCATGTACTATTGAGAGAAAACGTATATTATGAGAATAAAACTGCAGTACTTTGCACAATGCATCACCTACGAACCATGCGACTAAGATCGATGTCGCTAAAAAGGCTCTCATTCTTTTGAGACACGGTACATACATGTCATGTGGTATATAATATGACTTCGTCATTCTCGACAAACCCCAAACTGCGTGCGTTTTCGGCTGCCATGTTACTGGATCCGCCGTCTGCTCGTCTTGCATTGTCTGAATCGACGCTGCAGCGGCACTTTGAGACGAATGCGATGGTACAGCAGGGGCGCAGATTGCCTCTCCGAAAAGAATGCAAAGGAGCTGCCCTCTTGCACTGGGTGCAAGTAGTACAGGCGAAAAGAACGCACCCACTATTTTGCTAATAGAGCCAACAGAAATAAATCAACACGATAAGATGTGGGAATACATGAAAGATGGATTGTAAATGAATACGCCAGGAAGAAGGGTCTCCTAAATGATATGTTGCGAGGTTGAACATTTTCAGAGCCTGTTCTCGTATAGGCCCGTCTCTTGCACCCGCCCCGTGCCCAAACACTTCTCCAATGGGCCTTGTTCGCGTTGTAGTAACTTTATACCACCTCCTATTCTAAGCTGAGCGCCTATTCTGAGCCACATGGGGAGGGGCTGATCCTTAATGTTCCGTTTCACGGTTCCGTTAATGTTGTTTAGCACCACCCATCCCAATCCCCTTTGCCACACAACCAATGTAAATTGTACGAGAAACAGCGCAGGGACGAAAAAAAAAAAAGAAAGAAAGAAAGGAAAGAGACAAGGTACCCGCTGCTTTCTCAGTCGTCGGGCGAGCGGGGCAACTATTTCCGAGCGCTAAATTTGCCTTTTTCTACGAGTTCTTCTTTTTTTCGCTTTCGCTGATAAAACTGTCCCGGTGCATGTCAGCGGACGAGAATAAACGCAGCGGGTCGACGAAAAAAAGAAAAGACCTGTCCATTTTATATTTATGATTTCTCGTTATAAAATCGTTAATAGAGAAGGTGACACGAGCTCCTTTTCTTTTCAACGATTTTTTTCTCTCTCCCCTTGAAGAGCACCGCTTCCGCATTTTTGAGGACAGCCCTTATCTGTTGCTGTCACGCTCCCAAGGAAAGGTACCGTTTCATTTTTAAGTAGATGAAGACGTGTCGTGAAAGAGTTGAGAATGTCAGCCTACGTGGGTACAGATCCAAAAATGAATTCTTGGAATGATTAGGTGTCTCCAGTTCGAGTACAGATCTTGAGCTAGCACGCAACAAGAATTATCGTTATTCTCCAAGCTTATATTTTTCTAAGAAAATATGGCCCTAGTTCTTTATGGTCTGGCTGCCTCGTCGAAATAAGCCTCGTAAAGTACACCGGCAGAGAGTGATCGGTTGTTTCACGAGCATTGTCTAACAGCGGCTATAGCCAAATTAAGAAAGCCACCTGACTGCGTATGCAAGAAACGCTGGCGCCATTACACTTGAATCAGGGTTGCCAGGACTTTAGCCTCATTATGTCCCTCGGCAAAGGCGGCTGCCTGTGATCGGCCCGCACTGTCAAGCCGCCTGTTTCGTTCTTGTCCTTCTTGGTCGCCCGCGTGTCGTTCGGCAACGCATTTTTCATGTTATAAAAACGTTACGAATATACATTTCTGCTGATGCATCTACGACTGGAGGAGAATCCAGAAGCACTTGCATCGCACCCAACCTCGCAGTTGTGAAGGGCTACCTGTCGTAAAAGGAGTGGAATGTGTGTTCTAAATTAAATTGTTGACAGTGACTGCTCTGTGTTGTGTGTATACGTGTTCGTCGCTTTAGCGCTCTTAGCCCCATGGAAATCAAACAACAACAACAAGCCTAAAAAGATGGGCTAATGAGTCTCATCGTACGTCGTTCATTGCCACGAAAAACGACATTATAGTCTAATGGCATTGTAATCCCGAATGGCATTATTCATGAAGCTCGTGTAACACGTCGTTTTCTAATGATATCAAACGCTATGATGTCGATGCGGTCCACTCACTAAGTAAAATATAAGTTATGCTACTTTAATTTAGTAAACCTAGTTAAACGTGTTGAAAATGTATATAATATTTTGATATATATTAGTATCGAATGGGTCTTCGTGTGGAGCAGTTCTAATGCATTTTAATAACATATGCTCAGTTAACGTATTTGCGAACCGGCGCCGAATCCAAAACAAGCAATATGGCTGCCCCTCTAGTTCCTTTGCCGTTGTCGATTAAACTTTCTTGGGACATCTTTCGTCAAAAACTGTATGAGAAATGTCAAATTTATCAAATCACATTGTGTTGTACAGTATACAGTGGTTTTATGCAAACTAAAATTGTTACACTGCGCTAACAGTGGGAGGAAGGGGCAGGAAGGAGTGGAGGACAAGGGGATTAGTATGCGTCCTAGGCCGACTTCAGAGGGAACAGTGCCGACATTGGTCTGGAAAGTCTTCCGAAAACCCAAGGAAAACCTCACACAGCACAGCCGGTGGTAGAATTTAGTAGAAAACTGGCGTCAAAGTTGATTTGTATGACATCGTCTGCCTTATCTTTTCCTATGCTTTTCATTTTGAGACGCGAAATCTCTGGCAGGAATGCGTTATACCTGTTATGTCCTCTGTCCATTCATATCGTACAACACGGCAAACATGCAAACGCTGCAGCACACACAGAACAACGAGTTCACCTGATTTTGTCTTTCGTCGCAGACCATGAGACCCGAAGCGGCGTCTTCATCATCGGGATGTTTTTCCCTTCACGAGCACGTGGGGAGCTCTTATTTTGGTGCCGGATTTTTGCCACTGGGCTCGCGCCAAATGCCAGACCTCGCTAAACTGGAGATTCGTGCCACGTGGTATTGATCCGTTCCATGACGTCACACATCCAACGGCTTAGCCAGCGGCTAAGCTAAACGCCCTCTCCCTCGAGGGGAGACACCGCTCTCCCTTTCGTAAATACAGAATCTGAACCCTGTCGGCTGCAAGGCTGTATACTGAATGAGTCGAATGAAGACACGCCTGTCAGCACAATTAGGAGCGAAGTAAATAAAAGGCAACTTTCCTAGATCATCACAAAAATTGAGGCGCATCCAATGTATGACATCAAAATTATTAAGATGTGGACCTGGTCAAGAGAAGAAGCAGCACAGTATCATTGAAGACAAAATTCACATACAGAGTGTATACATGTCGCCTAGCCGAGACCAGATTCCGAGTTAGAAGGCAGAGTACTCGGTTAAAATGGAATTACAATAGTGCCTCCTTCGCGGAGCCGAAAGGAACCGAATATCGTTTCGCACTCATCAAGCCACGACGGCACCCTGCATGAGCTCTCAATCAGCCATCGTTAAGACTATGACATATTAAGACTCTGTTTGTTCATGGGCACTATGAAAATAAAAGTTAAATTTAATTGAACTGAATCGTTGTTAATACCCGTTAAATGAGCTGCGCATACTTTTGATCACCACTGCCCTCATCTAGGTTCCGCAATCGGGACGTTTTGACCACTCCTGCGTAGTGACTAAGTTACAAGTAACCTGTAACTAGTTACTTTTTGCAGCAACTAGTGACAGTAACCGTCCATTCACACGAGCGACATTCCCCAGAATACGTCAGCGGAAGATGCGGAGAACGTCATAGCTTTCTGTTGTCATGTGAGCGCGAGCGCTCAACCTCGTGTCTTCACATGCATTGCTAACAGTGGGGAATATCCCCTGCGACACAGCCACAAGATATTCAGTAGCAGACGACAGGAAGAGACGCTGATGGAGTCATCTGCTAAGTGCGCAGTACGCCACTCCCGATATTCCGGTACCGTACGGTATGCTCAACATAACACGGGGCAGCACTTCAGTTGCGTGAGAAGTTTTCTTGCTTTTTCTTCCACTGAAATCTTCCGTGAGGATGTTGTGCGTGTGAATACACGGCAACTAGATACTTTTCTAAAAAAGTACGAGGGGTGTTCAAGTCAAACCGGGACTTTCTGTCTCCTGAGTGTACAAATGGTTCGCGCTACTTCCTTTTCGTCATTTTCACACGCGACAGGCCTTCGCGTTCACCACGTGGTGGTCCAAAGTTTGCGCAAAACAGAAGACACGTGATGAACAAGATGGCCGACAACGAGGTGAGCGCGCACATCGAACGGCGAATTGTCATGAAGTTTCTTGTGAATAAAAGCGTAAAGTCATCTGAAATTCACAGAAGACTTTAGGCTCAGTATGGCCACGATACACTTAGCCGCAGCGAAGCGTTTGAGTGGTGCAAATGGTTCCAAGGCGGCCGTACATCAGTGCAGGACAATCCCGGCCGGGGCGGCTCAGAGCCCAGTGTCAGAGTTCCTGAGAACGTCCGACTTGTGGAGCGCCTGACCCTCAAGGACCGACGGATCACATGTCTCGAACTGGCTCGAAAGACGGACCTTTCTGTGGGAACGTTGAACACTATCATTCATGAACACCTCCAGTTTCGGAAAGTTAGTGTCCACTGGGTGCCGAGGCAGCTCTCCGTGTTTGACCGGCAGAGAAGACTGGAAACCTCCCTAGAGCTAAGGTACCGTTTTGACACTGAAGGGCCGCCGTTCCTTGATCGGATCATCACGTGCGATGAAACGTGGGTGCACCATTTCTCTCCGGAGTCTAAACGCGCATCAAAACAGTGGAAGCATTCGGGCTCGACAGCTCCCAAGATGTTCCGAAGCACCCCGTCTGCGGGTAAGGTCATGGCCACGGTTTTCTGGGACAAGGCTGGCGTTGTTCATGCTGATTTTCTGCCCAGTTGTACCACTATCAATAGTGCATATTATTGCCAGATTCCCAGGGATGCGCATAAGACGCTGAAGCAAAAGCGCCCGGGACTCATCACCAAAGGCGTCCTCCTGGAGGACAATGCACGCACGCATACCGCGCATCTCACGGCGCGCACCTTAGAGGAACTTGGCTGGGAGTCGCTGCCACATCCCCCTTACAGTCCGGACCTCGACCCCAACGATTTCCATCTCTTCGGGCCACTGAAGGCGTTCCTTAGGGGCCGCCACTTCAGCTGCGACGACGAGATCAAGAATGCGGTCCGATCATTGCTGCTACGCGCCGGTAAGGATTTCTACGCTCCTTGCATCCCCTCGTGAAGGGCTGGGCGTGCAAGCCCTCGTGAAGGGCTGGGACAAGTGCATTAGTACAGCTGGAGATTACGTTGAAAAACTAATTTCTCGTCTGTAAGTTCACTTTACTTTTGCGAAAAATGGAAAGTCCCGGTTTGACTTGAACACCCCTCGTACCTGTAACTAGTAACTTTTTGTTAAAGTAGTTGCAACTAAGTTAGTCAGGTAGTGGGATATTTTTCACGCGTCACTTCCCTGGTGTGATTTCGTCGAGGCTTCAAATACGTAGCAGTTATCCCCAAACAGGAATTCCGCGAATTCTGTCATCTCACACGCACCCAGGATAGCCTTAGACTAACTCACACCGTGCTGCTAGGGAACATGGGATATCCTCTGTTTATAACTTGGTATAGCCCGCCATACCGCGTGTTTCGCGAAGGTCCCCCGACTGAATAATTCGTAAACAGGTGGTGCTATCGAAAAGCTTTCTTTTCAGTGAGCATCCCTGAGACATCGGCCAAGAACCGAGTAGTGAGCGGATTATTTGCGTACGGTCATTAATTAAATAAAACTGCTAATTTTTAAATTTTACTTCGGACGCTTTCGGAACCTGTTTTACAAATCGCAACCGACTGCGAACAATGTCCAAGAAAAGCCCGTGTCGACACTTAGTGGTTAAGTGATGAATTGGTTTGAGTTTACATATTCCTTGCGCGGAGCAGGGCACCAATGCGCTCTTTCGCTCAGCTATCCGCCTGGTTCACACATGGGGGTGAACTAAGTGTCGAAGCGGGTTTTTTCCTGGAATATTTTTCGCTGAAGGTCCCGATCGGTACAGAGGTTCCGAGAGCGTCCGAAGTAAATGTTTAAAGTTAGCAGTGTTAATTTATTAATGAGCCCATGCAAATGAGGTGCCTAGTTCTTAGCCGGTGCATCAAGGATGATGACAAAAAAGAAAGCTTTTCGATAGCATCGGCTATTTACGAATTATTCAGCCGGAGGAACACCCGTATATGCTTCGACCGTCAGTACAAGGCTAAAACAAATTTTTGAGCTACGTTTATTCTGCCTTCCCCCTAAATAGTAACTGCACTTTAGTTACTTACTAACTACTAACTTTAGTTACTTTAGTTAGCAGTAAGTTACTTTAAAGCAGTAACTGTAAGTGTAACTCAGTAACCATTTTTGCAGGCTAACTGTAACTGTACCTTAGTTAAATATTTTGAGTGACTGACCAACCCATGACTGGTTTCGACCCTGTGCAATTGGCGAATATTACGAGATAACCCACGGGGTCTTTTTAAAAGTAATGAAAGATTTGAACGCAGATTTGAAAGGAGACCAGAACGACACGATATTAACGATATTATAGAATCAGAGTCCTCGCAGCTATAGAAACAGACAGTAGACATTTTGACAATGTAAAGGTGTTAGGTGTCTGGCCTTCAAACAAGAGGGATGCACCTCCGGCTGCACTTGTGGATTTTATTGCACAGTGTTCATCGGAGTGTGAGCCTATATGTTGTTGCGGTTGCCGCTGTAGCGTACATATTTGCCGTTGCCGTTGCATATGTCGTTAACGTTGCGCACGTTTTGTTATTGCTTTGTATATAATTGTGGCCCCGCGACAACATTTTGGTGGACGCGTGCGTCAAGACGTTACGTTACGTTTTTTGTCTTTCCTTTCTCGTCTTTTACAGTTGCAGAATCGGTTGGGTGCCGAATTCAATTCCTCCATATTTTTTAATTTCAATTTTTAAATTCCGTGTTAGCGCCGCGAAGCAACTGTGGCTATGAGCGGCGTACAGACGTGGATAGATGGAGAGAGGACAGCATGAAGGAGTGGGGGACAGGGGTTAAGTATGCGTCCTTGGCGGACTTCAGGGGAAACTGTGCAAACATTCGCCTGGAAAGACTTCGGAAAACCCAGGGAAAACCTCAGACAGCACAGCTGGTGCACGGGATCTGATTCTTAATTTTAACTTATCAAACAGAAGACATGTACAAAGGCTGGTTCCATCGTGATTTCTTCTTAATCTCTCTCTCACACACACTCTCTCACTATGTTCCTCCAGCAAGCAGCTAAGATACAGCGTTACGAAATTCCTAAAACTTTGATATATAGAGAAGATTCAGTTATGGTGGAAGCTTGGGTTAGCCTTTCATTTCTCTTAGGGACGCACAGACGTCGGAGCGTGAACTACCGGTTTCCTGACGCACTTGGTGCAGACATAATCTAGGCTACTCAACATGAAGATCCCCCAGAAAACTTCCAGTATACTCCTGGTGGGCTTAACTAACAACAAAATTCCCCATTTCTATGAGCCGTAGCGGGCCAACAACAAGTTTTCCCTCAACTCGGAAGAGCCGTCATTAATTGGAACGTCCCTCGGATGCTTTATTCGGCCTTCCTGGAGGCGCAATTACAAACAAGTACATAATATTCTCTAGTATATATAATAACGGCGAAACGAGGCACCCAAGAAAACAACATTAGGGCCTATTAAAAGTTTGCGGGCTAAATAGCTTATTTTCGAAATGTTAGCGCTGTGGCGGCGTCTAAGCGTTACGAGCGAAAGTTTTTTTGTTTTTAACCCGGTTATAATCCACCTGTGTTGGAGGAAACGGCTCCGTGATGGAAGCATGAGGATTAAAACGAAGATGTTACGAGGTGGTTTAACTTATGCGCAGTAGGGTAACTTCGGTATATCAGCCTTAGCCCCGTTCTTGATGTCCTTGGTGCGCGGAAGTGATTGACAATGGTATTTGCAAATGTTCAACGCTCCTGTACACTCTAAGAAAAATAGGATTAAGCTTAGTTCTTTTGATGGCCAGATGCATTCCCAAATCATCAGCCCCTTTCTGGACTAAATGCATGGAAGTTCCTGGCAGGTTTAGATTATTTGCAGTGCTGGAGAGTAAATTTCAGGGTCATGCGACAAAAATGGAGAGCAACTGCAATCTTTAGGACTAAAAGCTGTTGTTACTCCCGAATTGAGAACACATTATTTGTAAACATGTTTTTACGTTCCTCGAAAAGCATAAATTAATGTACAAATATCAGCATGGTTTTAGAAAGAGCTCTCTACTGTAACACAGTTACTAGAGACAGTACATGATTTGTGCAGCACTATGAATGATAAAGGACAAAGCGAAGTTATTGATTTGCAAAAAGCAATTGATGAGGTCCAAAATTAGGAAACCTATACGGGTTCAGTAGTCAGCTGTTGTCGTTGATTTCGGCATATATTTGTACAACCGTTCATAGTATATCAGATGTCATTTCTCATCCGTTCTCGCAGTCTATTTTGGCGTCCCACAAGGGTCTGTTTTAGGCCCACTACTGTTCTTACTTCATGTTAATGCAAGCGAGCTGGTGTAAACTTGACGAGGGCAATATATCCCCGAGTTTGGGGTGAACACAAAGGGGCGAAAAAACAAACGTACCACACAAGACAAGTCCCCTTGTCTTCACCCCAAACTCAGGGATAGGTTGCCCACGTCACGGTTACACCAGCTCGCGTGCATTATACTTTTATGCTTAACTGAAGCCATGTTCTCAAACTCTTTCTCATGTCTTTTGCACATAAAGCGACTGTCCTGACCCAAACCAAACCCAAAAGAAACGCTGCCACATGCTTCCTTATTACGCCGAGGTGGATCATGTAAAATATTTCGCGAAATATTAATAATTAAATATTAAAAAATGTATATTAATATATAATAATAATAATATATATATATATATATATATATTATAATAAATAAAATATATAAATAATAATATTTAAAAAATTAAATTCGCGACCAATTATTTTTAGAAGAATTTTATAGCCAGCACTTTCACTGCCGCGTAGCCACGGTACAGTTACTTGTGTGTTTTTTTTCTTCTTCTTTTTATCTGGGTCACACCTTGTGACGTGGACCACAATGCTTACGTAACATTGGAACCAAACCCGAATGCGAGAATGCTCTTTGTTTTTATTTTTTAGTTCAGAAACCGCGACGTTCTGCCGGATGCAAGTTTGCATTTGGCATCTACACATAACTTGCAATTGAACACAACTCGAATCTCAAGATCAGTCGAGAGCTGCAGGCTATTCCTTTAAGCAGCAAATTTGTGTCTCGCATTTAACCCGCCCCAAAGTTCGAATACATCCCCTCTCTTGAGTAGATTTACCTCGTCCTGATTTCATATGATTAAACTTGATAACTCCGTCACATGGACATCGTTTTCACGTAAACTTAACTGAACTGATTAGAAACCTTTTCGTTTTTCTCGCATCTAACCGAACCAAATGAAGTGTAACCCAAAATAAGTGAAGTAATAGTAACTGGAGCAGATTTATGCGAAAGGTATCAATTGAAAGACAACGAACGGCGCGTGACATTTAGCGAGACATTAAGTAGATGTCGGGGAGTGGAAAGGTTAACGTCTATGGGAATGGCAGTCAGGTACAAGATAAGGTATTTGTGGTGAGGGAACCCTCAAATGGATGTTGTTCTAGTTTCGATGACGGCGTTTTACGAATCGTTAGATGCGGCTCTTTTCTTTTTTCGACACGACCAAAATAGATGTGGAGTAAAAATTCGAAGTTCTCTCACACCGATGCCCCTGCATGGTACGCTCGACGACGACTACACATCACTGCCTTATGAGCAGCGAGGTGTGCGTTGGAGCGGATATACCCGCGTCACCCGCAGATAGGAAATTCGAGCGGTTTTACGATTTACTGGAAGAATGTCCATGTCGCTGGCGATTCACCGCCGCCCCTGCAGCGGTTAATCGCACAGCTCATCATCATCCAATGTATATATGTGTGTGTCCAGGTCGCTGCGTGTAAGATGCTGATATCCCACAATGCGTCCGCGGACAGTGCGGATACACCCGCATCTTTACGAGGTTTCATCGAGAGAAATACCCCCGAAAAATATACTTTTTTTTTGCGCATAACCCATGGTCAGTTGACCTCTAAGTAGAGCACATGTGGATTTCATTCAAACAACTGACAAATTCGATACCGAACATCAAACGAAGCAGCACACGTTCGTGGAAGTGCTTCTGGTTCGTTCAACTCAACTCTATCCGGCAATACACGAGCTTATCATCTCACAATACCGCGATCAGATTGCGCTAGCTGAACGACGTAGAAGGCATCACATTTGTTGATGCAACACGAACTTACTTGAGGCGCAGAACTGCTGAAACAGGGACAGAACATCTGTCCCCGTCTCTGTAGAGTTGTACGTTTCAAGTTGCTTTATACCTGCACTAGCTCTTATCATGTCCAGTCATTTTCCTACGCGGACTCTATCCAGAAACGGAACTTCAATGCATGACATGCTCAGAACCATTCCTCAGAATGATACCGTTCTCTTTTGTGATTTGTTTAGCTGTTTTGTGTGTTGCGAGCGGAAACTCAGTGTCTCCGCAGGTTGCGGGTAAAGTGCGCGTATACTCGCATCACACGCAGTGGCGGATTGCGGTTGCGGGTGACGCGTCTGCGGGTGCGGTACCTGTACGGTTTTGCGGGTAGAAATTTACTTACCCATGCACACCTCTAGTTATGACCGTAAAGGATATAACGGCGAAGAAAGCCAAAGATTTATCGAATGTCCCTGCAATGGAAGATCACGGCATTGAAGACGCGAACATCTCCTGGACAAGTAATAAAGGAACAATATCGCACGTTTTCGTGCACATCCGAAGCATTTCAACGGCGAATGCTCCATCAACGACTTCAACAGCTCCCTGACAGAGATTGACAAGGGCTGCTATTTTTCGACCCAGTCCGCCCCGGACATTTCGAAATGAGACCGAGTCCGCCAGAGAATGACCAGGCCCGCTCGTGGCCCGCCCGCTAGGGGCTGCCGAAAAAAATCACTCCGAAATATCCAGGGACACCATCCAAGCACACAGAGGCCAACACATAACGACCTTTATTGGCTCTTTAAAGGTTACTGCGCAAGAAAAGGATATCGTCCACGCTTTTCAATATTGACAGTGCTGAAAATGGTCCAAACGCTGGGGGTGGACATTAATTATTCGCGCATTATGCGCGCCGGCACCACAACAAATCAAAAGATTGTCACGCTCCGGACTGCTAAGCCCTTGTCTTTAATAAATAACAAACGATTGATTGTCAGGCTTTTTCATTCCTAATGGATCCCTCATGTGTCCCAAAACGTCCCGCGTTTTAACGGTTTCTCAGTGAAATGTTTTATTTGTTGTGCTGCCGGTGTGCCTCTTGTTTTCGGAATAAAGAATATTCACAATGCCTAGAACAATACAGGCCGGCCCGGCCTATGCCCGGAGCCTAGAGATATGGATGGGCCGAACTCGGCACACGGGCAGGGCAGTGCCGGCGGCACTCGTGCTGGTCCGGCCCGTGTCAATCTCTACTCCACTTCCTAAATTACCCTGAGCTCCTCCTCTGCTGCCACCATGCCTCGTAAACCTCATTCATTCTCAACGTGGCGTGGGAGTTGAGCATGAGTGAGCAAACGGAGAGTTGTGCGTTGAATGAGTGACCATCAGTGAGCATATGGAGAGCTGCAGCAGAGAGTGAGTGAGCAAACGGAAACCTGTAGCGAGCGGTAACGAAAGTCTGGATTACCACTGCGTCTGCAGTATTCTAGATCGGTGTTTCTCAACCGGAGTTCCACGAGCCGTGTCCTGAGGTTCCGCGAACAGGATACTGTTCAGCGCCCGCGAGTATTGCTCGACCACCTCCCAAGGCACGCTCCTTGCAGCCTCTGGCCGTGCCCGACATTTGATCATCGGCATTGGGATTGACATCGAGATTGCATGGCCACGTGGTCGCGGCTGACAGTCATTGCAAAGAGGAAAGAGCAGAGCCGGCAGCTGTCGTCTTCACCGCTTGCGTCAACGCGCAACTCAACCCTACGATTTCTTCGCACCACGCGTTTGCTTTTCTCTTGTGTGTCGAAAGCATTACAAGCCTCATTTTCTAAGAAGGGATTCAGACTATGTAAATAGTGTAAATAATCACAACCAATTTTGCGGTAGAATTTTGCCTGATATGTGTACATACGAATGGTAAATTGTACCAGGGATGGGCTTAAATACATTTTTTGAGCATTTAAAATACAAAATACTTTGTTCAAAGAGGTATTTAAATCCTCGGCATAAATACTTTTCAATATGGGTATTTAAATATAAAATATAAATACAGTATTTAAATACCGTAACTACTACCATAAATACTGTGAGGAATGTGTAATCTGGAATTACAGCAATAATGATGATAATAACAACAAATCGGCAACGAACAATAACATTGATTTGTTAAATTATCATGGCGATTTCAATATTAGAAGCTTCCCGAAGACTGCATCTTCTAATTATCTTCTGTTCGGCACTTAAAATCAGATTCGCGAAGTGGAACACCTCTCCACGGGTGCCGATGAAGAAAGGCTTGTATTAAATTTGTCGAAAATGCTTCGTACTACAAGGTAGTCGGGTAGTCCCGACCGTTGTCCGCAACAGCAGGGAAAAAACTGGCCATCTAAAATGGTTTGTGGCATGTACATGCTTGCGAAAACACGGCATAACTGCGCGGTTCTCCAAACACTGCTTTGCACATCTTACCGTACGGTCAAATGCAAAGTAACTTTAAGATATGAATCAGTATCTTGCGTATTTAGGAGTATTTATAAATTATTTACAGAAATAAATACTCGAAAACCGTATTTAAATATAATTATAAATGCATTTTTCCAGTCTGTATTTAAATACAACATATAAATACATGTATTTATATTTAGTTACGAAGTATTGCAATACTGTCCATCCCTGGATTATACATATTTTTAGCAGTTTGACATACTTGTAATGATAGTTTGCACGTAGAACATTTGCGTTGTTATTGTGTTAGTTAAAAGCAAAGTGTAATCTGGGGGGCTTAATCGTTTCACATGTTCAACTTAACGGCACGAGACAGCTGAACGAGTCGTTCAGGCTAACGAAACGAGCAACTTTATCGATGCTTTGCTGTGGTCACAATCTGTGCTCTTCGTGAAGCTTCTTCTTTGCGGTTACTGTGCGCGTTGCGAGCGCTCACGTGTTGTGATGTCACCGCCCTGAGCGAAGAGCAGGCTGGCAGCGAGGTTGCATCTTCTCCGACCAATAGGACTGTTTCGTTGTTCCGATAGTATGGTGAGCCATACCGATAGCTCGCATTCTCGTGCTCTCATACATGCTCGTTGCGTTCCAACGTTCGTTCCCATGCTCCTTCATCATCTTCTTTTTCTTTCCATCTCAGTATATGGCTCGCTAGTCGTGTAAAATAATGAACAAACAGTACGTCACTGTAAGGATAATCGTCGAGCAATACCCAAAAAATTGTAAATCATTTTCCTGCCCTGACGATGGTGTCGGGTGAAAATGGTCTTAAGTATGATACGGGAACTAGTGTGTGCTAAATTCTAGGGAACATGGGAGTTCGAGAGCAGAAAGGGAAGACGTAGTGGTATCAGAAGTATCAAGAGAAGAAAGAGGAGGAGGCTGCCCGTTCTCCTCCGCGCATACAATTATTTCATTAACTTTAAGTAATTTTTTCCTTCAAGCACGGAAGTCCAACGCGCAGCCTTACTGTCAGGCATCATTAACGGTAGACTTAAAATAAATTCGCAGTGCGACGTTTTTCTAGTGAGCTTGAACAGGACGTTAGTGAACTCTAATTCCGTGTTAGCACCGCGAAGCAAGAGAATGTTATGGAACTATTCATGACAATCGACCTCAGGAAATGTACAGATTCCTTTGGTCTTCACGTTCATTCCTACATCAACACTATGTCCGCAATGTACTATTAAAGAGAACAACTCGAACACTACTATATGCATCCATTTCGCCTTTGTTGTTCATCACAACACCCGTAGCTCAAGACGGAGTGAAGTACACGGTCGCAAGCCCACAAACGGTGCGGAGAGCGTTTCTTGGCGGACGGAAGAACTTTACAAAATCTGTTTCGTCCAGTTGAAAGGCATCCTGACACCATCGCGTCCATGGGGTACAGTACAAGCAAAGAATCATTCCGCCATCTTTGTTTGGTAGCTCAACGTCAGCGAGTCGTTAGGAATAACGAAACGAAGACATTTATCGACGCTCTGCTGTGGCACAATCTCTGCTCCTCGTTTAGCCTGTTCGTTGAGGCTATCGTGCTCGTTACGAGCCCTTACGTGTTGTGATGTGACCACCCTGAACGAGCTACAGCTGCCAACGAGGCTGCAATTTCGACCAATGAGGTTGTTTGTGTTGATTACGCCCCTGTCACTTTAACGAAAAGAGCTCGTCATACACCCCGTGCTCGAGCTCCCGAGTGCCTCGCGCTTCGTTAGATCATGAGCCATGTAGGCGATGAAGCCTGTGAGCACGTGAACACATTCATTAGGCAGACGACACCGTCGGTCGTTACGCGCGCAAGAGATTACGCCTTTGTCCCGTTAACGAAAAAAGCGCGTCACGCGTAACGTGTCACGTGTTCGTGTTAACGAGAGCTCCGCCCCTCGTTGGCTCGCGAGTGATGGAAATGATTAAGTTACTTGTTCTGAACAGCACTTGGAAAATCGAAGCTACTTCAGAAAAACTTAGGAGCTACTCGCCTGCCTACATGAACTAGAATTTACAAGAATCAGTGGCAACCCACAACGCGTTATCAGCGGGTAAGTATTGTGAAGCAGTTCAATGAATCCGGCAAACGTCAAGCGACATCTTGCGATGACCAATAATCAATTAAATAAATTATAATTACGCAGTTAAATAATCATTTACAGAGAACAGAAATTTGCTACCTGTCCAAGCAACAACAACTACTACTAGCAAATTTCTGTTCTGTATACTTAACTGATTATAACTGATTCTAGAAGTAGGAGAGACGAATTAGATGTATACATCTAATTCGCCTCACCCACTTCTACACAGTTATCCCAGTGTAGTAGGTTAAGGTCGTGCTGGCACGATCATGGGTTCCCTCGAATAACATAAGTTGAGAACCACTGTTCTAGATCATTGTTTGGGCGTGGACGAGGCTTAATTGTTCACAGGGTCTAGCCGTAATTTACTTCTCTTGGCTAGTGACTTGCTGCACTGTCCACGTGAATGTCGAGCGCGATGAAACAGCAACTAGTTCTTTAATGGTCCACTTATATGGGGCTGGCCAACATCGTACGTAACGAACGTGGAAGTTCCTCCTCGTGTAACACGCACGAGACACTCTATATAGAACTCGTTCTTGCCGTTCGTTCCCCTTGCGTGTTTTTGAGCGGCCGCAAATCTCCTAATCACGAAGTTGCGATGCTCGCTTTCAGGGGGGCATCACTGACGTTGTCATCATCTTTCACCGCCGTAGCTATGCAGCTCTGGACGTAGAAATTATTTTCTGGGGAACGAGTTTTCTGGCGTGGTGGGGTTCCTACAAACGGCTGCCGACAGCAACAAAGCGAGGAAAACAACCAACAGGCTTATCCACCACTATTTGTCGTTAGTCATGTTATGGTTCTTTATGCATGGTATGACTGAGGATGAGCGAGACATCCGTCCGTTCACCCAATCATCAGAGGTTAACTGGGCATTCGAAGAGTGTCACCGATGGCGTAGCGCAATGGGAGCGATATGTCAGCATTTTCCGTTTTGTTGCTTCTATCTTGACTAACAGATGCAGAAACGACAAACGTTGGGAAACACTGCTTCAGATAGTGTTAAAGCCAGCTTTACCTTGTGACACTTCGCCGCTAATATGCACGTGTCCAATGTACCCATAGACCCCCCCCCCTCCCCTTGGTACAATCCATGTAATGCTTCCCATTCCGCCACGCTGATGACATCGTTATAGTTGAATGATAACGACCAGTCTGAGTGCATCTTTTCTGTGGAATCTCCAGTGCATCTTCTGTTTTGAATACACGCTAAAAAAATAAACATAAATTAATCGAAATTACTTACAACGAATTCAGCAGGCCGTCCAACGTCCGCCGCGTTTCATTGGTCCTTCTGTTCGCTCTTCGTTCTTTTCTACACTCGCTTCTGTTTCTTCGCTTTAAGACAAATGTCGGCCCAGTTCTCTGCGATGTCGGCTCAGGCTGCATGGTCCCCCCCCCCCCCCCACACCCTGCGATAGTCGTAACGTTGCCCGCCTAAGCGTGGCCGACTACGGCAAGCAGTGCCATCATCCCCACACCACCACAATATCTACAGTCTTGAAAGACGAACTTCACCACATAGCACGCTCAGCCAACCATCATCTCGAATAACATCGTTCTCGCCCCCGATTTTTCAAAACGAGAAACGTACGCCTTTTTTCTTTTTGAACCGCTTATGCAGTGCATGATTGGTACAAAAAGGCCTACGCCTCCCGTTTTAACAAAGTTTTTTAAGTTATCGGTGGCACCGGCAGATACGAAAAAAGATAGAGAGAGAAACGGTAAAATACGGTGAGATTAATTTAGAAGTTTTCTGGTGCTTACGCCCCGTACGAAAACAACAACAGGTTTTGTGGAAAGAACCTACACTGTTAAAACAGAACTTCACTGCATGGCACGCACACCAACCCAAATGATATTATTTGCCTTCGGATTTGATGAAAATTAGAGGAGATGCCTATCTGGGACACATTATGCATGTCCCAGATAGGCTCCTCCTTCTGTTTTCGACAAATCAGGAGACAGAATGATATCATTCGGGCTAGTGGTTGACTAGAAGCGTGTTATGCAGTGAAGTTCTGTTTTAACAGCGTATCGCCGCAGCACTCATGCTCCTTTGCTCGGAGTGATGGTGGTGGTGGTACTGCTGAAAGAGCTCGCCGTTGTCGGCCTCACAGGGGTGGGCAACGTCACAGCTAACGCTCTGAGGGGCATGGGCGTCCTGGGCCCACTTCTAAGGGAACTGTGCCGACATATCCGTGTTCCGTTCTTCCATTCGCTGCATCGGCGTATCTTGTCGTGTCATCTGCCACGTGTCTGCGAAGTCACGCATTCTACACTCTTAAAAATTAACTTCACCACATAGCACGCTCCTAGCCAACCATTACTCAAAGTGCCATTGTTCGTTCCCCTGATTTCCTGACAACGGGGGCGTACGCCTTTTTTGTGGCACTATGCAGTTCATAACCGCCACCCACACGCACACATACATACATTGGATGATTATGAGGTGGGCGATCCATAATTGGCACACACACACACACACACACATAAATGCCATACGCCCCCAGTTTTCAGCAAATCAAGGGAGACAACGCTGTCATTCGGGAGACGATTGGCTAAGAGCGTGCGGTGCGGTGAAGCTCTGTTTTTACAGTGTACGGTCAAGGAATGCACCTAAGAAATTCTCCAATATTTACGCATTCTAGCGTAGTCGCTGAAGGCCAACCAATGCACAGAATGATAATGCTACCGCTCCCGATTTATGAAAAGCACTAGTCGTACGCCTTTTTGTGACATTAATACACACAAACACACACATAAATGGGATGATGATGTGGTGGGTCATTCTCCGCCGTTATGGCGCTACACTTCCCACTGCGCTTGTGGAAGGGACGAGAAAGTGATCATGATGAAAGGGTGTCCTATCAGGGTTCGTCCATTAGTCCAATGCTGGAGAGGAACTCAGCAACAGCTCGTAGGCCTTGCCCGAGAATTCTGGCTAAGTCGAACTGGCGTTGATCGACGCGTTGGAGAGCAGTTTCCAAGAATTCGCGCTCGCGATCGTACTGTCCGCAGACCAGGAGGACGTGATGGAGGTCACCGCGCACACCACACGTGGAACATACATTAACATAACTGCACAAGTGTCATTAAAAAGGCGCACGCATCCCGCTTTCAACAAATCAGGGGAGAGAGCGACATGATTTGGGATCTTCACATCATGTCTTATTATGATCTTTGTTATTCGGCGAGGTTCTGTTTTAAGAGTTGTTAGGTCTAACGCATTCAGTCTAGAACTACATTCCATTATATCATCGTAGGGTTTGACTTTTTCGGATTAAACCCGATTCCGCCCGATTACTCCCTCCCGACCCAATTTCTGACCAATTCGAGTTAAACCCGATTTCTCCCCACATTCCAATCACGCATTACATTCCATCACGTCTCACGATGAAGTAGTAACCTGTGCACACGTCTCGTGAAAATATCATTTGAGTGCAACAATAAACTATGCGAAAAGCATTTAATGTTACAGTATGCGGTGTTTTGTGAGAATAATTCACGAGGAATGCTTGTTTGACAAATATGTGCCCCTTTAAGCTACGGGCTGTTCGCTCGGCAGACAGAAAGAAAAAGTAACCCGATAACACCCAATTGTATCAATAGCATCCGATTTCATCCCGAATTCCATATTTCAAGCTGGCAACCGATTCCTCCCCCCCCCCCCAAATTGGGGACAGACATTCAAGCCGAAATGGTAGCTATGCGGCCATAGAAGCGAATTGTAAAGAACTTACAATAGTTCCGACATTGAATCGCATAAAATAGTGGTAACAATAAGTGAAACGAAGGGGAAAAAACGAACTAACTGCTTTATTCATTCTTTGCTGCCATCTTGCCCGCATCCAGCAAAATTTGGAGTTCAAATCCCTCGTAAGAAGAAGCAATAGAAAGAGCTAGATTCGGAAGCAACTCAACGATAATATCCATCCGACTATAGTAGGTCCAATTTTTCGAAGGCCACCTCGGGCCTTCCTCTCCCAGTAATAACCAACGCGGAGAAAAACATTTCAAGCGCACCGAGAACTCGCAGCCACGTAACGTTCGCTTCCAAATAAAAAATCATATCGGAACCATCACGAATTCAACGACGTCATGATACATAATAAATTGTAATCACAACAAACGGCGGCTGGCCAGCCGGCAATCGTAATCATAACGGTAGATCGTGTGCTGGGCTAATACAATAAAATAGGTGCCCGGAGTCAATAAGCGGTGCTCCGGCCCAAATAATAAAGCGGGAAATAGGCCCTAGAGATCGAGAGCCATTTTGTGCAAGGCTTCGTCGAAAGGGACTCCGGTCTACACATTCCTCTAGGGTGCACGTAACGTTTCTGCCTCTCCGATTGCAGCACTGCTGAAGACAATAAGCCCACCGGATGTGATATTTGAACTTTCCGACGATCATTTAGAGAATGAAGGGGAAAAACGCGACATGGAGACGTGATTTTCGATACAGGTGCTCGAACGGAAAAGAACGTAATTATTCGCTTTCTTCTTGGGTTCTCTTTTTCTTTTTTGTAGTTGTTGTTCATTTGCTCCCGAACCTTGTCTATACAACGAAGATCTGGGTGATACAACTTCGCAGAATTTTTTTCCAAAGTTCATCTCATATAATGTTAACAAAGTGAAAACCTCTAGTTGGAAATCATTCTAGTGTGTTAATGGAAAAGTCTCAGACACCCAGAAGATCTGCTCGAGAGGTAATGAGTAGTTCATGCATCTTCCCTTCCCCCCACCCCCTTCTTCTAATTTGGAGTTCGTGGAGTTCGTAGTTAGTTGAAATAAACTAAAGAAGATGCATACTTTGGCTCGTGTGCTGTAAGGTAGGTACTGTCGTTCTCTTAGTGGTCAGCATTGAAATTACTGACCTCTATATTTACGTGGACTTCGCATTTTTCGGTTCGCGCGACGCTAATCCTTTTGAAGAAAGTACGACTGCGTGGACATCCGCTGGAGTCTACCTATCGTTTACTACCTCGGTACAACGCATGCCTGCGGAGACCGTATCAGACACACGACAATACCGGTGAAGCGAAAACAGGCTCTCCTTGGCGCATAGAAATCTATGCCTTGGAGCACGGTAACAAGAGCGGCCCGATCCCGGCTGAAGACGGTAGCAATGTGGGAGAGGTAAACATTGCTTCCAGTACCGTGTGTCGGAGATTTCCCGCGCACGTCAAAAGAACCCCTGCTGGTCGAAATTATCGGCAGTCCTACCTTGCGGCACGTGCAGCATGGCGCCACACAAATAGGCTGATTCACCTTACGTGTAAATATACTCCCAATTTTAATTTTGACACGAGTGGAGCACCAAATTGAGAAATGCAAATCCATTCGTCATCCACCGCATCATATTCCATTTACCAGGATAAATCTATGGTATGGTGATCGCCTAGACAGGGACCGCACGAAATCAACGTACCTGAACGTCCCTGTTTACTTGTAGTCACCGCTAGGAGCCTGTAATCCAGTGCTCGTGGGTCTCCATGAACGCAACAATCGGAGGACCGTCCCTCAAAAGGAGAACACAAAACAGAATACACACGGCTTCCCTTTCATCCTTTTTTATTTCCATTGCCGCTATATTATACGTAATAAACCGGGGGCGCTCATCATAAATACTTGCCCGATCTTTATGGTCTCCGATGGTGGGGTCACGTCGCGAGCCTCGTGGGGGATTCAACCAGAATAGCGAACCCGAAAAAGAAAACCTCATAAAAGCAGCGTCGGTACTACTTCCGCAATGGCAAGGTGAGTTCATTGTTAAATACAGTTCCACGGATCGATGGACGTTAGGTTTCATGGCTTCTGATGGGTGATTTCGTTTTGCTTTCCTTAATAGGGCAGCGCGGTTCGGTGCGGTCCTCTCACTGCAGGAAAGCTTCATTTTTTCCTTGCGTAAGGGCCGTGAACGACAGAATGGGTTCATACTGCAATAAGTAGTGATAGAATAGTGAGCGAACTTTCCTTTTGACGCTGACAGTTAAAGGGACATACATATATATATACAGGGTGTCCACGCTAAGTGTGAACAGATTTTTTAAAAATATGTCAATCACTTTTTCCGAGATGAAATCAATTGCAATATAGCATATGCTGAAGGGCACTCCCTAGGGGGGCATTAACAGACTCCTAAGGCAATGTCTTAATTAACTTTCAATAATTAACTTTTTAATTATAAAAGCTACGAAGTTGCTCCAATGAGAACATCTGATCTCTTCGGTCACCAGACGGACGGACGGTGGCGGACGGCTACGTATAGCAGACTTCTTTTGTAATCAAACCAAACCAAAGGAACAACACTGATTCATTTTGGTTTCAAGAGAATTTTGCTTTCTGTACGAGTGGACCGATGGAGGATTAAACATGGAAAGCAACCTTCTCCGTTCAAACACCAAGAGCCTTTCTCCTCTTTTTTTTTTCCTTACAAACAAACAAACAAACAAACCAAGAGCCGAAAAAAATTTTCTCCGTGAACGATTTAAAGAAACAGAGGTGTATGGTAACGCAAATTGCGGAGGCTAAACGAACAATTACTACCCTAGCCTCGTAGTTCTCAACTTATGTTATTGGAGGGAACCCACGATCATGCCAGCACGACCCCAAGAAACCTACTACACTGAGGCAACTGTGAAGCAGTGGGCGAGGCGTACAAGTAGCAAATATTTATTCTGTCTAAGTGATTATTTAAATGTTTAATTAGAATTCTTTAATTATTTATTGCTTGAAGCAATAAATAACAGTGCAGAGAAACAGCCGGGTTCAGTTGTGGGGTGAGCCCACCGATGGAGATCACAGCTGCTGGCTCTACTGTTCGCAATGACCGTCAGACGCGGCAACCTGGTCCTGCGACCTCGATGTCAATGCAATGCCAACGGTGAGATGTCGAGCACTGTCCGAGAGCGAGCCTTGGTCAAGTTACACTCGTGGGTGCTGAACATAATCCTGTTCGCGGAACAACGGTTAAGAAACACTGCCCTAGCCAGACGTCAAACTGAATGCCGTAAACGGAACGATCGGGACTTCACCGGTAGCCCAACCATAATTTCGAATGACATCGTTCTCTCCCCCGATTTGTTGAAAACGGGTGGCGTACGCCTTTTTTGTTACAATTATGCAGCCTACCGGTGAAGTTACGGCCGTTCCGTTTACGGCGTTATGTTTGCCGTCTGACTAGGGTATAAGACGTAAACACAACATTAGGTCTCACCAACGCCCAAGGAATGTTCCGAAAGACGGTAAAAAGACTGAAGTCAGAAGTCAGTGATTGGTTCGCGTCCCGCAGCCGGGTGGTATTTGACTTTCCGTCAAATGCAATCTTTGACGGGTTAGGGCAAACAATGCTTTAAAGGCGCCATAAAGCAGCAGACAGACATGTTATGTTGGCGGTGTAGTTTAACAGCGTTTTTCTTGTAAACGCAGCACAACAAGTCACGTTGTGTGTCAGTCAGTCAGCACAACAACATGTGACATGGAACGCTAAATATTTTAAATTTGAAAGTAAAATTGCGGTAAAACGGCTCGGGGCGACGTCTGGTGGGAAATAATGTCCAATTTGCCGAGCAACAGTGATCTATGTTCCCGACTGCCTTGCTCCTTGCGGACGGCTACGTATAGCAGACTTCTTTTGTTCTAGACAATGTGTATAGAGCGCGGATGAATATACTAAAAACTCCCGAAATATGCATGAAACTATGCACTGAAAATCTTCGAAATATACCGTAAAAACATCGAATTTTTAAGAGTGTGGGCAACACGAATCCATGCTCAGGCTTGTTTCGTCATGGCTTTGCGTTCGGCACTGCATCATGCCGATTAACACGCAAACGCCACCGGTCTTCGTAACGGTAATAGAGAGTTTTAGTACATCGTACGCTATCGCCTTTGCATACGTAAGGCATAGCGTTGATGGTTCTGCGCACGCCCATAAC
The DNA here is from genome assembly GCF_037126465.1 of Ornithodoros turicata. NCBI lineage: Eukaryota > Metazoa > Arthropoda > Arachnida > Ixodida > Argasidae > Ornithodoros > Ornithodoros turicata. Next base: position 30,255,277 of record NC_088205.1, read on the forward strand.
AGAAAGAAAGCTTCGCGCAGTGCGCAGAATCACACACGCTATCTCTTACGTACGCTATCGCGTTTGCGTACGTAAGGAATAGCGTTGATGGTTCTGCGCACGCCCATAACAGAAAGAAAGCTTCGCAAAAGTGTGCGCAGAATCACACACGCTATCTGTTACGTACGCTATCGCGTTTGCGTACGTAAGGAATAGCGTTGATGGTTCTGCGCACGCTCATAACAGAAAGAAAGCTTCGCGCAGTGCGCAGAATCACACACGCTATCTCTTACGTACGCTATCGCGTTTGCGTACGTAAGGAATAGCGTTGATGGTTCTGCGCACGCCCATAACAGAAAGAAAGCTTCGCAAAAGTGTGCGCAGAATCACACACGCTATCTGTTACGTACGCTATCGCGTTTGCGTACGTAAGGAATAGCGTTGATGGTTCTGCGCACGCCCATAACAGAAAGAAAGCTTCGCGCAGTGCGCAGAATCACACACGCTATCTGTTACGTACGCTATCACGTTTGCATACGTAAGGAATAGCGTTGATGGTTCTGCGCACGCCCATGACAGAAAGAAAGCTTCGCGCACTGCGCAGAATCACACACGCTATCTGTTACGTACGCTATCGCCTTTGCGTACGTAAGGGATAGCGTTGATGGTTCTGCGCATGCCTATAACAGAAAGAAAGCCTCGCGCAGTGCGCAGAATCACACACGCTATCTGTTACGTATACGCTATCGCGATTGCGTACGTAAGGTACGTAAGGAACGTAAGGAAATTTTTAAGAGTGTGCAATAAGCTTAAATGAGCTCTGATTCCACGATTTAAGTACCACCACCTCGATGTGGAGCAATAAAGTGTGGCTTTTGTGATGTCTCACAGGGACTAATCTTGCATTGGTTTTAAGGCTGCGCTGAGACGCACAGATTTGAAACTACGCTGCGATTTATATTCGCTAATAACTGCAGGGTAAACCATGTATACGCCACAAAAATCACCGAAAAACGCCTCATGAAAATAAAGAAACGCCGAAAACGTGCGCCGAATTCACCCAAAAATAAAAAAGCGAAAGCGCGGAACCCTAGTTATGTACGACACTATGAAAGAATTTGAGTATCGGCTTTTTTCTTGCCAGGCGCTTTTATTCTCTCAAAATAAAACAAAGGCGTATGCATGCCGTGCTCCACACTACGCGTACTGTGATTAGGCATACATATTCGCCCACCTTCCTCGCTTTGGAACATCTGAAAACCACGAGGCACCTGAGAGATAATGGACGAGGGTGTCCCGAAACCAGTGATCCGGCGCTTCCCGGGAAGTTAAAGAAAGTTTCGATGCGTACGAACGTCATTCCGCTGAGAGCAGTCTGTCGAAGCGCGAAGCGCGGGAACGTCATTTCACCAGGAACGAGCCTGCCAAGCACAAACACACTTTGCATTGCAAATGCCGGACACACCGCATTCCTCTAAAAGACCAAGAACACGACGTACTTAAACGGGTAGACAACAGTGGGACCCCCCACTGCATTGATAATGGGCATTCTGCCGTTCGCCATAATGCCGCCGTGAATGCCCCGCAGGTTCCGCACATTGTGGCAATTGCGAATGAATGGTGCGCACCGATGGCCACACCCCAGGGACAAAACACGCTACAATTCCTCGCGGCGATTCACGGCCAACGAATGAAAAATCGTATTGCGTATATTTTCCTGGCAGGCCCTACACTCGGCTGACGTAAATGACACAGTTGCACTTTCAACTGCCACGAGAGAAATAACCGAGCATAACGGAGAAGTACGAAATAAACTTTTTCTTTCTTTTTTTTTGTACTTAAATCTGCGTGCTGCAAAGTAATCTACCGTGCGTAAATAGGTGTGGAGTGAGGTCCTTTGAAAAGAGTAAAATTATAGTTTCCTTGCACTGTCAACGACATCATTTAGTTAAATGTAAATTTTAGCTGCTTCGCTGGACGTGTGCTTATGAAACAGCTATAGGGATGTGTGTGTTTTCTTTCTTTTTTTACGGCGTGCAAGCAACACGGATGGCTTCGTTTTGACACAATGAAGGACAGTGTCTTTTTAGTTCTATTTGAAAAATGACGAGTCTCTTTCGAATTGTCGTTTTCCCCGTAATAGAAGGGATATCCACTTGTACTATGTGTCGCTTACCAGAAGAGTCTATACGAATTCTCTACAGACGTTGAACACAAAGGTTGTGTGCTGGAGTGGAATTTGGACAAAAGGCGGTAAGCGCCGTCGCCAAATGTTACCGGGTAGCCGGTCATTTTAATGAGTCGTGATTCTATAAATACCAGGTACGTGTCTATAATAGTGGTATGGGCACTAAGTTGTAACGATTGATTGGGCAAACATTCTAACAACAACAACAACAACAACAAATAAGTTAATGATAATGAATGGGGAAATTCGCCACGTAAGGTGCGGCCCACTACCCCAAGGCACAATGGGGCAGGATGTGATGTGTCCTGATGATGAGGTGATGAACGATGTAAAATAGGGATAGTCAGTGGAGTGAGTAAGACATCAGAGCGGTAGGCAAAACCACAGCACACAAAAACACACACACAGCACACAGGTACGCAGGCAGATCACAGGGTAGAGAGGAGACCAGTGTCCCGGAGAAAAATCTTGAAATACGCAAGAACTTCACGATGGTCAGTCTGGTTAGACCAAGGGCCGAGAATGGTTGCCAATGTGAATGGTGCGGCCGTGCGGCCGACTGCAGGCGACATTGTAGAGCTGCTCTTTGGGAGGTGTATAGATGGCAGTCGAGGAGCACATGCTTGGTATCCGCCAAAACAGCACAGCGAGAGCAGAGCATCGAGTCAGAGCGGCCGATCAGATGCTTGAAATGGGGGGTGAATGCAACCCGAAGACGAAGCCTGTGTATCAGCGACGCAAAATGGCGAGGCACACGAAAAGGCATGGTGAAGCCAACGTCAGGGTCCACTTCACGCATCAGAACTCTTGATGGAACGTCTCGAGACCATTGCGCATGTGCGAGTGGCCTCACCACATCATTTAGGAAGGTTCGCCTGTCGCCTTTGGGGAGGGTAATCCGCACGCTTGATCGGGAATGATACGCAGCTGCTGCAGCCTCGTCAGCCTCTTCATTGCCGCGGATGCCGCAGTGGGCAGGAACCCACTGGAAGTAGATAGAGTGCCCGCTGATCTCAAGACGGCTTAGTTCCTCCAGTATGTCCACCACCACAGGCGCAAGTGATCCACGAATACCCATGTTCGCTATACACTGGAGAGCTGCCTTGGAGTCGCAGTATATCACCCAGCTGCTGATACCGGCCGATGCAATGTGCTTGAGGAAGAACAAAATGGCATGCAACTCTGCAGACGTAGATGAGGTGCGGTGCGGTGAGACGGTATGCGTGGCACGACGACATAGTCGGGATTGTAAGGGCAGCAGTGGAGCCGTGCAAGTTGGTCGACCCATCTGTGAATACTGCAGTGTGCGAAGGGTAACGGCACTGCATCATGTCTAACGCAAGTTGTTTCAACACGGGTGCTGCAACGTGATCCCTCTTGCTCTTGAGCCCAGGAATGGTAGTGGAGATCGAAGGTATCGAAAAGACCCACGGAGGGGACCTGGGGACGACTGAGCTTCCAACAAAAGCCGGTAGCAAGGGCTTTACAGCAGCGATGCAGTAAGAAATGTTGCTCTGCCTCCGCCTTTTGAGCTTCGAAACCAAGGGGTGACGACGGTGTTCCGCGACGAGGCGTAGATAATGGGGCGTAGACAAGGGAGTCAACTGAGCTACGGTGCCGACGGAAGCCCGCCATCTCATCAGGGAAAATGTGATTCCTTTCCAACCACCATTCCAGTCTGTGTAGAACCATCCGCTCCATCACCTTACCAACACAACTGGTAAGGCTAACTGGACGGAAAGAGGACAGGTGCGACGGATGCTTGCCAGGCTTCAGCAATGGGACCACCATGGCTTCCTTCCAGCTTGCGGGTACCTGGTCAGATCTCCATGAGCTGTTGCATATAAACAGCAAGGTTCGAAGGCCCCCAGCGCCAAGATTTCGAAGAGCTGAATAGGTGATCCCGTCTACACCAGGGGACGATTTGGGTCGGGACAAACGAAGGGCAGTTCTAAGCTCTGGCAAAGAAAAATCCGCATCCAGCTGTGCGTTCGACGGGAGCGTTATACGATCAAGATCCTCGCGAAGTTAAATCATGCAGGTATGAAACGTTGCAGTTCCCGCAGCCGCCGCCATAGTTCCGCAGAAGTCCAGAGTTACGTCGACCTCAGACTTGTTGAGGATCAGAGCAAGTGACTCCAGTGGAATGGTGCGTGGAAGGCCATCGCGCAGGCTACGCGCAACTTGCCAAATTCTGGCGGGTCTGCTGAAGGGCGACAGCGTCTCACAAAACCGGCGCCAACGCTGTCGATCAACGGCTCTCAACCTGTGTTGCACAGCTCTAAGTGAATGACGCGCTGCGACAATATCAGAAAGTAAACCCGTGCGTCGAGCTCTTCTACGGCAAGCACGTAGCTGTTCCACCTGGGGACTAGAGCCCGTATGTCCTGCTGCAACAGGTACGTGTTTGGAGGACTCACGAAGAGAAGTTGTCAACACCTCCGAGAAGTGGTCTGCGGTCATCTCCCGCTGTGGTGACACCTCACATCGCTCCCGGAACACCTTCCAGTTAACCAGACGAACGGACCTATTGCCACGTTGCATGGTGCATCCACGGATCGCTATGTATATCGGAAGGTGGTCACTTCCTCTCCCATCACAATCCGTAGACCATGACGCCTTTCTGAAGACATCTTTCGAGCAGATAGAGACGTCGAGGACATCCGTGGTGAAGTCCCTACGCATAAATGTGGAGGAGCCATCGTTCAGCAAGCATACATCGAGTTCGTCAATGACGTCGCTCCATACAACACACACATTCGCAAATATTCTAAACTCACTAATAGAGACGTAGCAAACGGTGCAGCCGCGCAAAGAAATGACACATAAAAACGACGAAAAACGAGCAAAAACATACACAAAAGCACGAAAGCTATTTTGTTTGTGCGCCGTATACCGTAGACTAGAGCACTGCACGGGTCGCATTCTACACTCTTAAAAATGAACTTCACCACATAGCACGCTACTAGCAAACCATCATCGCGAATGATATCGTTATCTGCCCTGATTTGTTGAAAACAGGAGGCGTACGCCTTTTCTGTGACAATTATGAACAGCATAAGTGTCACAAAAAAGGCGTACGCCTCCCGTTTTCAACAAATCAGGGCAGATAACGATATCACTCGAGATGATGGTTGGCTCGGAGAGTGCTATGCGGTGAAGTTCATTTTTAAGAGTGCGACGTCTCCTCTTGTCATGTATTCCATCGAATAACAGTAAAACTATGCCACTATTTCCCGTGGGATTTTCAATAGCGTGATCAGTGGTCAACGAGGAATAAAATGATACTGTAGTTCCTAAATCGACTCGAAATGGTGCGACCGTCCCTTTAACTACACGTCTGATGTTTATTATGGGACGCGTTTTGTAAATCAAGTCGGTTAATTGAAAACTACATTCTCATCGGCAGCTTCATCTTTGGCAAATTTCGTTGTCAAGAAGGTAGACGGAAGGAATCACGTGCAGTCCCTTCTGCTCTGGGTCTGGGGGAGAACAACGGAACAACCAGACACTAGGCATGCGCGAATTTTTCGAATTCCGAAGCAAATAATTCTATATTCGATTCGATTTTCAGATTCCAATACGGAACTCTACAGGCTAGTGGAATTGATGTTTCTTCCAAACCGAATATATTGATATAGTTCCGAAGCTGCACAAAGTCCGAAAACGGCACAAGAGAGGACATAAAACAAAAAGAGCGCTGCTTGATATTCTGATCTGCATGAATATATCGAGTATTCATGTTGTACATATGTGCATGTGCTGCATGCGTATCCGATTCGGTTATTATGCCTATATACAACAATTCGCTTCGTATTCGGTTGGGTTTTAAAATAATTATTCTCGCATGCCTACCAGCCACACCCTTAGAAAAAAGGGTGGAGCAGTTACACCTTTTAGGAGGTAATAGTTGTCGCATATGTTGTGCCTAAAAGGTTGCAAAGTTCTACCTCACTCTCAAAACAGAACTTCACCGCATAGCACGTTGCCCGCTAACCATTGCCACGAATGATAGGGTTATCGCTTCTGTTTCTGATTCAGTGAGCGAGGGGGGCGTACGCATTTTTGTAGCAATTTGGAAATATGATAATTGCTTTTACCACTCTTTTACACCCTTTATCGCTATGTTGACCTAGGTGGCAACTATAGAGGCTACCACCTTTTCAAACCCTTTCAGCATCTCTCGAAAGCCTTCATCAAGAATATTTTCCTCATAGATAGCTTCTACGGATAGACTTCGCTAATAGCTAGCCTACTGTTCCGCATGCTCTCTCGGATAAAGGAAGTTGTCAAATCAAAGACCAGCAAACTTGATGTCGTCCACTTCAAGGCGATTGGTTTATCAGGTTTTCGGAAACCGTCATCGTGAACACCTTCCGATCTACTAAAACTCGCTACGACGATCCAAATTCCAACAAGAATGGTGTACGTGAGCAATGCCAGTAGACTGTTCAGCTGCTTGATCGTTACGTGATTATTTACGTAACGCTGAATGAAAGCGAGAAAAAAAGTAATACGCTTTCCCTTCCCATTACAACCCCAGCCAGAGAGGCGTCTATAGCGTATTGTTTTGGTTCGTTCTGTACTGAAGGACCGAGTATGTACTAATGGATAGAGATTTGGAGTGCGATAGCTAATCCGCATTCGTCGGAAACAAGTGCACCAGGATTAGCGCTCTCCCACAAGAGGGAGCTGTATATGACAACAGGAAGTACATTCCACTTCGCAGCGACCACGTGCACAAGAGGGCAAGCACAATACGCTGCCCGAAGTAATCTGACATGATGGGGGTCTGGCAGGGGGCCCAGCCACCCTTCAACGTCAGAGAAAGGTCAGCTGTGGTTGCAACTGACGTCGCGTATCAAAGACCTGTACTGCTCACGTATAGTTTCAACGCGAGTGATTCAAATATGGACATATTCCTTTAAGGCTTTGTGATAGTCACGAAAGATAGACATTAAACTGGAAGATATCACAGCCATCACGTAGACGTTGTTTTTTTGTTTGTTTTTTTGTCAAACGCTAACTGTCCATGAAAATGTCAGGCCGAATAAAACTACCGTCTAAGCTGCCGAAACCGTATGAATTTCTACCCAATTCTTTTATTGTAATGGTAAAAGAAATACGCCTGCAGCTACAGAATCTTGGTGTAACTGCGGACAGTGTTGAAGCCATCGTCAGCATGCAATTGTTGCTGCTGTTGAAGAGGAAAATGAATGACGAATAGGAAAAAGATAAAAGCATAAATTTACTCCCAATTATTATTATTACATTATTATTATTATTGCTATTATTATTTTAAAGGTTATGCTACAGAGAGCAAATTATTGACTGGATGACAAGTACTCGACCCTATCCACAGCACAGAGAACAGACGAATTGCATGGGAGGTGCACCAAGGCACTGTGCCAAGGTAATATCCATCCTAGATAAGGAAAAATGACTGCGGGATGTAATCAAGACGGATCAAATGTTAGATTGAGCGACACAAAAAAATGACAGCGCATTCAGGATGCAATTAAAGCGTGAACTGCATGCAATGACAAAAATTAACCGAATCACTGCACGTGCACAGGTGCGCAACTAAGCATCGGAGTCCTTACTTTATTTTATTTTATTTTTTTGGTTCTGCCAAAGTTCGGGAACAGGCGTATCAGTTCGGTTCAGGTGCCATGCCAGAACTGCAAAAAGGGATTCTTCCCGGTAGAAACCGGTTTGCACCAATTCAGCGAAGAAGCTAAAAGTTAAGTTCATGAACGTCGTCGTCTTTCGGGAACCTAATACTAACCTGACAAGGATCTACTATGATGAATAGGTCTACAAGAGATGAAAACTCAATTTGCTATCGAAAGTATCAGAGAACGACTGCATCGTCTACACGCACGGTTTTCAGGAGACATACTTGTCACGTACTTTCTTTTAATAAACATACGAGTCACAGCGCCTAACTACGACTCCTGATATCAGCGTGTGTAACGATGAACAGTAATGTAGACGCGATGTTGCACTCTGCACATGTGTATACAGAATGCTTCACCACATTCAAGGCCTAAGATGAGCTATGTAAAAAACAAAGCGCAACCATGACGTGTGTTACTACACACGCGAACAGTTACAAGACATGCATCAATGCTGCTCTCATAATTTCTGTCTACATAATTTCCGCTGTGTGCATTTTTGGGGGTACCCTTCTACCTCCCACGCCAACCAGAATTCTCTAAGTAGTGTAAGAAAAATGGAGTTCGCCCCTCAGCAAATCAGGAGACAGAGCAGTATCATTCTTGAACCAAACCAGCACCTCTATTTCTACAGTGTACCCCTTTCCAATAGTGAAGAGGGGCTAATGACTATTTTTTTCATGGTGCTGTCAGCGCTGTTTTCGTGAATCTTTCTTGGTTATCAGACATTCGGTTATGCTCATAACCTCCAAACGCTCGAAACCTCCAAACGTCCATATGCACCGAAAAAAAGTTGGTGGTGCTGGTGGAAATGAGCAGGAGGGGAGAAGCTGCTCATAAGCACCAAACGTCCAGAACATCCGAATGGTCATATGCACCGAAAGGCGGGCGACCACAAAGGCCGCGTCTTCTTCTCCCGCATTTAGAACAAGGTCGTAGGGTGAGAAAGGTGGAATGAATGGCTACTCCCAAGGCAGCTTGATGTGTCAGTTTGAAGTTTATGCCACGAATAGCGCGTTCTCGTTTCAATTTGAGCTTTAGTTCCATAAACTAAAGGCAGCCTAGGACAAAAGACTTGATTCTAGCTCGAAAGGTACTCTGCTCCCAGGGCTGTAGCAACAAAGAACGTAGCCCCCTCCGAACATATGTCCGGGCTCACTTACAATACATAAGCTGGAATACGATATTTATGTGCTGAAGCTTCTTTCAGCATGAGCGACAATAACTAGTGTGGTCAGAAAATCCTGATGCAAATGCAAGGATTCAGATGTATCTCCTGTATCTCTCTGTATGAATGTGTACGTTAAAAATTGTTTGCCGTCCTCTCGTTTTCTCAATGACACCAAATGATATTCCATTATGAGTTCGTTGGCATCAATGTCTACCATTTTTACTTAAACATTCTTGCTGCGATTCTCCAGTTCAAGTTCTCATTCACACTGCTCCAAGCTGTTAGCGTTTTACAGAAATCCAAACAACTTTTACCACTCCACCAGTTGGTAGACAAAAGAGAAGATATGGCCTGATGAGTAAGAGTAAGAAAGAACTACAATTTGAATTTTAGTTCTGCAGAAAGACGACTTTTACTTTTTTTTTTTTGTCACTTTTAGGAGAAGGTAGCAGACATTGCAGAATTGCTTCCTGATCTTGTCGCGTTGTCTGTACTCCGCAAAATAAAGAGAGGAACAGAAAGAACAGACGCAATTTGTACAATACAAGCGGTGCATCAAATGGAACCGCTTTTATGTTTCTCATTAAATGGCGTGCACACATTTATTGTTCATTAAGATAAATGTTAATTAAAAAGCATGTCTTCCAATTTGGAACAAATTAGGAAGTCGAATGATAGCACTTGATCGGCTATGATCCGGTTCATCACAACGACACTCCTCTATTTTTGTGCGCACAGAACCGCGCGGGACCATTTTTACCGCCACGCAACCAGGGACCAATTTGTCCGGGACCAACTTTTCGGGGACTATTTTTTTTTTTTCCGGAACTGCATCCAACATGCTCTAAACATTCTCACTCCTATAGATCTTCATTCTTCGGTCTGGAAGATGACTGGCTTGGTTCTTTGCATGATTGGTTTTCAACTCATTTCTGTTTGCCCACCGTTTTTAGGCATTCAAAAACAACGTTACTCCCTCTTATAAGTAGAACTCTGAAATTTACGTGCTAAAACCATGCAAATAGACAGCTATTTAGGCCCTCAAAAACACCGAAATCAGCAAAAACAGACACGTTGTAACACATGCCAATACTACTTTTAATGTACGCTTCACGACGCATACTTTATACTGTGGAACTGTAGCGAAATGCTATAGAATCATTCGATGACGCCAGTGCCTGACTGCGACGCTGTATAGCGCCAAGCCTCCTTCCTGCACCGCTAGTTCAAGCTCACTGAGTGTTATCGTTGATCCTCTAACATATATTCAGTTCGTTTCTTCAGTTTATTTTTACTACTCGTTTGATTTAGGATATATGTAGCTTTAGCCGCTATGGAGTAGACGACGTTCCATGTTGATTATATTATCTGTCCATCGGCCGCATTTTCCCTTAGACGTTTTGTCAGCCACACTCTACCTCAGGTAGGCGAATTTAATCCAGTGTGGTGATGATGAAAGGTCTCTCCGTTGTCGGCCGCGCAGAGGTGGGCAACGTCACGACTGACGGCTTCGGGGAATGTGCATCCTGGGCCGACTTCTAGAGGAACTGTGCCGACATATGTCGGAAAGCGTCAGAGTAAAAACCCAAGAAAAAACTCAGACAGCACAGCCGGCAGTAGGATTCGAACACGGGTACCTCCCAGTCTCGACGTGACATGGCCAGCACGCTAACCACTGAGCAAAGCGAGCTGTGGTATCGCTCATGATCACAGTTGTCTCGCGACTAAAATCCACCAATTAGGAACATTCTGTGTGCGCATGACAAGAGACGAGTGACGGCGGACGTATTTGTCACGTTGAAACACCCATTGACTCACGATAACCCCATTCAAACCAACATGTTCAGCCAAATTCAAACTTCATAAACTTCCAAACTGACACATTAAGTGGCCTTGGTAGTCTCCATTCATTCCACCTTTCTCACCCTATGACCTTGTTCCAAATGCGGGATAGGAAGACCCAGCCTTTGTGGTCACCCGCCTTTCGGTGCATATGACCATTGGGATGTTCTGGACGTTTGGTGCTTGTGAGCAGCTTCTCCCTTCCTGCTCATTTCCACCAAACGCTCAAAACCACTAACTTTTTTTCGGTGCATATGGGCGTTTGGAGGTTTTGAGCGTTTGGAGGTTTTGAGCGTTTGGTGCTTATGAGCTACAACCGTTAGCTACAGAATGTTTAGCCGCGGTTACATGAGCCCGAAAGGAACGGGACGAGTTGACTTATCGCACCTCCTCACATCAATCCTCCCTAGAAGATTGGTTGGCACCAGTCTGATGGGAAAGGATTTGCTGCGATAAACCAACTCGATCCGCTTTTGTCGAGTTCATGTAAACGCGTAAACCACATAAATGATTCTGTGCCCGAATTCCACGTGTCGCTTTCTCTGGTTTGTTTGCTTCCCACATTTTGGACGTAAGCCCTACGAGCACTTGTCCACAGCCCCAAGCATTTACTGGGAATATTTCCCACGCTCAACATTAAAACCCGAAGAGAAACGGAGATGTGTCGCCCCTCAGCGGTAGCGCTCGTCATCGTCACCAATTACGCTTGCTGAAGCGACGACCAGGCGGCAGTACTAGCGAAACCGAAACTCTCGCTCCTTTGGGTCTTTCATGCACAATGCAAACGAAACTGTATTAACGCACGATGCTGCTGCTATGTAATGCACGTTGAATTACATTGTCCAAATGTGCTGTTCGGAGCCTATTTTATAGGAAACACAGAATAATAATTGATTGAGCGGTGTGGTGAAAAAAAAAAAGAAATAAAAATCATAATTCGCAAATTAAAAGGCTAGGCGCTGCTGTTCTACCACATCGGTAACGGGAAATGACGTTATACACTTTCTAACACGAGATCTTCAGTAGTAGAAAGAAAATCCCATTGGCGTAGATTTGTGAACTCTGCCGTGCATGTAAAAATAAACCCGAAAGTAAGAACGGAAAGCTGGGCGAGTTGGTGAGGCATAATTCAATATCAAAGGCACTGCCGAACAGAACACACGAAAGACGTAGGCGCGTACGTCACCGGTTTTGATGACTGCGTTCCTACCATTCATTGTAATGGTAGACGGGCACTGGATGGCAAGTAATTTTAATTCGGTCAACTAAACACAGAAGCTCCACGGGCAAGAGAACAATGTAGGGTGAGCATCCGCCGGACGGCCGCGCAAGGCCTCTTTGATGGAACACGGCGAGGGAACACAATGAATGAGCTACGGCCTTGGGGGCCACAGTTCACAAAAGACCGGAAAGCTACGCGACAATGATGCCCACCCTCAATATACGCGAGAAAATAGTCGACAGCGGTGGATATGAGAAGCTGCGCTTTTGTAGAGATCTACTTCGGTGTCGCCGAGAATCAGCAGACCTGCACAAAATGAGCCGCAGTTATCAGGACCTGCTGCTCCGCATTGATTTGTGTCAAAATGTTAAGATGGGGTAGTTGGGACGCGTACTAAGAAGAAAAAAAGCAGCAAGGAACATGACGCAGCCTTGCAATATACCTGCTATTCGAAGCAGGTGTAATGTTAGGCTGTGTTCTGATCCTGCGATTTTGCATATGTGTTTATGTATTGCGGCAGGCAATACCCGTTGACACACATGTGCCACTGGAACGCTGGTGATGGCACAGTCAAAGTCAACGGAAGGCCGAGGTTTCATTTAGGCTGATGTCCTCTAAGGTAAATAATAAATATGCAGGTTCTTTTTTATTCAAAGTTTTATCGAAAAACTATGAGAGCAGCATAGATGTCGTTTGTTGTTGTTGCAGTGTTTCAAAAGTACTTGGGCCCTGGCATCGCAGTGTGAGACACCGGGCGTTCTCCGCCGTAGTGAAATTTTTCCGGGACATTGACGCAGACAACAAGTTTTGATCCTATGAGTGTGTTGTGGGTTTTAATGTTCGACTGTTTGGGTGTTCCGTGACAGCTCCGTGTGTTTGCAATGTTTTCTGTCGGAATCACCACCACCACTAATCATCATCATAGCCATCATCATCCTCTTCCTTGGCATCATCATTCCAGGAGTTTACCACTAAAGTAACTGGTGCAAGTGATGTCGAGTCGCGGGCCTCACACCAGTGAAGCCAAAATATCAATTTTATTTTTTTCTTAAAATCGAATCAAATCAATCGTTTTTGCATCTTGGTTATACGGCCAGGCGGACGTCCTTTCAAAGAGAGTATGCAATTATAAGATGAGTAATTACCTAAATTAACTCCTTAATTAGGGAATTTCGGGCAAAAGCGAGATCGCAGAATGGGAGACAATCCTCGTTGAAATCCATTCTATCTTTTAAAATCCCTAAAACGAGCCCGTGCCATTACAGGCGTGCCGTGCCACAGGAACACATGACTATCGCCGTCGGCGACTGCAAAGCGATTGATCTGGCCAGCAGATCAGCACCTACTCCAATCATTTCCATCGCTCCAAAGTACGTGGCCTTCTGACGTGGAATGAGTGATAAGCTCCTTGCACTCCCGGTTGCCACGGTTTCGGTTCATTTGCGTAACAACATTTGGCTATGGATATTTCAGCGCACGCGTTCATTTCGGGATTATATAAAAAAAATTGAACTGCTTTCAACGGCCGTTGTCGCCCATTCTGCTATCTCATTTTTACCCGAAATCCCCCAATTAAAGAGTTCGTTGATGAATTTTAGGTAATTAGTGGCATCTTGACCTTACATACTCTCTTTGAAAGGTTGTCAGCCTTGCCGTATAATTCAACTGCAAAAACGACATCTATGCTGCTCTCGTAGCTTTTTTAAAGAAATATGTAAAGCATAAAGGAAAACACCCTGTAGAGCAGTAGCGTAGATTCCGTGTATTCAGCGAAATCACGTGAATCTTCACCTGGACAGCAAGTGTATGGAGAATTGACAATGGTATCAGAACAGGGTATCACATTCCGGCGCTTTCTTTCATTGCCTTTTTTTTTTTTTTCTTGTTTTGCTTCGATTAGCAATAAACTCGGAACGTAAAATGCAATTCCAAAACAAGAACGCAATCACAGGTATCCAGCGAACCGCCAAAAACAATTAACTTACGAATGGTGATGTCACAAGTGCATGTGTGTTAATATGATTTGATGAGTTAGTGTGACACGCAGGACAAGGTAACAGGACAACAGTAGCGCGCTATAGGCGAGTCAACGTGCAAACCCCGTGAATTTACGCCTTACACGGAGTTCCAGACACCCCGCCCGATCTCTGTACATGAAAGGAGGCGAGTACCCAGCAGACGGAATTGTTTGAAGGGGGGGGGGGGGGGGGCGTTGTGTCCCATATGTAAGGGTATTTCTGAGCATCTCTAATTAATTAATTATGTAAGACTAATTAGGATAAACTGACTTATTAATTCGAATATTTGAACTATTTAATTTCTTAGAGATAACCTGGATTGGATTGCTTGCGATCAAGTACATCTTACGTCGTTCTTTGACTCCAAAGAAACACTGCGCAATTCGAAAAGAGTACCGAAATGACTAGCCTCCTGCGCGCCTCCAAGCCTGCTCACAAAGAAGGGAGTACGCCGCTTCATTTCACTTCCACGGGCACTCCGAAATGGCTTGGGCAAATCGCGAGCCCAAATCACAGGATGTCCGGATAATAAATTAATCGTCTTCTTGACAATGGGCGGCATCTTACCCTCTTTGTTTTCAGACGTCCCTTCCGCGAAAAAATATCCGTCGCCATCCGAAACCGAAACTCATCACACGCTCCATAGCCGAGAACAGACATTAAGTAGCGTTAAAACTCTGACGAAATCATAAGGATCCTTTCGATCTGTGAGACTACACAAAATATTGCAGACCTTCCTCTCTCTCTCTCTCCCTCTTTGTTCTTCTTTTCTTTTTCTTGTCCTTTTTGTTGTTCACCAATACTTTGAATGGAAAGTAAAAGCAACAACAAACAAACAAAAGACAGACACGGCTGCTCCGAACCTGAACACAAAGGTTAGTGAGGAGCAACAAAAAGAGAGAACAGCAAAATGCATCAATAGGTTAGGCAACGCGCACTGTATATGGCTATCCGCAATGGCGTGATTTTGCAAGTGGATTCAGCCCTATACGAACACGTGGGGACAATTGGACTAAAATCCCGATGCCGCCCCGGGATTGTAAAAACGGCTCGGGATTCCGAACACTAAACGGTAGTGAAGGCCCCCTTCACATCGAGGGTTAATCCAGAAATCATTACAAATTTTGATCGCACCGTAAAAGTAGAAAACGAGGATTATCCCACCCCAACAACACAACTGAATAGTGATGATGACATGGGACGCCTCCTCGCTGTGGTCGGAGGACCCCACAGCACTTCAGAGAGGTTAACGGGAGAGGACGAATTAAAGAGGTGACAGGTTGAAGGTTACAGTTCCTGGAGGAGGTCGATATAACTTGAACGAAAGCAAAGAGGGAGCGATGACCCCGACACTGATGCGCAGGGGTGCCCCATGCGCGAAGGACTTTGGACAAGCCGAATGGTCTGCAGACCAGGGCCCGCTTGCACTGAGAGTTTCGTGCAAGCGGGCACTGGGGCTCAAGTTGGCGTCTAAGCACGCGTCGCTCGCACATGTGCCGGTTGCAGACTTTACAGGCTGATAGTCATTTGTCTTAAGTTCTATTGGAATGTTTTGCGAGCGTTATGGTTATGTAGGAAGACAATTAAAAATCAAGCAAAATCTCACCCTATGCGTTTTCAATGGTCTATCCCACTCAGTCGCCGCCATTCTTTTTGTCTTTTTGTTCTGTCTATGCTTTACATCAACGCACACAGGGGGCGCCGCGTGCAACAACACGACAGAGAAGGCTTTGAAACGCGACAGAGCAGGCTTTGAAACGCGACATAAGTTAACGCTGTAGATTGATTGATTGATTACGAAGAAGGAAAAAAATAGAGAAAAATGGCTTAGCGCTCATTTGAACGCTAACGCTAACGATTATTGTCATTCTGTTGTGCTGTGAAACTGAAGCACACAGAGGAAAAAATGGGGGCTCTTGAGTGGGATCTGCCATGGCATATTCATGCAATTAGATTTTGGTTGATTTTTAATTCTCATATTTTTCTAGAGGACCATGGCACTTGCAAATAAATTCGGCAAAACTTCAAACAAATGGCTATCCGTCTGCGAAGTTCGGAGCGGGTAAACCCAGTCGTCTATTTTTACGATGCGATCGAAATGTGTAACGATTGTCAGATGAACCCTATTATTACCCATTCGAAAAGTGGGAGTAAACGTCGAGGTTGCTCTGCTCTGTTCCCGTGTTAAACGACATTTAACACTGAACCCAAGCGGAACACAAGAAAAGTGATGGCTCGAAATATTCAGGGATGTCACAGGCAAAGTTCTTTACTCGTGAATCAGTTACTCGTTGAGCCGGGTCCATATATCTGGGCGATTGTCGTTGCATCTGGAGGCCACAACAATTGAACTAGGCGTCCATCGATTTTATACTGCCTTTTATGCGAGGAATGGCGAAAAAGACGGGTCCCATTGAAGACAGCACAATGCCGTCTGTTCGAAGCATCTCGTATGCAGCCGCAGCTTCCATGCGGCGTTTGACAAATTTTACGTTGATCCACCCCACTAAAGACTGCGCAGGCCGAGACCCAAGCATCCCGCGGGAAATGAGCAATTCTCGGCTCACAGAAATTCTTTCGTGACCGAACTTGTAATTTGTTGGCGAATAGATAAGTCTTGGGTAGTTTGCAAGTAAATAGCAAACGGTAACTATAGTTACTGTTTGTAGTAGCTGGTTCCTTTTCTGCGAAAGCATCTTGTAACCGTGTATTCAAACGAGCGACATCCTCACAGAAGATTCTACTGGAAGAAAAAGTGAAAACACAGCTCACGGAGCCGAAGTTCCGTCCCGTGTTATGCTGAGCAATCACACGGTGCTGGAATATCGGGAGTAGCGTACTTAGCAGACGACACTTAGCAGATGACACCGTCAGCGTCTTTTCCTGTCGTCTGCTACGGAATAACTTGTTTCAGTGTCGCAGGGGATAATAGTAGTATAAGGGCTGGCCGAGAGTGACCGGGGGCGAGTACGTTCTATAGGGGCCTGGTTCGAACCCAACAGTGTCTGGTTCGTTCGCGTAGTTTTCCCCGCGCGGCGCGTGTGCGGAGGGTTGCCCGCGCGCTTATCGGCGGGGGAGGGCTGCGTGCGCGCTTACCCTCTCACATTTTTCAGCCTGGGCCAACTTCTTTCATCATTTTTCAATCTGTGCCGACTTCAATCGCATTTTTTTTTTCCAGCTACAACAGGTGTGCAGTAGGCGGTTTACATGCAAAGGATAGCCATACACAAAAGTACAAGTGAAAACATATTTATTAAAAAATATATTCATAAATTATGTTATGACTCTGTGAAGGAGAAAAACTTAGCCAAAAATCTGACGCAATAGCATTGAAGGGGTATCACAATTTTTTATTAGTGATAATCACGCAAGTTTTCAATTAAGCAGAAGGAGTAGCAAATTTTAATCAAAGAAGATATGTTTAATCAATACGATTACAATCAAAATTAAAAGTTTTATTATAAAAAGTCTAACATTATTACATGTGACCACCATAGTGGAGCTTTAATTACAAGTGCCGATAGATGTATGTAGTTAATTGTGGACAGCAGAGAACCTTGAAGACCATAGGACACGAATGACAAGAATGACACGAACACAAGAGGAAATAAAATCTATAACACTACATTTAACCAAAGAAGATATTCTTAATCAAAACAACAGAGGAGGAGAATAATCTATCATTTTAACTATCATAAAATCACCCTCGTGACTTAATCTAGCCGAACCCCATAGAATTTTCATTCTAAGAGACACTAGAAACCTTACTTTGTTGTATGAATCCAACACAGAAAATATATTAAAAAATGAACTTCACCGCATAGCACGCTCCTAGCCAACAACCAGCTCTAATAATATCTGCCCTGATTTGTTGAAGATGGGAGGCGTACGCCTTTTTTGTGACACTTATGCTGTTCATAATTGTCACAGAAAAGGCGTACGCCTCCCGTTTTCAACAAATCAGAGCAGATCACGATATCATTCGAGATGATAGTTGGCTAGGAGCGTGCTATGCGATGAAGTCCATTTTTACGAGTGTATCGGGTCAGTCGCTATGTTGGTAATATGTGCATTAGGGTTCTGCACGTTAAGGGCCTCCATGTTTGTCGTTCTCCTTGGCCCGCTGCACCACCTTTTGGGGAAATCTACACACTACTAGGTAGTTCTTTTTTATTTATTTTTTTGTCTAGCGCGCGGCCCCCCTTGCTTTGTACTCGAGCAATACCTTCGTAGATGAAGCTGCTGCTGTTTGTCGTTTTCGTGAGACACTCTCGCCCGCTAAAGAAGGGGGAGGGGGTAACGTTGGGCAGACGAGCGATCTGCCTGACTATAAGCAGGCGGCCCGTTGCTCGGGGGCGAGGGCAGTAGGATGGAGGGGAAGGGGAGGACCGTTAACTTATTTGCTGGTAAGCACAATATCCTGGAGTTGGGGCTCAGGTGCTGGTGGGCTGCGTAGCTTGCTGCAGTCTGCGTCTTGGATCGCCCGGTTGCCTGTCGCATTTTGGACAGACGCACTTACGCTTGAACTGGAGAAGTTCCTCTGCCGACAACTGCTTGCGCCGGCGTGCGTCGCGTCGGAACGTCCACGGTGTGACATCTGGAAGCGCGCCCTCTCTCATGGCCGTTTTATATCCGCGCTTGAACACGTATGGGAAATTCTACACAATTCTACACCATAGGAAATTCTACAATTCTCAAAATCACACGCCGACCTGTCTGACCACAGCCGCTTCCCCCAGAGGATACAGCAGCGCACAAGTAAACGAAAAGCAAATATGTTTATTTGCCTACATGCAATTCTACCGTGTTTGAGCTCTGTACTGTCCTCTGTCGGCTCTGTGCAATGCTGCTGTTGTAAATGCACTCTTAGAAATGAACTTCACCACATTGAACGCTCCTAGAAAACCATCGTCTCGAATGATATCGTTATCTGCCCTGATTTGTTGAAAACGGGGGGCGTACGCCTTTTTTGTGACAATTATGAACAGCATAAGTGTCACAGAAATTTGCGTACGCCTCTCGTTTTCAACAAATCAGGGCAGATAACGATATCATTCGATATGATCGTTGGCTAGCAGCGTGTTATGCGGTGAAGTTCATTTTTAAGAGTGTGGGCCACTCCTTCCGCTTCGTCTTCTCTCTCTCTCTTTTCTTTTTTTTTTTCTCTGCTTCGTACTGCTTGCACTGCAGCATCTAACGGCTTCGCTCCCACGCCACTGCGCGGGAATTTTTTCGCGTTTTGTTGCCACGTTTGTTATCGCCTCGGAACATTTCGGCGTTATCACAACACACGTGAGCTCCAAGCAGCAGCCAATGAGTGCAGGTCTTACGCGGCGACATACCCCGCCTCAAGAAAACGCAGTGGTCGCTCATAAATGCTATCGCATTTAATAAAGCACTGACTCAGTGTCAGATCGGTTGGTTGGTAAAATAACAAGGGGAGGTTGAATTCGCGCAAGCCCCCCCTCCCCCCCCCGAATTCTGCTACCCCCCAAAAAACGAAACTCTACGATCGTACCACAGAAGGTGCGAGCGCACCGCAAAAGTTCACCAGGGCGAGCGTCTCGACCGCGACCACGCAGGACCGAGCGCGCCGTTCACATCAAGGATCATAGTGTCAGATTGCTTTTTGCTGCTCGTGGGCATTGGCTTGTGTTAATGGCTATCCACGCCCAGCCTACTGGACATCATATGGCGAACTCGGGTGGTCATTTCCTGGCAGCTTTCTTTGCAAGGTTTATGAGCGATTGCGTTCCCTTTGGTCAGAACGTGGCAATCGCGCCTTGTTCTCTTGACGGTTTCCTATAGAACCAGGAATTCGCCAGCTAGCACTTCTTTCGCCCGGCCTCGATACAGCCGGGCAGCAGGTTGCCCGACTATATTCGGTGTGCCCGCATTGGCCAGTACGTCGAAGTTAACATGAGTTTTGCAGACGACGGAACCGGGACACGAGCAAGCGCGATGCCCCTAGCGTGATCCAAGCGACTGAAAGCGCTACCTACTCACGTTGTGTTGACAGGTGTCACATACCTGGCGCGCCGCCCTCCGTGGCTCAGTCTGTAGCGTGTCCGCCTGTTGATCCGAGATCGCGGGTTCAAACCCGGCCGAGGACGGTGGCAACTTATTGGAAGGGTACAAGTTGCTTCGACACGCCGCCTCCCACGAGGGACATTAAAGGTGGTGTGCCGTGTGTCGAGATTTCGGCGCACGTTAAAGGACCTCTGGTGGGCAAAATTAATCCACAGACCCGACGACTGTGGCGTCGCTCATGATCGCATTGTCTGGCGACGTAAAGCTCCGTATTATTATTATTATCACATACCTGGCGCGGGCGCCAGGCTACACTATAAAAACAGATGGTGGTTGTTGTGGTGGGCCGTTGTAGGCCTCAGAGAGGTGGTTACAGAGGTGGGCAACGACACGACTGGACCGATTTCTAAGGGAAGCATGCCGACATACACTCTGAAAAATGAACTTCACCGCATAGCACGCTACTAGCCAACCATCATCTCGAATGATATCGTTGCCTCTCCTGATTTGTTGGAAACGGGAGGCGTACGCCTTTTTGTGACACTTATGCGGTTCATCATTGTCACAAAAAAGGCGTACGCCTCCCGTTTTCAACAAATCAGGGCAGATAATGTTATCATTCGAGATGATGGTTGGCTAGGAGCGTGCTATGCGGTGAAGTTCATTTTTAAGAGCGTATGTCTGAAGACAGATGGTGGTGGTGGCGAACCGGCTTGCCGTTGTTGGCGTCACGTATGTGGGCTGCGTCACGACTGTAACCAGGACATACGACATAGCACACTCTTAGCCAATCACCATCCCGAATGACATCGTTCTGCCCTCTGATTGGTTAAAACCAGGAGGCGTACGCCGAGGTACGAAAGCGTAGGTCGCGTACGCCCCGCGCCTCCTACAAATCGGGAGTGATAGAGCTACCATTCTGCGCAATGATTGGCCTAGCCTTACCGTGCTATGTGGCGAAGTTCTGTTGTTAGAATGTACGTGGTGGTGGTGGTGGTGATTATGAAACTGCTTGTCGTAGTCGGCCACGCTCAGACGTGCAACGTCACGACTCGCACGATCGCACGGTGGGGGGGGGGGGGGGGGGTTCGTGCGCCCTGGGCAGACTTCACAGGGAACTGTGCCGGCTTAATTAGAGCGTCTGAGGAAAGCCAAGGGAAAACAC
Organism: Ornithodoros turicata; assembly: GCF_037126465.1. Lineage (NCBI taxonomy): Eukaryota > Metazoa > Arthropoda > Arachnida > Ixodida > Argasidae > Ornithodoros > Ornithodoros turicata. Next base: position 30,276,570 of record NC_088205.1, read on the forward strand.
CCAGACTGGGTTTCGGAATCCCGAGCCGTTTTTACTGTACCAGGATTTCGAAATGTGGATCCCGGGACGGGATCGGGATTTTTTCGCAACTATACCCAGGATGTCGTACAGGACTATATCCGTCGTCGTAGGATTTGCAAAACCACGCTATCACAAATTGCGAAATAGTGCGCGTCTTCTGTCATCCCCACTGAATATTCTAGTGGAAAAAAGCAAAAAAAAAAAAAAAAACTGCTCACGGGGGCAAAACCTGCGCATTACATTGAGCTTTTGCATCGCGCCGGAATGTCGACTTTGCAATGAAATGCGTCTCTTGTTGTCGTCCGCTACGGGATATCTTCCTGCTGCGCCCCAGGATATTCTCCGCAGTTAGTAGTGCGCGAGAACATACATACTTCTGACGTACAGCAATTCTACTTACGCAGCCCCTAAAATCAATGACGTATTTCGTATCATCCGCTGGAGTATTCTGGGGAATTTCGCTTGTGTGAATACATGGAATGGTCTCTTTCTGCCTTTTATTCATCCACAGTGACTGTTGTGTTCTAGTCAGCAGCAGCCGAGTCTATAGTTTTCTGAAAAGGCTGTCTATAGTTTCTCTTTTTACTTTCAAATATACGTATTCGTCAGCATCAAAAGAACAAAGAGAGAGAGAGAGAGATTCTGCAATATTTCTTGTTGTAGGATTGGAAGACTGTTTCTGATTTCATGGGAGTTTTATGCTACTACAGGGTTGTTCTCCGCTAAAGCTTGCGTAGTTCACATGAGTCAGCAGCTAACGTCGTTGTTATGTGTCGTGAACGACAAGGTTGGTTCGGTTTCGAATTCAAATGATATTTTTCGGGGAAGGGGCACTTGAAACAAAAAGTCCGTTGGACACCGTTCTTTCCCTTTCACTCGTACCACCGATTATTTGTTGTCAATAAAGCCGAAATTTATAATCCCAAAATCCCGGGATTTGGCCTTGGGAACTCCCGGGAATTTCGGGACATGATATTATGCTGAAATCCCAGGATTTCAGGGTCCTGGGATCCCAGGCTCCGAACCCTAATCCAGACAGCACAGAACAGAACATAACTTTACCGCACAGCACGCTAGTAGCCAACAATCAGCCCGAGCGACACCGTTCTCCCCCCTGATTTGTTGGAAACGGGAGGCGTACGCCTTTTTGTGACAGTTATTCAGTTGTCTTAATTGTTACAAAAAAATATACGCCCTGCGCTTTCCACAAATTGAGACATTCTGTGCAATGATTAGCTTTCAGCGGGCCACGCGATGTTCTCGGTAGCTCAGACGGTAACGTGTTGGCTTGTCGGTTCGATCCCAGCCGAGGACGGCGGCAATGTGGGGGAGGTAAGCATTGCTTCCAGCACTATGAGGAGCAGATATCCGGCGCGCGTCAAAAGAACCCTCGGGAAATTATCCGCAGTCCCACCCTGCGGCGGTACATCGTGTCGCCACACAAATAGGCTGGTATAGCTTTCGTGTAAATCTACTCAAATGACCTATTATTTACCTGTTTTAAGATTGTAGTCTTGTAGTCTGGGAGGTTTTCGTCATGGATGTTAGCCATGCTTTTTTGCTTTCGTGTCCTTTCGTTCTTTCTTTTTTTAGGGGGGGGGGGTACTGGCAGGATCGTCTCGCCATTGTTGGCCACACAGAAGTGGGCGTCGTCACGACTATAGCAAAAAAAAAAAAAAAAAAGACGGATGGAGGATAGAGGATGAAGGGTGGAGATGCGTACAGAGTGCATGAGTTCGTCGGGGAGAGCAAAGCGTTAGATGGGTCGTTAAGCAAGACAGAACAGAAAACAGAAAGAAAAAAAACAGAACTTCACCGCATAGCACACTGTGCGCCAACCATTGCCACGAATGATAGGGTTATCGCTTCTGATTCGAAGAGAGAGGTGGGCGTACGCCTTTTGTGGCAATTTGGATATATGAAAATTGCCACAAAAAGCCGTACGCCCCCCTATGTCTTCCAATGCGAAGCGATAACCCTATCATTCGTGGCAAAGCTCCTTACTTTACACTCCACACCTCACTCATCACACTTTAAATCACTCTCACATCACTAAACATCACTCTCATCACAACACTCTAAAAACAGAACTTCACCGCATAGCACACTGTGCGGTGAAGTTCTGTTTTTAGAGTGTAGGATAGGAAAAGGAAGGCGTGGTTGCTGTAGTATCCCAGTGTACCACCTCACACCTCGCCCTATAAGTCTGGCCGAGCACCAGATGATCCCTGTTCCCATTCCTGTTCCCGAAGTTGAAATGAACGTTGAAAGGTCGTCGATTTCAGAAGACACAAAATTTTGAAAATTCATTGCAGGACCTGCGCAAAATTCGAAAGGATCACTTCCAAGGCGCATTCCAGAACTGCAAGAACCGTAACAGGGAGCAGTACATAAGAACAAGAGGGAAGTACCACACGACTTTGAAGAGGACACGTTGATTAGTTGGTAAACGTATTAGTTCTATTTTTAGAAAATTCTGTTCGTTTCTCGACAAGCCCCGTGTAGTCACATTTGTGGTCCCGTTTCCAATCGCGACCTTTGTTACTATGCCTAGCAAACAGATTAACTAGACAAGCGAATAAACGTCGAACTTCATCGCAACCGCTTTCTACAATGTGAACGTGCTGGAGGAAACTCCCATACCATCGTTTATGATTGCGCGGACCCTTTAGTGTCTACGGGTTTACCTGTTCGACAAAGGGGCCACACATTAACATAGATACACAATGCCTCACGTAACGACAACGCATCTGACGGCGCCGGTTCAATGGACGCGGTCTCTTTCCAAAACAGCCATTATTGGGGGAGTAAAGTGAGACGGTTGAAATGCCGCGCTCCATGCCGCGTGCCTGGGGATGAGGCCGCCGAACACTCGGAATTGCGTGCCACTCAAAGGCTCCACGGGATCTCCGAGAGAACAGGCATTCCATGAAATTACGTATGATTTGCTCTTTCTATTGGTGCCTTTTTCTTTTTTTTTTTTCCTTCGTCAGACTTTCGCCCCTGAAGCTATGAGAGCAAGGTTCAGGACGGAAGTGCGGTTTTGATAGAAGATTGCGGAGCGGTTACTAAGAGCCAAAACATCAAACCGGCATTGAGCCCCCTGCTGGGTGTGCAACGCAAAGGCTTGCAAGTTAGAAACAATCGACGGACATTTTCGAGAAGTTCCTAGACAGAGAAGACGGAGCATTCTTGTAGCTTGAAATGATATGAAATGTGGACCGCTGCAGCTAAGTCTGGTAAGTTAATTATTTACCACACACATTGACCATAGTCGAGTTCAGAGACAGATCGAACACCGCAGTGTGTACCCAAATGTCGTTTCTGTCTCCGTTTCAACAACTCTTCGGATTGCTTTACAGCTTCCTGGCCTATAACACCTTGGGTAGCATCACCTCTTCTCCTACGGAAAGCATGGTTTGCAGTAGCCCACATATCAGCAGTTCGACTGTGCTGTAGCGATTCTCAAGAAGTGTCGACCAATACCCGAGAAGAGTTTCGTATGGATTCCCGGATTTCATCATAGAGATCATTTGATAATTTGCTGCTACCTCTCCTAGCCCGTTGCTTTGGGAACATCTGTGATTCGACGTGATACGTCTGAACTTGTATCGCTCTGCAACCAGTGGCGGCTCCATGGGGGCGGGGAGGGGGGGGGGGTCAATGCCAAAACGTCAGTTTATACATTGGATTTCCCCCTCTCCTCTCCACCACTACGGGCTCCGACAAAGAAGCTCCCCACCCCCAACCGAGGGTCTGGATCCGCCCCGGTCTGCAACTTCTCTAAATTTCGATGCATCTGCTCCAGCGAGCAGTTGTTCGCTATCGGATATGAGGGGGGGGGGGCATGTTTATTGATAAAAGAGAGGGAGGAAAGGTTAGTCAAGCGTAGGCCAACTTGCTATTCATTTTAAAAAAACAGACGAAGAAAACAGAAGACAAAACACACACACACACACAAAGGGGGCCTTCGAGGCTGGTCGAGAGGCCGGAGGGACCAAGAAAGCTCAAGAGGGCAGTCGTAACCGCCTCCTGGTTGTGCAGGACTGGGCCGAGCAGAGTGGCCAAAGAGACATTGGGGTAACCAAGTTGGCGCAAGTGGCGTTCACTGTTAGAAGAAAAGGTATATAAAAGGTATAAAAAAGGTATAAATAAGGTCTAGAGTACGACATTTATACCTCATCACCACTGTCTATACCCTGTTTAAACCATGTGTAAGGTATAGATCTCTGGTTCTATACCTTCCGCGGCAGCTAAGGGTATAAAAAAGTACTTCTATGTTACGATTATACCTTCAGCGTTTTGTATACCTTTTCTTCCGCAACATCTGGGATCACATTAATTTGTGATGGCGACTATATCATCTCAGTTAAACAATAAGTTGATTCAAAAACATAGTAAGTAATACAGTAGCATTCTAATTATATTGGGTAGTGACATCTGGAATCCAATTGTTTGATCCCAAAATAAATAAATTTACACGCCCTCACTTCCCGCCTTGCTTCCCGGGCGAAGGATGGTCTCCACCATGTGTAGCCGCGGTGTGTTGTATATATGTATCTGTTCTCCAGCAAATGCTAACTGCTCCTGGAAATATTTTTCCTAATATTTGTTGTTGTTGCTTCTTGGTTTCCAATTTAATGCTAATTGTTACTTAATTTCTTTCCTCTCCGATTCACGTCCATGCTTCGTGAGTTTGTGCGCGAGAGTCTCCAGGTATTCTTTTTCTTTTCTTTTTTTTGTTATCGTTCCTTTGGTCCTTTTTTTTCAATATTTGTGGAAAGCAGCGCTGAGAAGCCGCCACTCGGATATGACGCTGAAACACATCGAATATTACCGTTTTCTTCAATTATACCCCCAAGGTCTTCAACATATACCCTCAAGGAGGTATATCTTTATACCCTGAGGTGCAAATAATATACCTTCAGGGAGGTATAAAGATAGTATACCTTGAGGAAGGTATATCGTTTATACCTCAAAAGGTATGCGCCCTGGGACAAGCCGTTTATACCCCAAAAGGTATAAATTTTTCTAACAGTGTTGGAGGACGAGTCGTTGAGAGACATACCAGTTGCAGTATAATAGACAGTGCTCAATATTGGCTTCCACACAACAAGTTGTGCAATTGGGGGAGTTCGTCTGGCGCATTTTATACAGGAGTGAGGGTGTGCGTGCAACATTCATTCGAAGACGATGGAGGAGTGACTCTTCAGCTCTATTGCGGATATGACTTTGTACCATATGTCATGGCGAACAAAAATTGACTTACGGTGGTTGGCAACACTGGCAGCCGACAGTCGGGACAATCGTGCAAACTACAGGGCAGCGCGGCAACGGAATGTGGGGGCAATGGGGCAGTCGCTCCCTTGAGCTCGGATTGTGGGGGCTTCGGCCCCCTCCTTTCGTGCCTAGAAATCTGACAGGGTGCCTGACATTCTCTTGTAAGGCATATTTTAACAGGGTTTGCGTGTTCATCAGCATGAATTATTACTCCAGGGAACATTCTTCAAGCGAGACGGATTTGTTACTTGGCATGAATATATTTACTAGTAGACCTCTGACAGATTCCAAACCTAAATATGGCTATATTTGATCCACATCATGTGAATCATATTTGAAGAAAGACCAGCCATTCCATAAGGTAAGTGAAGCTGTAATTTAGCACGCTTTATCTAGTTTTTATTTTTCATTTCTTATTTTTCTATACAGAACGGTTTTGATGTACCAATCCTTGAACCTTCAGCTCGCCCGCGGTGTTGCGCGCATATGTTGCGGTCTTTCTCCATTTGCTCGATGTCTGTGCTTATCCCTGGCCACCACACCGAGTCTTTCGCAACAAGTTGACCAATTCCGAAGCAACCTTCGCGTAACATCTGCTGCGTAGCAGTGTTGCGGATTCAGTGTCCAACAATTCTTCCTGATAACAACTGACTGCTGACAACAATTCTTGAACGGTACATGTGTTACCGTTAACAGGCATTTGGTGTCAGTGATTCCAGAGAGAGACTTGAGATCTTGCTGCATTGGTTATCCCTTTTTCTTGGCTAGTCACGCTAGTCTCAGAGGAATTTCCCAAAAGCCAGAGTTAGAGCCATCCCAGCATCTGCTCCACTAAGCGTATGGCTTGCCGTTCGCGTTAGAGATTCGCGTAGGTTGATATGTTGACCTCGCGGTAATCAGTTGCGTAGTATACTTATAATCAGTTAATACAGATTCGTTCTAGTTCTCAGTGTCCTTTCAAAAGTGGGAGTGACATGCGGCGACGAGATGCCATTGCATAGAGTTTTGAATCTTGTTTAAGAACAAGAGTATATTCCGCCTTGAAGTTACCGAGTCCTATGAAGTGTTGAGCGAAGCCCCCACGAGGATCGCTGAGCTGGATTGGATCGATAGCTTAGTAGCGGCAAAATTGTTCACTTCTGGGAATAAGCAAAACATTTCGATTGTTGGCTTGTCATTCAACAACTGCCTTTGTGTCCCTTCACCAAATCATTCTTTTGTTTTGTTTCCGACCATCTAGCTCGAAGTCACAATCGACCGTTCCTTCGAGATGGTTCTGTTCGGGATCCATTCGAGTCCTTTCCTTTAAGACCTTTTGGGATTAGAAGGCGCGGCGCCCTGCTTGTGGTACTGGCGGAATGTTTCATAACACATTACGGTTCCGACTGCAACGGTGTCTATTTTGGACAAGTTTCGCCTACCGTATATAGGGGCGCTGATGTGTCATACGTCGTGGTGTCTTGCTCAGTGCTTCAATTGTGTGAAATGTTGAGGAGGATTTGCACGCCAATGCAAAATTTCGTTTTCCTTTTTTCTTTTCTCTTTCCTTTTTTTTTTAGTTGTTGCACATTACAGCTTTACCAGCTGCATGGCTGAGCGGGTTAAGGCGTCCGGCTCGTTGGTGGTAGCCAAGGCCGTGCTGAAGACAGGGAGGTGGGGGGATTCGAATCCTACCACAGTGGCTGTGCTGTCTGAGGTTTTCCCAGGGTTTGCCGAAGGCTTTCCAGACGAATGTCGGCACAGTTCCCCTTGAAGTCGGCCCAGAACGCATACTAATCCCCCTCTCCCCAACGCCTTCATGATGTCCTCTCTCCATCAGTCCACATCTGTACGCCGCTCATAGCCACAGTTGCTTCGCGGCGCTAACACGGAATTTAAAAAAAATGACAGCTTTCGACAGACATTGTTGTCTCAGACGTGGTCCTCCGCCGCACTAACGTCAATGCCTTTATTTTGGAGTTCCCTGTGCTCGCTGCGATGACATGTGTATGTGTTCCTTTGGGTTTAATCTCTAAGTTCATGCATGTGAGTGAGTAAAGCTGTCGATGTCGCCACCTCTTTCGGGAACCTGTCGAATGTAAGCTTGCTGCTTTGCGAACCCTTTCATGTTGATGGGCCATGATCAACGATCTGTGGAGGATTAGGTTTGGTCCAGAAGCTACACTGATAGCTTGCGAGGAGCCCCACCTAGATGCTCTCGGACAAGAACCTCTCTCAGTTCCCCATAGTCCCGAGTTTTAGATAAGACGTATTAGCAGCTACAAAATCAATGACGTGTTGGTCTTCTTTCTGACGCGAGAGTTGAACAGCTAGAGCTTCCTCGTAAATCACGTTATGGTACCAAATACGTTTCGAATTGTTTCTTCGTCGTTATGAAAGATTTCGAAGTACGTTTGTGATGTTTGTCGCTTCCCCTGAGCTCAGCTGAACGTTCGAAAAATATCTTCCACTTTTTTGTCCCATCACGCAGACGATCGTGTCCACCAGGTCAGTGTCTTTGTATCTCTGTAGTCTTCAGGCAGATAGGGATAGGGGGTAGGAAGATAGAAACCGAAGAAATACTCGCCTTCATGCTGCCAACCGTTTGGTTTGAAGGATTGCAAGAATTGTAAGGATTGTGGACTTTTCGTTCGCGGTCCCAGCCTCGCTGCCTCGGTCCATGGAGACCCTCATCAACCGGTTCCGTCGGAATGTCCCCTATAGTAGTCGCTTTTTACATGTGATCGGAAAAGGAGCCTCCCCAAACTGCTCCATGTGGAGGCTGTCGGGCACATTTTGATGTGCTGCGTACGGTACACCGAAGCTCGTCGCCTTCTACCGTCGGATGCTGGCAGCAGTGGACGGCTGTCCGCTCAGTGTTACAAAAGTACTTGGACCCTGGCATCGCAGTGGCAGACACCGGGCGTTCTCCGCCGTAGTGAAATTTTTCCGGGACATTGACGCAGACAAGAAGTTTTGAGACTATGAGTGTGTTGTGGGTTTTGCTGTTCGACTGTTTGCGTGTTCCGTGACAATTCGGTGTGTGTTTGCAATTGTTTCCTGTCGGAATCACCACCACCACTTACCATAATCATCGCCATTATCATCCTCTTCATTGGCATCATCATTCCAGGAGTTTTCCACCAAAGTAACTGGAGCAAGTGATGTGGAGTTGCGGGCCTCACACTAGTGAAGACGAAATCTCCATTTTATTTTTCCTTACAATTAAATCAAATCAAATCAATTGCAAGAATTTTTGGCAATAGGTTCGGCAGCATACGAATATCATCTGCCCAGTGCCCTTCCATCGTCGACAGTCGTGCCACCGGATTGGTGCACTTGTAACGGCTTGTGGGGCACAGGTTCTATGGGCAGCACGCTGCAAAGCAGTGACACAGCGTTGACGCAACATCTCTTTGTTCCTGCCGATACGGAAATTGCGAGTCAGCGTCACCACCCGTCCTGCATCAAGACTTCTTCACACAAAGAGGGGAGGGTTTCCGGTGTCGGTGGCGCGATCACTCTTCCATTCACGTTCAGGGTGCGCACATTAGTATCGCTGGTGCGCCTCCTTAAATGTATATAGAAGCGCCATCATATGTACATAGCCACAGTCATACAGTCATATGTACATACATAGTAGCTTGTGCATTTCTCATCGTAATGAATTCTAAATAGTGTAATAGCCACCTTCAATGAATTTCCTCAAACAAGAAGAAGGGTTCCAGGGTATTATCCTTTACGACGCTGTCATGGACGTTGCCAGTTCCCGCATTTGTAATACTATAGACAGAGCAGACCCTTGGATCCGTCTTCCGACACCATGTTGTGCATTTTGACACCGTTGACGTTGAAGAACAATGGCTGAGTAGAGCGCTTAAAAAAACGCTGTATTCCTCCAGCACGTACTGCAGATTCACCAAGTCCGCTACGGAGAGATCCTTTTATTAGTCGTGTGTTTGGTTTTTTTCACGTGTGAGTTCCAAGCGCTGAGCGGCTTACAGGGTGTAGCCGCGTCTCGTAGGGTGAGACGCCGGCAGAGCCAGGATGACCGCTTCCTGGTTTTTAAGGTAAGAGCCCCTCAGGGGTATTTCGGGAAGGATGTTTTGGAGGCGTGTAAGAAGGTGGCCCCCGGCAGAGTTCGCGGTGCACAGAATCAGGGTTATGGCTTCTATGAGGTAGTTATGAATGATATGGAGGGTGTCATGTTACTGAAGGTAGAGGGAGATATAGTGATTGGTGGAAAACGGGTAGAAGCATATTATTTGGGAGCGAGAAAGGGAAGGATAACTGTATTTCTGTAACGCATCGATTATCCGGACACCGATTTGGAAAAAAAGTTAGGGCAGTATGGATTGGTGATTACCCAAAGGGGAAAATATGGCGGAGAGCACGAAGACTGCGAAACTGGAAGAAGACTGGTCATCATGGAGCTCAAAGGGGATCTTCCAAATTTTTGACGGTGAAGGGAGTCAGAATCGGGTGCCTGTATCATGGGGTCACACGGAGATGTGCGAAGTGTAATGCAACTGGTCACCTTGCTCGTGAATGTAAGGCTCATAGATGCCGCTGGTGTGGGTCTTACTATACGAGATGGAGTGTGGGAAATGTAAAAGCGATCAGGCAAGAAAGAGGAATGTTCCGGCAGATACAAGGCCATCGGCTTGGGGAGGAGTTGTTGAATCAAAGAGTACACCGTGGATGTTCGAGGAGAACTTTCCACGTTTGGAAAGTACAGAGCAGCAGGAAGTGCACCAGGAAGTTGTAGAGGAAGCAAACAATTCGTGCACCACAATGGTAGAGAAAGATGGTGAAGTTAAAATGAATGAAGTAGTCAGTGGAAAGCAAGAGGGGGAAATAGCGGCATCTGAAAAGCAGCAAGAGGCAGAAGAAAAGGGTTCAGAGGACGAAATGAAGGTCAGCAAGGGGGTGGAGCGAAGGGCAAATGATGAAGGTAAGAGATAAGGAATAGAAGCAAAGCAAGGGTCAGAGGTTGGCAATGGCAATGTTGAAGAGGAAGCAAGCCTGGATGATGCTTCCTCTGTAACAAGCACATTGAGCGCGTCTTCAATGTCACAAGTTACATATTCTGACAGTGGAGAAAGCTTCCATACGATGATGAGGGACAAGAAAGCGAGGAGGTTGATAAGAAGGGTCGTGGTATGGCTTTGAAAAGGAGAAGGGTATCTAGAAAGGCATAGAAAGGTGGCAGAAAGGCGAAGGTTGATGTTTAAGACAAAGTCGTTAAAGATATTACCGTGTCAGGCAGCTGCGTCTCCTCCACGACACTCCATCATGACATTTAAATTCCTAACATTTAATGCAAGAGGATTTAGAAGTAAACCGAAAGAAAATGAAGCAATTGAACTAGCGAAATTTTGGGGAGTTAACTCTATCCTAATTCAAGAGACATATTGGCACCAACAACAAGAAGAAATGGAATTCGATAAAATATTTAACACAAAGTCGTACTGGAGTTATGGAATGCATAACTCAAAAGGGGTTGGAATTATTTTCCTACATCCAAGGAGCAGGGTAATTAAATTCGAAAAAGACATCGATGGGAGAGTAATTACAGTAGACATATAGCTCACGGAGGAGGCGTACTTAGAATAATTAACGTGTATGGGCCAAACAGAGCAAAAGAATCGGAGGAGTTCTGTAAGGATGAACTTCCGTATTATTTTATTGGGGCTCACAATTTTATTCTTGGTGGGGACTTTAACTGCGTAACTGATACCAACAGTAATGGTGCTAGACACTTGGAGTGGGCAATACAAAAATTCCAATTACAATTAAGACGTGTGGACAATAGCAGGTGATTGAGGAACGGGTTTTACCCACCTCAATAAAAAGGGGCAAGCAGAATTGACCGGATATATGTATCAAGTCGAATGGCACAGAAAGTAACGCTACAACACAGTTAACACAGTTAAAGCAATCGAAACAATTGATATTTCCGACCACAAATGCCAAATTCCAAATTAGAAGAATTCAACTTCATTCACCGTCATAACTTCCCAGTCCTTGCGCTCTGCGAAACACGATTGAATGCTTTTATCTATGTGTTATACCGATCAGCGAAATCAGCAGGGATCAGTAGGGCTGCTTTGTGTGTTCGAAAAGATCTCTCCAGCTCCCCGGTATTTATATCTTCAGATGACACGTTTGAGTACGTGGTCTGCTCTGTAAGGTTGAACAATCGGGTTATCAACGTGGTCAGTGTGTATATCGCTCCACGAGTGACTATTGATAGAGAGGAAGTGAGGCAGTTCTTCAACAGCGTACAAAGGCCATTCATCATATGTGGCGACTTCAATGCTCACATTGTAATATGGGGCAGCCATCACACTGACAGCAGAGGACAGCTCTTCAGTGATCTGGCAGAAGAATTCGGGGCTGTGATAATCAATGACGGATCCCTCACGTACTTCAGGGGAGACCGGTACGCCAGCTGTCAAGACGTCACTTTATGCTGCGCTGAGATTGCCAGCTCTATCAGGCGGAAGACTGTATAGAAACTATGGGAAGTGATCACGCTCCGGTGTTGCTTACTTGCGACTTCGCATATCCTCGCACGCGTAAGGCACGTTTAATGGACTGGCTCTTTACTTCGTCCCTTGATCATGCCGTGTCCGAAGCTCGGGACCTTGATTCGTTGAACACATTAATCGCAAAGCAACTGACGTCAGCAACAAGAGTAATTCAATCAGCCCCCAGGTTCAGTGCAGTTGACATCGATTTTGAAAAACTGCGTACGATCAGGCGTCGAGCGGAACGCCGCTTCTGAAGATCAGGTCAGCATGATGACTACGTAGAGCTGTGTCGCATTCGCCGCATCGTGCGCCGACATCAACAGCGCCTTTCAAGGCGGAGCTGGCGGTCCTTCTGCGGCACTCTATCCCCGTACAATCCCACAGGGCGTATCTGGCAAGTGGTGCGGAGCCTAGGTTCTCCCGTCAGACAGCAATATCCTTTCCGGGCGCCTACGTTGCATCGCGGAGTCGACGAAACCGCAATTGGGGATGACTTCTGTAAGGTCCTGTCGCTGCCATCAGCAGCACCTTCGACCGAGCTGCACAAGATGTCGGCGCGCTCTCTTGAGTTTTCAATTGATACGAAGGATTTGGCTGCTGATGACGCGCTGAACTGTGCCTTCACTATGGCGGAATTACGTACTGCACACCTCCAATATAGAAAATATAGAACCAAATCCTCCCATGGAGCTGATGGTATTTCCTATCAGTCGCTTGCAAACCTGGGACCAAAGGCTACGACAGGCCTTCTGACGTTCGCTAACGAATCATGAAACACAGCCCATGTGCCTCCTTCTTGGAAAACCTATGTCGTGGTTACAGTGCTAAAATCTGGTAAGTCACCGGACGGGGGGGGGGGGGATATGTTTATTAAGAAAAGGAGAAGGCTTTGGTATCATTCCGACCAATAAGTATGACGAGCTGTCTGTGCAAAATCGTTGAAAGGATGGTGCTGAACTTCCTGCAATGCGATGGTTCCTGGAGACGCGTAAACTGCTCCCACAGGCTGCCTCGGGATTCAAGACGAGACGCAATGCCATGGACAGCATCATCGACTTGGTGTCCTTCATTGAAGAAGAAAAATCAGGTGGTCGCCTTACAGCTGCAGCACTTCTGAACAAAAAGCGGGCCTATGATACCGTATGCCACAGGTATTTGTTGCATGACTTGTACGTGATAGGAATTCGCGGCTGGTACCTGCACTAGCTCTCTGAGTACATACAAAACAGAACAGTTTTCATACGAACATCTAGTGGCAATACAGACTGTCATGGTTTAAGAGCCGGTGTCCCGCAGGGTGTTCTGAATCATCTCCTTTTCAACGTTGTAATGGCTGGTATCCCTGCCATTTCGCCGAGGGGGTTACGATCGGGGATGTACGCCGACGATATTTGCATTTGGCCCTCCGGTAAGCAGTGGCCTGCATTCCAACGAAGACTGCAGAATGCTATATCGATAACAACAACAACAACATATATATTGTGATGATGAAGTGGGCAGGATTTCCACTCTAGGAGTGGAACGCTACCACATAGCTAGGGGTCTAATATGAGTGCTATCGATAAGCTTTTCATGTACCTAACGCAAAGGGGTATGGACATCTCTAGAGAAAAGACTGTCTTCCTACCTTTCACCCGTAAAATTCTGCCCCGCTTCACTGTGAACATGAACGGGGAGGCCTTAGCATGAGTTTCCCACCACCGGTTTCTGTGGGTTGTACTCGACAGTTCTCCGTACTGGAACGCCGAAATGGAACAGCTGAAACAACGGGTATACTCACATACCAACGTATTAAGGTATCTTTCGGGGTGCCAATGGGGCACCATATGCCACTACATGTTTGGTCTTCATTCCTCTCTGGTGTAATACCTCAGTCAGAAAATTCTGTCCTACGAATGTCCATCGGATATACTTTCACGGAGATACGGATATCCGCAGAATAATGAAATTCCTCCAGCGGAGATACTACGGAGATCCACTTGGCCGGGCTTCGAACTCCCTACGAACGTGCACTTTGCGGACATAACCAGGAGATACGGACAGAAACAGGAGCTCTCTGGGATGTAGCGTGTATCTCGAGCGCGTGTTACTTTTTTATTTTTCGGAAGTCAGTATACGCTTTGTAGTGAAATATAAAGCGTGTTTCCGCCATTTTTTAAACACCTGCCACAGTCGCCGGTCGTTTCACTTTCTGTTGCTCCGCTTTGCTTCCCATGAAGGAAAATCAGCGCGGCGTTTAAAAAAAATAAACAAAATGAAATATAAAAAAATAAAAAGAAAAGAAAGAAAAAAAACGGCAACAAGAGATTGGGCCACTCAGCCGAAATGCTTTGGAAATGAAGTGGTTGTATTGTTGACTGATTAGATGAGTCACAAAATTAGTGAGCCCATCTTCCTTATCTTTTAGCCTACCACTCCCTATTTCCTTAATTTACTGATTTGCTTTATTTTCCCCAACCAAGTCAACAACTGAGGCCAGTTCTAAAACTCTGCCCATGCTTTGGAAATGAAGTTGCATTCACTTCCAAACAGGGAACACACACTGTACATTGGTGTTCTCACGAGCTTCTACACATTCGAGAGCCCTGTTCGCCTGTGAGTCGAAATGAAGGGTGAGCTGTCTAAGTTTAATTCGATTGCGTGCACAAACAACGGCAAAATGAGAAATTGTTTGGCGTATTAAGTCGACGTAGAGGTAATGTCTCTGTTTCTTACTCATGTAGCTTGAGAAAGTGAGTTGGTTCATGGAAAGCCGAATTTCTGCAGTGCTACATCGTCCCGCGTTTCTCTCTCTTCAAATACATGATCCGTACAGCATCCCATCACGGAGCTGATTCGGACAATCCGTGAAACGGCCGCAACAGGACCTCCTGCGGATATACGGCTACGGATATCCTTCCATAAATATCCGAGGAGAGTCCCACGGAGATCAGTTTTCGGATATGAACATTGGGATCTATTTCGGACGTCCGTAGGAGATGGTGTTCTGTCTGGGACAGCTCGTACGGGATGTGGTTGCTCAGTACTCCGAACTCCAGTAGATATTTACAGATGCGTCCACATCACAGGCGTCGTCGACATGCGCATTCGTCATTCCGTCCTAGGGAGAGCACCGTGCGACTCGTCTGTCTCACAGGACGTCCTCAACTGCTGCAGAGCTCTACGCGATCGAGGAAGCTCTCCTACACATAGCGTCAAAAGAAACCCCTACTTCATGGGTTATTTTCTCTGACTCAAAATCTGGCCTCAAAGCGATGCAAGGTTCGACGACATCCCCACTTGCGCCGGTCGTCTACAGTGTTATCGGTGGATACAACTCTGCAGAAACAATGGGTCACAACATCATCATCCAGCGGATCCCAGGGCACTGCGGCATCAGTGGAAATGAGAAGGCGGACCACCCTGCTCGAAGTGCTTACCATAAAAGAACCACTCATAAAATCTACTTCACGCAATCTGATGCAAAGTACTTGCTCACCTCCTTACGTAATCGCCTCTCTAAAACCATGTGGACAGGCGGCGTCTTGAATCACTCGTTCCTCGCGCGAATCGACCCTAACTGCACCTGCTGCCTCCCATCGAAGGTGCCTTAGAGTCCGTCATCCATCGCCTGCGACTCAACGTCCCGTTCGCAGCAGCATTCCTTCATAAGGTAGGTGTCGTTGGGTCGCCGAACTGTTCAACTTGCGGAACTGTGGTGAACACATAGCACGTTTGGGCACCGAACACGAGGGATGCTGCCTTGGCGGCACTTGTGAAATTTGTCCAGAGCTGTGGGATGGATACAACCTTCTAGCATCCTGTGTGCATGATCTTGGGATAATTGTGAATAGTGTTTAATTGTGGACTTCTAGTGAACATGTGGATAGTGGACTTCTGAACAGTGAATAGCGAACTTGAGAGTAGAGGACCTGGGAAGTAGTTTTGGGGGGTAGTGTGGGGTGATAATTTTTGTTAGGAGTAGCAGAACAAGTCGGGAGACGAGTTCAATTTCTCCTTGTTTTTTTTTCTTCTTACAAACAAACAAACGAACGGAGCACGTGCTGGTCACCTGCCGACGCTTCGACTCGGGTCGGCGAACACTGAAGGACGCCCTTGCTAAACTTGACAACCGACCTTTTAGTGTTGAGAATATTCTGGGGAGCTGGCCAAAGCAGCGCCTACAACCTGCGCTGTGTGCCCTGGCGAACTACGGCAAGGACATACGTGCTGAAATATTTTTTTAAATCATTCAGTGCTTTCACGCATCAAGCGTCATGGAACAGCTGATCGCACCAGTGCGACCTACGTTTCCATTTGTTTCTTTCTGTTTCTATTCTATTCTATTCTATTCCGACCACGAGGGAGTCCTGTTGGAAGTGACAGAAATGGGGTTTCCGGGATCCCAACGCCCATGGAGAATGAATATCAAGTTGCTCGATCACCCACAAGTCGACCAAGAAGTCAAAGACATAATCCAGAGAGGCGTCAAGGATTGTGACAATACTTTTCATTGGTGGGAGAAACTTAAAAATGCTGTAAAGAACCGCCTTAAGGCAAGGGCGAAGAAAAAAAGGCCCATGAGAAGCGTGCAACGATGCACAAGCTCCAGGACCACATGCGGCGGTTGCAACAGTTCAGCGTGGGAGTACTCTCCGGTGTGAGCTACACCTCCGCCAAGGATCACCTCGCACTCCTGAGGGAGGAAAGGTGGGACGCGTTGAGGTATATGGCGGCGAGGGACAATCTAGAGAAGGAAGCCTGGTGCTCCCGGAGGCTCCACTCTAAACACCTGCCTTCAGCGCAACCGCCCATGAAGGCCCTCATAAACAAGGGCCATAACATCATTCTTGGGAAGTGGCTATGTGGCGCCAATAGTACGGGACATTCTCATCGCATACAAGAAAGCACTAGATACTGGCCACGACATACCGCTTCAGTGGATTCCTGGACATGTTGGCATACGGGGTAATGAAGCTGCAGATGAGATGGCGGATATAGCGCACCTATCGTCAACGGAACACACGGTGACATATTCCACGCCAGATGTGAAGCACATGTTAAAATTGCTGACAGAAGACATTTGCAGAAGACAATGGTTACAAGTCGACAGGCGGTCATCCTTGCTTCATCAGATTGACCCGGAGCTGAAATTCCGTGTTCCGTTCCGCATACCGCGACCTATACAAACACTTTTGCATCAGTTTCGCCTTAACGTTCCGTATAGTCAACAGTTTCTCCATAAAGTCGGCAGGGCTAGTTCAGCAAACTGTCCAGTGTGTGCATCTGTGGAAAACACGGAACACATCGTTATGCACTGCACAAGATATGCATCCCAAAGGGCTACATTGAAGTTTGCTCTAGACAGCTTGGACAATAGAACGATCGATATAGTCAAGGTGCTGGGTGTATGGGAACCCGGGAAGAGAGATGCGGCGTTGTCAGCGCTTGTCAACTTCATAGTGAGCAGTGAGATGGAATCTGTATTTTAGGACCGCATTCTAGGCATGTGTCGTCGAGTTCCCCGTTCCTGTTAGTTTCTTGCACTTCAGCTCACTTCTAGGGGATGTAGCTACGCATATGCACGTACAGTTCGGTGACTGGGAGGGGTGATGTCATTCTATTTTTACCTTTTCATCTTTTCAGTTTTCTTTCTCCTTTCATTCATTTCATTTCCTTTGTGGGAGTAGCAGAATTCGTCTTTTTTTTCTATAATCAAACTCAAACTAACTCTAACTCAACAACAAGGCAGACGACTGACCAAGCACGGGAGTTCTACGCCGACATGTTTGAGAATGGTCTCACTGCAGATACATAATGATAAACGGAACGCAGCCAGGGACACGGACGAGGAAGTGCACAAACGAACTGCTGACTCTCAACTAACAGAAGCTTACTTGCAACACACATTTAAATACAAAAATAAGACACAAGGAATGTGACAACACCTTATCACAATAGCAAAACAGAAAAACCAGCTGCTCAACTCATGATGGTTGCGATCCGCACAGCGCACATGATGGTTGCGATTTGCAGCACAAGTGATGACGCTATGCGAAGGGGGTTACTTAGTAGGAATGCTGTATGAGATTTCTGAAACACTCCTGGCTAAGGTAAAAGGTGTGGCCAAGAAGAAGCACGATAGGTTACCTGGTCGACCGGTGTCCATACCGTATGTACACACTATGTCACACAACTTGAAAAAAGTGGGAGAGAGACATAGCGTACCTGTGGTCCTCTCAGCGCCAGTTAAGTTAATAACTCTTTGTGGTAAGGTGAATGGTTCTCCTACAAAAAGGGGCTGCCAGATTTCGCACAAGAATGCCTCGGTTGAATGCCGGCAGAATGTGGTATATCGCATTCCGTTAACATCGGTGAGGGTTTACATAGGCCAGACTGGGCGCTGCATTAACACTAGACTGAACGAACATAGGGCGTTGGTCCGGAGCACCACTCCATCAGGACACCTGGCTCTTCACTGCAAGACCTGTGGGTGCTCCCCGCTATTGAAGAATACCACAATAGAGGGTAGGTTCAAAACGAGCGTTGCTCGAAAAATTCTGGAGACCTTATTAATCACAACGTGAGAGGAAGATCATTGTGTTAGCACACCGTCATTGTCACTCTTATCAGCCGAAATGGAATATCTTGGAACGTGCCCGGATCGCAACCATCATGTGTTGAGCAGCTGGTTTTTCTGTTTTGCTATTGTGATAAGGTGTTGTCACATTCCTTGTGTCTTGTTTTTGTATTTAAATGTGTGCTGCAATAAACTTCTGTTAGTCGAGAGTCAGCAGTTCGTTTGTGCACTTCCTCGTCCGTGTCCCTGGCTGCGTTCCGTTTATCATTATGAACGGTTACCAACTACCCCGCATTTCTACTGCAGGTGATTCCTTTTGTGGGGGAAAGCTATTAAAAGGCATAGAACTTAGCTGCAACCTACACTGCGTGTGCTCCAAACTAGGGAGGTCATCAAGGTACACCTGCGCCACCAAGCGCGTCACACGGCTCACCCCCTGGCATACCTAGATGTAACCCGACCTCACTCGGGCTTTTGCACAACGGTCAGAATCCTCCAGCAACACATCCCAACTGGATACAAGAAAGACAGGCGGCCAAACACACCTCCTTGGAGAGAGCCAGCGCCACCTCCAGCATGCACCACTATCCCTGGCATTACCAAAAAGAGCAACATGCCTCCTGAAGTTGTTAGGCAGCTTGCACTGGAGGTGGTCACAGAGCTAGGGGAGCGCAATACCCCCGTGTATACTGACGTGTCTTCCGTGTCTATGGATGGGTCTTCGTCGGCCGTCTATGATCCCCGTAATGCCGAGACTTTACAGAGCAAGCTAAGCCACAAGACTTCGTCCACTGCTGCGGAACTTCACGGGATATTCTCAGCGCTGATGTACATGGCGACTCATGGCGTGGGTTCCCTTTACTGACTCCAGATCTGCCATCCAAACACTAGACTCAAACCAGGAGACCACCAATGACGCCATGCGAAGCAAAATTACCACATACGGTAAACTCAGACGAGACGAACATCAGGTATCCATGCAGTGGATCCCCAGCCACTGCAAAATCCCTGGAAACGAGACGGCGGACGAGGCTGCAAAAAACCACTGACCTGGAAAACATGCCACGGACCAAAGAGGACATCAAAAGGGCAGCAAAGCGAACAGCAGATGTGGAGATGAAGACGCTCCTGGAAAATCTATGCTGGCGACACCCCAGGCTTGTCGTCCTCGATGGTCCATATAAGTACGTACACACGTACGTACATAAGTACGTATAAGCTCGTACACAGGCTGTAGATACATGAGCCGAACTGACGCAGCACTCATTCATCGACTCCGACTTGGTACTGCTTTCACATGAGCTTACAGGTATAAGCTAAAAATAACCGAACACCCTACATGTAGACAATGCCATACAAGCGAAGACGACATCCATCTACTACGGCACTGCACGAAATATGAGGACGAGAGAAAGATCCTCGAAAAACGTCTCTCCACACTGGACAGCCGGTGACTTACCATTGCAAAGATTCTGGGTGCATGGTCTACAGACGACAAATGCCGCAAGGCGGCAGGCTACCTGCTACAATTCCTCAAGGCTGCAAACCTGCGGGGCCTGAGACACGCGTGCTTCCGCGCGTCTTCATTTCCCTGTGTCTATGATTTTGTGTGTGTGTGTGTGTGTGTGTGTGTGATTTTTTTAAGAGTAGCAAGCCAAATATTGGCTGACCTCTCTCAACACTTAAAAAGAAGAAGAACAGATGTACAGCAGGCGGTTAGAAGCCTGAGTGGAAAGTTGCCGGGATCTGACGGGATTCCGGCAGAATTTTACAAACGGTATTGGAACGTCCTAGGCCCCCTCTTGGTGAAGGTGCTTAATGAAGCACTGCAGAAAGGTTTATTTCCAGAAACGTTCCTAGAAGGAACGGTCACTCTGCTGTGCGAGGATCAGCAGCGTGAGGGGGAGGACTGGACTGCATCACAGGGCTTGCCCTCGCAGTCCTGTTTATTATTGTATATTGTTTTTCGTTGTTTGAGAGCAATAAAAGAAAGAAAGAAAGAGTTGGGCGCCTCGACACCTATAACGTTGTTAAATTTAGGTTATAAAATATTAGCCAGGGCAGTCGTGGGCCCAATACAAGGAAATATGGAAGAGTGGGTGTCACCATCACAGGGTGATGCAGTAAAAGGGCGAAGAATCCAAAGGAAAATATGGGAGCTAAGAGATGTTATAGAATGGACAAGCAGAAGGAGAATAAGAAGTATTTTCATGACCTTAGACCAAGAAAAGGCATTTGACCGGCTTATACACGCATATTTAAGACAACCATTAGAACAAATTGGGGCGGAAAATCCAATAATAAACACAATAGGAGCCATGTACGAAAACGTCAGGAGTAGGCTACTCATCAATGGGCAATTAGGCAAGAGCTTTCAGGTCAAAAGCGGAGTGAGGCAAGGTTGCCCCCGTTTCTCCTGGCCCTGCTGTGTGTTCTAGCCTTTGATTACGAGCTGAAGCTATTACGAGATCTGAACCAATGTGAGGTAGTGAAAGGGATTGGACTATCTGGGGCTGTACAGTGCAAAACCATAGTGGCTTACGCAGATGATCTCACTATGGTAGGTAAAGGCGAAAGGGAAGTTGAGAAAGCTCTGGAAGTAATGGAAGGATATGGGACAATGAGTGGGGCGGAAATAAATAGAGACAAATCAAAATTGGTATATTTAGGTGGAGAGAAACCGAGGAAAAATCTGGGTGTGACCATTCTGGAAGAGACCAAAATTCTCGGAGTCAAGTTTAATAAGGACGGGGTTTCAGACGACAACTGGATGCAGTTAGAAAAATACTTCGAAAAATTAAAGGAAAAATATGTTGAACCGAGAACGCTGCTTACAGCTCGAGCGCAGATTGTCAAAAATATTATGATACTGAAATGCGTGTACCTTTTTTCTGTCGATTACCCTTCTCCTGAAATACGCCGTAGAATTGAGAAACTCTGCTTTCAGTTTACTTGGGATGGTAAAACGCAATGGGTAGCGCAAGAGATGAAGCTGCCTATTGAAATTGGGGGCCTACAGATTTCTGATCTGAAACAACTATCACAAGCATATGCTTTACATGGAATATATAGGATGTTGGATGGGAAGGACATCGGGCAGCAAAATTTTGGCTGGGAATAAACATAAGTCATTTTAGCCAACAGGGGATAGATCACAGGCGTCCAATGTCGGAAAGGCAACCAGCAATTTATGAAGCAGGGAAGCACACACTGCTACAATTGAAAAGGTTAGACAAGAGCAAAGACTACAGCGGAAGCTCAGTCGCAGAATTATACAGAAATCTGAGGAGGAAAGAAATAGAAAAATATCCATCTAATACCCCTGTCACACGGCGAATTAAATGTCAATCCCAGCGAATGATATTCGCACTGAATGACATTCGTTTCGTTGTACACAGTGAAATCAAATGGCAATACATGCGCATGATGTTCGCCCAGCGAATGAGTTCGGGGAACTCATTCGCTTTTCCCTCTCGCACTGACAGCGTACCCTCGGAGTAGAGAGGTATCAAAAACAACAACGATAAACCGTTCGAAGAAATGAAAGACGAATGAAAAGTTGTACTCAAATATTTTATCACGAATTTGATAACTTTTGACACGAAGGAAGGAAGGCTAAACACTGTTTTTGGGAGAACTAACCTCGTTCCCAGTCGTCATGTTGCCAAGTGCGGTGCAGATAGGCTTCTTAGTTGCCTTACCATGTGGTACTTAGCCAATTAAGTGTCTTTGAAAAGGCAACTATTTTGTGAAAATGTTTCGCTAGTTTCGAGCAAAAGGAACAAAAATGCAACTAATGTACCTGTATAATGCTTCATATGTTCGGCCCTTGTGTCTTAATTATCGACACTGACATCGTTTGCGAATGACATTGTTTTTTCGTGTAGCTCGCTGATAGACAAACAAATGACATTCGGTGCGATTGTCATTCGCTGGGAATGCCATTCGGTTTGCCGTGTGACAGGTGTATAAGATAACAGCGGAAGGCTGGAAAAGAATACATAGTTTCTGGATAGAAGGCAAAAGAAAATCATTCTTATGGAAAGTGGCGCATGATGTCATACCAGTGAGGGACAAATTTTATCTGTGGGGGAAAAACAGCAGAAGGGACTGTAAGCTTTGCGGTCAAATAGAAACGGTGAGGCACGCCATCTTCGCGTGTAAGGTGCCGGCGTACCTGTGGTCCTGTTTTAAGAAATATTTTGGATTAAGTAACTTAACGTTTGAAGAAGCAGTGGGAATACATGTTGGGAAAGTAATCAAAAGACAACAGAGATTTTACATGTTAGTAGCAGCCGAAATCGCATATCAAGTATGGGTGGACAGGTGTAGGGTGGCGTAGGGTGGTGCATGGTGGTGAGTGACTGCTGGGGTAAAGAACGAATGAGAAATATAATCAGCTACTATGTTCGAACTTGGCTTTGGAGGGAGCGGCTAAGGTTAAGAGCAAAAAACTTCGCAAAACAGTGGCAGTTTAAAGGGTGCAGGGTAGTGGAGGCTGTTATTAAATTTAAATTAGCAGATTAGTTAAATGAATTTAGAATATGCTAAAGCCGCAACACAGGGAGCGGGGAATCTATTTATTTTGACAGGAAAAGTCAACCAGAAAGGACGGCTTGCTATTCCTTGGGACACACAGGGAGGGCATCTATCGGTTATTTGGTGTGAGTTAATTGTAAAGCACAGGAATGTTTGCGCTCTTCTGAAGCACACGATACAGCGTTACTCTGAAGTGCAAAAGCAATGAGGCAGAGTTTTAGAACTGGCCTCAGTTGTTGACGTTGTTGGGGGAAAATAAAGTGAATCAGTAAATTAAGGATAGGGAATAGTAGGCTAAAACGTGAGCTATCTTGAACGACTCTTTCAATTTTGTACCGAGAATGGTTATAGATTATATTTGGGAGGCGATTTTAATATCAATTTGCTAGAAAGTAGTGGAGTTAGCTTAATGTTTCAGAATTTGATTAATTCTTTAGGGTTTCAAAATGTTATTCAGAATCCGACTCGTATTACCACTGATTCTATAGCGCTAATAGATTTGTTTATTACGAATGAACCTCAGTCCATTTATCGTGCTGATACTCTAGTAGCTGACTACAGCGATCACTTGCCTGTATTTCTACTTGCGGAAAATGACCACCCCATTGTTTTCACTAATGAGATATTGACGTACCAATGTGTTAGTGATCACGCGCTGAACAGTTTCCGCGAAGAAATTTCTAAAGTCATTTGGAACTTTGTTTATGCTGAAGATGATCCTGAAAATGCATATAATATGTTTCTAGACACGTTTATTTCTATTTATAAGCGGCATTTCGTTTACAAGGTGCTCAAAGCATCTAGACACATACGGAAACCATGGGTCACTAGTTCACACCTTCAGATGATACGAAAGAAAGGTCGCATGTACAAAAAATTCTTGAAAACGCGTGATCCCGAGAAGCTGCGTGACTTCAAGAGATTCCGTAACATGTTAAATCTCGAGCTGCGGCGGGCCAGGCAAACTTACTATAGCAACATGTTTGACACTTCTTGCCTTAGCAACAGTCATACCCTGTGGAAGAGGATAGACATGGTGCTGCACCGTAAAAAGAACACACCACAGATAACAGACCTTTGTATTAACGGGAAGAATGTGTCTGGTTCAGCCCTAGCAGATCATTTCAATGATTATTTCGTGAACGCTGTATCTAGTAGAACGGCGAGACAGCCTCTCTGCTCACGGACAGTTGAACGAGTGAAAGATTCTTTTTTTCTCTGCCCAGTAAATGCAACCGATGTCTTATCTGCACTGTCTCAATTACGCAATAGTAAGAGTTGTGACATTTTTGGCATTCAGATAAGACCAGTTAAATACGTTGGCGATATAGTCGCGCCTGTGCTGGCGGATATCGTTAATAAATGCTTCTCGAGTGCTGTCTTTCCACAAAGGATGCAAATAGCGAAGGTGATAGCCATTCACAAGGGTGGAGAAAGGCAGCTATTAGCAAATTATCGGCCTATATCGCTTTTACCAGTTTTCTCCAAACTAGTGGAAAAGCTGATATTTATTCAGTTGGATTCCTTCTTCATAAAACATTCGGTTATAGTTGATTCACAGTATGGCTTTCGCAAAGGTCGATCCACAGAGCTCGCCTTACTAAGGCAAAAAGAAATTATTTTAACTGACTTCGAAAATAAGCGGTTAACATTAGGCGTATATGTAGATTTCAAAAAAGCTTTCGATTCTTTAAATCACAGTGTATTGTTAAAAAAATTGCACTCTTATGGTGTACGTGGTATCCCACTCACTCTAATAGAGTCGTATCTTGGCAGCCGAAGACAGTCGGTTGAAATTAATGGCCACTTATCTTCCGTTCTTGAGATCACTTCCGGCGTGCCTCAGGGCAGTATATTGGGGCCATTGTTATTTAATATTTACATTAACGATATTGTAAACATTTGCCCTCGTGCACATTTTGTAATTTACGCAGATGACGCCAGTCTTTTCTTTTCTGGCATTGATGCAGATGAAAATATGACACCGCACTGCAAATATGACACTCAAGACTCTAGATGAGTGGTCACGCAATAACTGCCTACAGATTAATACAACAAAGACAAAAGGGAGTTTTGTTCAGACCAAAGAACAAACGTGTCATAACAAATATTCCTTTGACTATATCTGGTGATGAAATAGAGCTAGTGAATAATGTCAAGATACTCGGTGTCTTTTTTTCCTATGACTTGAGCTGGGACTTACACGTCGATAAATTATCTAGTAAACTGTCGCAGGTGTCTGGTACTTTGTGGAAGTGCAGGGCAATACTACCTACGCAAGTTAAGCTACGCCTTTATAACGCGCTCTTCTCTTCTCTCCTTTGTTACGGACACTTGATTTGGGGAACGACCACAAAGGCGAACTTCAATAAACTGACATTAATCCAAAAACGAGCAGCTCGTGCCATTTGTAATGAACACTTCATTGCACATACCAAGCCAATTTTCCTTAAGTTGGGCATAATTTCAGTCACATATTTATATGAATACAGAGTCTTAGTAATGTTAAAATTTGGTCGTGCCGTTATTCACGAAATGCACACTTTGTCACACTTAACAAAGAATGACACTGTTGCTCGTACACGGGCTAGGGAAGTTTGGCTGACTCCGCGATGCCGAACCACATACGGAACACAAATGATACGCTATCAGTTACCAACGTTATTAAACAAATACTGTTACCTGTTCGAACATCCTGACTAGAAAAAGGTCTCGAAAAAAGCTCTCCGTGCACACTACCTAAATATCCTTCAATCACATTAGAATTTTTTTATTACTCCTTTTCGCTTTTGGATTATTACGAGGGCATTTCCTGCGTTCTTCCGTTTTTTCTGATCGATCATCAAGTAGCTGTGTTTTTTGTTGCGAGTTCAAACCGTTATTGATGATGGGAGAGACATGAGTGTGTGTAATTACAGCAAAGCTGTTACTGTCTGTGCTATTGTGGTGCTTTTTGTAAGAGTGTTTACCAATTAATTTATTGATGCACGTAATTATGCCAGATGTGCTTATTTGGTTGTTGCTGAAGTGTCGCGTATGTGAATGCCAGTTATTTTCCTTTGTTTGGTATGTGTTAGCACTGCTATTGACGTCGCGGTCCCCAGGCGTTTTCAAGCTGCATCATGGCAGCTTTTTGTCTGGGACCACCGCCATCTCTTGATAAAAACGGAAATAAAAAAAAAAAAAAAAAAAAACGATAAGGAAGAGGGGTTCACTAATTCTGTGACTCATCTAATCAATGAAAAAATGGCTAAGAAGCAAGCGAGCTGGTGAAGATGATGCATAATGTAAAACC
Source organism: Ornithodoros turicata (assembly GCF_037126465.1). NCBI lineage: Eukaryota > Metazoa > Arthropoda > Arachnida > Ixodida > Argasidae > Ornithodoros > Ornithodoros turicata. The sequence goes on from NC_088205.1 coordinate 30,302,779, forward strand.
CCGAGACTAGGGAACACGAAGGGACAGACACAACACGAAGACTTCGAGACTTCGTGTTGTGTCTGTCCCTTCGTGTTCCCTAGTCTCGAAGTTTTGCATCATGCATCATCTAATCAGTCAACAATACAAGCAAGGTAACAGCAGAAGCCTTACGCGTAAATCTACTACCAATTATGAATATTATTATTAGAATTAACATGACAGACGCGAGACTGAAGCCCGCCGTGAGCACACCAGGCATGACACTTGGGATGATGAGTCTTAACTTTCGGGTTTTCAGAGTTTGTTTTTTGGCGTATTCGGACGGTGTTCCTTCGGAGTTATTAGCTTGCGAGAATGCAGAGTTTCTCGTACCTTATTTTTTACAACTGAGTCCGTATACGAAATTAGGACAACAAGTGGCGGCTGTGAAACGACATACTCACGAAAAAGAATGAGAAGTATCCCTGCAAAAATCCTTGCCGTTAGGCGACAGAACTTGCAGACAATGACATCTGTATCACGGTCATCTGGCGACGTGAACATTTCCAAATCCCTCCTTAATATCTTTGCAAGGCAGCTCTCGCTTGCGTCCCATATATTGCTGTCTGTGTTGCAACAACTGGCTGCTCTTTCAAGCAGACAATCTGCATTTCATATGTGCTCCCGCACTTTGAGGAGGAGGAGAGGCATAATTTACAGAAAAATGAAAGGAAAACCTTATGCGCTGAACATTACCCGAGTGCATGAACCTGGGAAATGGCCGAAATGCTTTCAAAATGCCCTCATATTGAGTGGAGTCACTGATTAGGGTACCTATCGGTGACAGCAACAACCAGGGCCTGCTTCCACGAAACTGTTTGAGGGAAATACTCATTGAGTTTCGTGCAAGCGGGCCCAGGTGCCTCCAGGCAAGGGTTTGAGTTCACGCGCGTTACAAGGATGCTTGGGCATTGTTCAGTGAAATAATGCTTGTTAGGGATCTTGTGCCAAGAGAGCCACCCTTCCTCGTCCCAGGGGTCCATAACCAATGATGCGAGGGCAATTACGACACAGAGGAAAACGAACTATGTCAACTAGTCATCAGGTCATGGCGTGTCTTGCTGAGCGCGCGCACGCACACACACACACACACACACACACACACACACACACACACACACACACACACACACACACTGTACCTTGGGGTACTGGGCGGCACCTCATGTGGCGAATTTCCCCATTCATCATTATTAATTTATCTGTTGTTGTTGTTGCTGAGCTCCGCGTTACTCCTTAACCTTAAACTCATCTTGCCAAAAATTAATTTTAGTCACCTCAGTTCGAACCAACGCACGAGGGCTGGAGCGGGTGGTAGGTTGAACTTACCTTTGGTGAAAACAAACTATGAGAGGTTGCCATTTTTGTTTCGAGGAGTCTGTGAGTGGAACCAATTGTCTCATGACATAATAAGCATCCGCCATTTTTATTTGCTTAGAAATCGAGTGAGGCATATGTTAATTCCTAATGCAGTTTAATCTGTCTGGTTATTAACTGTTATCTCTTGAATTCGATTTATCTGTTCTATGATAACTGTATGCATTGTATGAATGAATGTAATAAAAAAGAAATAAAGATGATTGACTCGAACCCCCGAAAGCGCAGTTTTTGAGATAAATTCAAATTGTTTTAAAATTAACCGACGTATATTTTTCGTGTTTTTACGGATAAATCCGGAGACAATAGAGTTTTAGCAGACCCTTGATAACGTGGCTAGCGTCGAACCGTATCAACCGGAACCAATCAGTGGACAAGGTTCTGAGCCACGCACCACTGCGATTGGTTCCGACAGGCACGATAACCTTATCAACGGTATACTAAAACTCACTAATGGGGGGGGGGGGGATATGTTTAATGCAAAGTAAGAAAAAAGAGAAGGGAAAGGTTAGCCACGGTGTGGGCTTGCTATTCCCTAAAGCTTCCAAGCAAACAAAAGAAGACACAAACAGCTGGGATACAGAAAATTATGAAAAAATACAGAAGAAACAGCTCCTTCACTAATCGTTGCGCATAGGACGCATCAGAGAATGCCCAGGAGTTTAGATTCCCGAAGGAATCGTGTCAGCGCAGACGTGACTTCAGCGTGCTGGGTAGGGCCAAGTAGCACCGCGAGGGAAATCTCTCGGTAGCCTAGATGAGCAAGGCGGCGCCGGAGACTCGATCGGTGATCTTCGTACTGCTGGCAGGCAATGAGAATGTGTGGCGCATCGGCTTCTACGTTGCACGTTGCACTAATAGGGAGTTTTAGGAAAACGTTGAAGTTTCACGATAACGTTTCCGTAAACATGATAAGTCAATCGCCCGATTCTTTTGGAGTGGGTGACATCACGTTGCTGATACCTGATTCAGTGGCGGCGATACGGAGTCGGAATCGGAGGGCGCTTACGATTCTCCAAAACTCCCTAATACTGTAAAAACCGATCGTGGTGGTGGTGGTGGTGGTGGTGGTGGTGGTGGTACGCGTATCTTCCGGATACATGCTGTGGAGTATATGCCATGCTAGTGAGTTATGACTATAGGATTCTACGTCTCACGCTATGCCTTGTCTCCACACATCCTTAATTATGCTGGCCTATGTGCCATAGAACTATACTAAATGGCATATCGTGCGGCTGGAACACTTCAGCGCATCCAAGTATAATCGCAATTTCCAAAATGAGCGCAAGTATAATCGCAAATTTGGGTGTCATTTTGACCCACCTTGCCATAAAGGCCGTATATCCCACCTGCATGTTTATATTTGTTGTCGTTATTTAAAAAGCGCCGTTTGAGCTGCTACAAGCTGCTCGAAGTTGGGCAGCAAGGTGGGAAAAAGTAACGGAAAGCTATTGCGCTACTTTTATTGCGTAGCGCTAGCGGTATCGCACTAAGTTCTAAGCTGCTCTAGGATTACGGTACTTTTGAGTGGAGTAGGGTGTAGGAGGTTTCTGATATACGTACGTAATCTGGGTGTCAGGTACACACTGATGTCACGACAGTGACGGCCTTCGAACTCTGGACGTTTGAGGCGTGCACCAAAACGAAACAGGGCACTGCTTTAATTTGCCACCTTGTCTGAGCAGGCAGACCTCACTCCTCTTCCTCTGAACATTGTGCCACCACCACCACTGCTTCGACTTCTAATAAGGGTTCCCAATAAGGGTTGGAATCGTTGCAGAGCATTTTAATACAGCATTTCATTTTGCTTTCATGAAACTTTAATGTGAAAGAAAGGGTCGACCTTTCGAAGCCTATAGCTGATAAGAGCAAAGCACGTCCCACACTCTTAAAAATGAACTTCACCGCATAGCACGCTCCTAGTCAACCATCATCTGGAATGATATCTGCCCTGATGCGTTCGGAACGGGAGGCGTGCGCCTTTTTTGTGACACGTACTGTTCATAATTGTCACAAAAAACGTGCATTTTTTTGCTGTACACTCTTAACTCGGTACCCTTTAGTAAAGGGTAAAAAATAGCAATATTTTACCCTCTATTTCAGAAGCTACCAGGTACCCTCTCAGCAGTACCTTTTATAAAAGTTACAAGGAAACCCACTAATTAGAGGTTACGGCCTTCAATCCAGCACCTGCCCGTAAAGGTTACGCCAACGTGCGGCTTTTTATACAGGATGTTCATTTTTATTCGCAACAGAGTAGCGCTCATTTGGCAGGTGGGTTATGTGAATTTTTGCTAATTAATCGATCCGTAGTTACAAACACATGCGTCAGGAAATGTCGGAAATGTTTGTAACTACGGATGGGTTAATTTGCGAAAATTAACATAACCCACCTATCAAATGAGCGCTGGTGTGATGCGAATAAAAACAAACACCCTGTGCGTGGGATATGGACAGACATTTACAGAACACACCAAGGTATCAAAATGAACCAGCAGAAAAGGAGATCTTGAACATATGTATATTACAAAAACAGAAGTCTGTCGAGAGGTGACACATTGTGCACAAGTGCGATTCAGATGTGAGGAGAAACCATGGCCGCTTTAACATGTATGTGGAAAAAAAAACTATCTTCTAAGTGAGAAGCAATGCATAAAAGTGCGAGGAAGCCAGCGAGTCAAAACAACTGACCTATGTTTGCTAAGCTGAACAGACCCAACGAAATGGAGAATTGCAGCAGAAAAAAATTTATTCCACATTCGTGTTGCAGAGGCGAGCGCAAATGGCAATACAGTATTACATAAAACGCACATAACCTTCAGGAGTATGAGTGTACAGTAACGCTGGAGAGACTACATTACTGCGTTATCAGCGTTGGAGACGCTCTGGGACGAGTTTGTGAGGATTGCGCTGGTGACGGTATGTGAGCCTGCATGTGGGATCCTGGGAACAAAAGTTTGGGCAAGGAGAGTAACATTTACGGAACCATTCAAATCCGTACAAAGCACAAGGCACAAAGCAGCATAAATGCGGGAAGGCGTTCACTCCGCGATTGAGTCTTAGAATATCGTAAGAATACAACAAGTAGGAAGCTGCGAATTATATATCTCGATGCAAATATCCGCAGCTCGCAAAATGCACGCCGGTGTATTGACTTGGCGACCAAGTAAGAGCAGAAAAGTAGCAAGCGTAAGTGGCGTTCATATGCAGGACCACAAAACGCTTGCCATAATCACAACAAACATGCGCTAAGAGCTCTAGCTATCAAAATAACACACGTACCTAGCACAAAATGTACACTTACCCAGTGTATGAAGTGTGTGAATTAGGGCTGCGGTGGTGACGTTCGTTTTCGGTTATATATTCTTTGCAATCTTCGCACTCACTACACTTTCCCCTGAGAACACCGAAAATATCCTTGTTTGCTAGCGACATCTAGCTTTTCCGTTGTTCCTGACGATACTATGATAAACGCGAGGAAAACCACTGATTAAAACAGATTACACTTGTTAACGGACGGACGACGAGCGTTAAGCGTTTCAAGGAAACCGCTCACAGTGTGGATAGACCTAGACCAGGCTCGGCTACGCAGCGAAATCGGAAATCTTGATGGTTGCGGCATTGACAATGGTTTTCCACCCTTTAGAAAGAAACATACTATCAGTATTCAAGACTGCGAACTATAATCTGTGTTCATACAGCATTGATAACATGTAGTCGACGTATAGATGACGCTGAAACAGATAAAAAATAACAGCGTAGATTCGCAAGTGTCGTCTCGAATGGGAGGCTGAAACGCGGCATTATACCGAAAAACAGAAGGAAAACACACGATAAGAAACTAACAAAGAAATTATCGTTGGAGATTTCGCTTAGAAGTTAGTGTCGGAGTAGAGGGTACATTTATAAGTTACAACAAGCTGTTTTCCGAGATGTAACTTCTATTCGTGTTGTAAAGACATGACTTTGGTCGCTTTTAACCTCTAAATATACGTTACAGTGGTGTAACCTATAAGAAATCTCAAAATGTACGTCTATATAGAAGTTACATGTCTCTAAAAGTTACAATAAAAGGTACGGGTTTAAGAGTGCAGACGTGACGATGCCCACTTGAGTGCGGCCAACAACGGCAAGCTACTTCGACCCCCCCCCCCCCTCATTTCTAAGAGTGCAGCTAGAAAAGGAAACATGAGACTGTACCTCACGTTAACATCGGTACTGGGCACGAAACAATAGACGACCCTCTGTTTACAAACATGTGACGTAACGAGAAGACCGGTTCGAGTTTATATTTTGCTGTGGTGAGCAAGAAGCGGGAAAAACGCGTCGGCTGTTAGGCCGACAAAGCTGATAATGCCCACCAGCATGCTTTGCGCGGCGGCGAAACGTAATCGATGACGTAGGGGTGCAGGTCGTCTATAAAAGCGGATGTGTGAACACACGAAATACGTGACTGCTGACATAGTTTTAAGATGTGAAGCAAACAAACGGTGAACCACGCAGTTTGCATATTCTTTCAGTGTGCACAAGGTCGTCATGAAGAGTCATTCCTGTGTGAACGCGGGCTCATGAATGAATTAGTAATTTGTAAGGTCTGGACAACATTTGACGTGAAGGTCGACGTTGACGACGCGGATCGCACAGATGCGCGGGTACAACCTATGGAAGGCGCTCCGCCCTACGACATCTCACCAACCACTTGTTAACAAATTAAATGGCCCACCTCCGCAGTCAGCGGGAAGTCGATCACAACATTTGTTTTATCGACCGCCACTTAATCTGCGTAAGTTATGTGCCAGGTATTTGTCTCCCCGTTTGAAAGGCCACGTTCATGGACAACCCGCAGCTCCTTTTCTCTCTCTCTCTTGTCGCTTTTGCGACTATGTTCTCCTTTACTGCCCGGAATTCAATCGACGTTCGACAACGCCATTTTTGAGCACCGTATACCGCAAGGGACGTTTGGCACGAAAATAAAATTCCGGGGTCAGTTAACTCATAAATAATGGCAACCACCGATTGAGCAAATAACGGGAAGTGAAAGCAGGACACAACGATACCAGTTATGCTGCACCAGCTGTTTCTACAACTGAAATAACAAAAGGTTGCGCTTCTCGGGGGTGCAAAGGAAACAAATGGAAGGGTGTGTCGCCAAACATTGAGCGGGGTGTCCTGGATAAATCCCAGGTGGTACGAGGGCCGTTCCATAAGCTCAAAAGCTAGATATAGTGCTACACACTGATGGTATTGCAATGTGGCATACGTCTTGCACCGTTCTTCCGTGTCATAATGTAGAGCAGACCGCTCTCATTCGATTTCGTGTGGTTGAACTGGCCACGTCCTCAGCAAAACTTTCAGGGCGATTAATGTAATTAATGCGATGACAATGCATTAGCATCAGACGTTCGTCTTGCTTCTAGTTGCTTCTCTGTTGCTTCTTTTCTGCTTCTTATATTTTTATATACTTTGACTAGTATTTTGACTACTAGAAGGTCCGGGACCCATTGGAGAACGTTGTACTTTAAACTGCCACACGACATGAGACACAATCTCAGCCGCTCGCGAAGCTCTCGGAGAACGCACTAGACACGCCTGAATACGTCCAGAGACGAGGCGCAACTGACGACGGCTCCAGCTCCAGCTGACGAGCTCCGCGTTTCCACGTCACGGACATGTTAAATGGGACAGGTCCAATGCGCGCTGTTAATGTGGAAAGTTCGAATGCCCCCTCTTACAGATTGGTTTTCACTCTTAAAGCAGAATTTCGCCGCATAGCAAGCTCTGCGCCAACCATTGCCACGAAGAGAGAGGGGCGTACGCCTTTTTGTGTCAGTTTGGATATATGATAGTTAGAGAGCAGATTTTTAGGCACTAACAGGTAGCGCTCTTCGTCGCATATATCGTTGTAGGCAAACTAACATTCAGAATCGTATCGTTTTATCTTCCGATTGGAAGGAGAGGTAATACATAAAAAGATATGTGACCCCTTTCTCAGCTTATCGGGACTTGGGAGACAGAGCGATATCATTCGCGATGATGATTGGCATACTGCGTGCCCTGCGGTCAAGATCACCCCCTGTTAGTGCCTAAAAATCCGCTCTCTAATATGATAATTACACAGAAAGGCATACGCCCCCCTTTCTCTTCGAATCAGAAGCGATAACCCTATTGTAACGAAAGGAGGAGACAACCGACCCGATGAAGCTCAAACGTTTTACTACTAACAACAAGCAAAAACCGAATCCCAGGTTGCCGGTCCGCGGTGCGCTCGCACCTTCTGTGGTGCAATCGTACCGTTTCCTTTCTTTTTTCTTTTCTGCTTTGGGGTCTACCGTCTTTCTTTTTTTTTCCTTTTTTTTTGTAGCAGAATTCGCTTGCGCGAATTCAACCTCCCCTTGTTATTTTACCAACCAACCAACCAACCGAATCCCAGGTCACGCCACCGGCGCGCGCTATCGGCCCCTTCTTCCTCTTTTCTCTACATATTCCCCGGCCGGCGTTGTGATGATGCGTCGCCGGTAACGCCACCGGTCCCACCATATACTTCGCTTCGTGCTGCCACCTGTCGAACCTGTCGATAGGGGACTGCCCGCGGGAAGTCCGCCAGCGTCTTCATGAGCACTCTCGCAGAAGTGCAACTCGCCTCAGAGTCGTAGAAAGGCGTCGCTCGGCCCAGGCCCAGGTTTCCTAAACGTCCAGTACGCCCCACTCGGAGGACGCACCCGTCAAGGCTGTGAAGCCGGTCGTCACTGACTCCGTAACGGAAATCCTTGATGTCGAATGCACGGACTATTCCTGTAGCTTCGACTGCGAGGTGGCATGCCCGGGATAAAGAAGGCCTTGTCTTGCGGATAGATCCGTAGCCGTTGGCCACATTCGCAAACCGAATTGCCGGCTCAGGATCCTCAGCCACGAGCACTCGAACTTCGCGATCCGATGGGGACCTAAGATTAGGGTCGTCCTGCGTGCTCTGCGGGTTCGGCAGTGCAAAGGCAGACATTTCCACGTGCCTTGTCTGGGCGCACGTCATGAAGAGTCTGCTAGCCAGCGCAGTCCTGATGTCAGATTTCTGAGAAGCTGTTCTTACTGTATACCTCGCGCGGCGCAGGAGGTATGCCCCCCTTGAGGACGTCGCGCAGTCCTATCTGACCTAAAGGTGCGCAAGGCACACGGAGTTCTGGATCGTTGTCTTCGACGAGAACAGTGTCGTACTTGTCAATGCGCATGCTGGGAGAGATGCTTCTAGGGATGAGCGAGTCCTCGCCCGTTGACACGGCAGGCGAAATATATGGGGTCTCCACGGGCTTTGGATTGGGTCCCGCTCCTGGTATGGGTTCAGTAGCGAAATCTCTTGTCTCGTCGGTTGAGGACTCTGAACGCTAATGACGATGAGTGGATCGCCACTGAACGAGATTTCGTTCAGTAGCGAAGTCTCGTATCGTTCTTGCTGACGTTTGGAGCAGTACCTTCCCAAGTAGCACGCCAACATTGGTCCAATATTGGACCCATATGGGCTGCCAAGATTGCCAATATTGGCCCTATAAGGGCTGCCAATATTGGACCAATATGGGGAGTGCAACCAGGCTCCATATTAGACCAATATGGCCTGCCCATATTAGAGTCACTAAATAAGCTTATTTAGTGACTCTAGCCCATATTGGCAAGCCCATTTTGCGCCAATATTGCCTATATTTCTGTGGTAACACCAATGGAGAATCCGTGTTAAGCATTATCCCGTATATTATTCACCATTGATCTTTTCTCTGATTTTTGCTTTTTTATTTCTGCGGATCTAACTCATCCACGTTACACATGACAACAACAAAAAAACAAAAAAAAAAATCGCAAAAAAAAAGGCAACGAAGAACTCCGTCCGCCTTGCTGAATGACACAACCAGTCCCACGGAACTGCCAATGCCAATGATCCCTCTCTGTGTTGGCATCAGAGCGGAAGACCAGCCACACAGACCGGCTCCCTCTAACGTTTCACACTGACTAAACTAAGGCTACGTAAATGCCAACTCTAGAGCAATATGATCTCTAGATTAATATGTGTGCTGGACGTCACCATGCAACGAACGAATACTCACGGACAGTTGCGAACGTGACAACGGCACACTGTACTTGGCCACCTAAAAGTGAAGCACATACGTACCTCTACCAGGCTCCCACAGCTCCCCATAGAGCCCATAGTTTGAGAAAATTCAGGCAACACTGGACATGCAACCAATGAAAATGAACTATGATGCCTACATTTCGGCCAATCAGGAGTCTCTCAGTTTGGCTCGCCTTTCGGCCCGGTACTGGCCAGTACTGGCTACCATCGGCTTTTACTTTTACTGGTTTTCATGCCCGACGCTTGTTATTCCGTATTCCAGAACAACTAGGCAAATTTTTTACAAAATACACATTTATTTGAAACATCGTACTGATTCAATAATCTGACACAAATATTCACCGTGCCTACAGAGTCCAAATCGTTGCGTTCGTTGACAAAGTTCGAACACGAAAACACACACTACTCCCAGAAGTAAGCGACGATCACAGGAGTGCGCGCGATTTCACGGTTAGCATGTCCTTTCGTTGGCTGCAGTGCGAAGGTTTCAACGAAGCGGGCAATGCTTGTCGCACGGACACCGAATCCTGTCTCCGTTGTGACTGCATTTGAAAATGCGACGGCGCTCACAAGTGTTCCTCAGGCGTGAGCTGCATTCCAGTTCTGAACTCGACTGTTCATACGTAGGATACTTGTGTTGGGAAACATCACAACATGCGCTGAGTCACTTTGACACACGAACAAATCTGGGACTTCTCTTTGAACAATGCCATCATACCGTGGTGTCAACTGACATAGTCGAGACGCGAGACGCCGCTGCCACTTCTCTCCCTTCTCTCCTCGTAACTGCCCGCCAGACAGGCAGCCCGCGAAAGAATGCTCTTTTGAAACTTTGCCAACCAATAGCGGAGCGCGCAATCTCCGTCGGCCAATGGGTATCAACTATGATGCCTGACCTAGTGATGGGCGATACTATCGAAACATTCGATACTATCGATACTTTTTGACTATCGATTGTCCAACTATCGAGTGAACCGGAATATCGATAGTATCGCGATAGTTTTTCGGACTATCGATAGTATGGTGACTGGTGCGCCTGATGCGTCGGTGGTGCACTTCACTGAGCTTCACGTCGCTTAAGCCAAGCCAGTCCAGCACTTCGCTTCTGCCTGCAAACTTTTCATACTTTATTCAGTCCGAATTTAAAGTTTTAGCTTGTTCCTTTTGAAAATGACACTTTATGCGAAATTTGCGTTTTGCTCCTGTAAACAATCAATAGTTTGTTCACTCAGAATTTAAAATTTTAGCATGTTCCTCTCCAAAACGAAACCTTCTGAATTCGCGTTTCGCTCCTGCAAACTATCAATAGTTCGCTCAATCCGATATTATATTTTAGTTTTTCTCTAGCAAACTATCTGCACTTCGAATTTAAAATTTGAGCAGGTAACGAAACTTTCTGAATTCGCGTTTCGCTCCTGCAAATTATCCATAGTTTATTTATTTCTAATTTATGATTTCAGCATGTTTCTTTTGAAAACGAAACCTCCTGAATTCACGTTTCGCTCCAGCAAACTATCAATAGTCCGCTCACTGCGAATTTAAAATTTTAGCAGTTTCTTTTAAGAACGAAACCTTCTGAATTCGCTTTTGTTCCTGGAAACTCTCAATAGTTTGTTCACTCAAAATTTAAAATTTGAGCAGGTTCCTATTGAAAACTAAACTTTCTGACTTCGCGTTTCACTCCTGCAAACTCTCAATAGTTTGTTGACTACGAATTTAAAAATTTACTCATGCTTCTTTAAAAAAACGTATGAGTTCGCGTTTCACTCATGCAAAGTATCGTTTAGTCACTCGCAATTTAAAAGTGAACATATTTCCATCGGGAACAAAACCGTATGAATTCTTGTTTTTCGCATGCAGTTCGACGATCGCGTTTCGCTCGTCATTGATAATTACCTCTCGCGGGGGGGGGGGGGGGGGGGGGGTCGGAAATAAAATATGAAGTTCACGAAATATGAACTATCGGAGTATACATCTACACACTTCTATAAAGTTGGCATTTCTGAGGAGGAATTAGTGGCCCTTAATTGTCACAAACCCGTATTACTGTGATAGTACCATAAACTAGTAACAGTTTGACAGCGTATGCGGCTGCTCTGAATAATACTAACCATACGCATAGCGCACAACAACCCACGAAATCTCTTTTTCTGCTTTGTTGGCTTAAAAGCAGAGCAGAAGTTCCCGTCCGTTTTTCGGCTCCTTATATAATAGTTTTTTTTTTCTTTCGTGCTAACGGTGCGAAACTATTTGAAAGATATCTGCTGTGTAACTATAAATAAAGGTATTTGATTAGATTGATAAATAACTCGAAGCAGTGACTTCTACATTTTTGCAGCAAGCGGGTTTGGTATGTGTCCAGCTTACTATCGATAGGTGAAACCATCGATAGTTTTGAACAAAACTATCGATACTTAAATGAGTGGTCATCTCAACCATCGATAGTACTATCGATAGTGTTTGGATGACTATCGCCCATCACTAGCCTGACCGAGTAATACCACGTGTTTATGACGTGTAAACATTTTTTTAGAGTCGCGAAGAGGGGGAGCTGCGGGGGCCTGCCTCTACCATCTTCGAAGAGGACCGAAGATGTCTGCCACCGTCTTGCAAAGTGCACAGCTCCCAGCACAACTCTCTCTACGAAGAGCGCGACGAACCCCAGCACGAACAAGATTTAGCACTTCGGCTACACTACGGACGCGGCCACCCTGTGCTGCAATGCAGCGAAAAATCCACACCCAGTCCCACGGAACTGCCAATGCTAATGATCCCTCAGATGCCTTCATTGGGATCACAATATTCTGTGAATTAAAATTTCCAACCCGCTCCGAGAATACAAAGCAGCGAAACACTTTCGTGACGGTGACCGACATACGCCAGAGCAATTCACTCTGCTTATAGCAACTTGAAAGCACCTAATTTTACAGAAGAGTCATCCCTTCCTAACAGACATTGTGTTTTTTACTTGACCTGCCCCAATTCCGTTATCATTACAGCAAACAGCGACATTTTAGCCCTATGAAACGTCCGTTCGAGCTGTCGCGCATGCGCATTAGCTGTAAGACGCGTGGTTTCACTCAAACAACCCGCTCGCTCACAGTCGGCTCGACCGATTGGCATTGGCATCGCGAAGGAAGATGGCGGCTATTTCCAGAACGTGGAATTATGATAGTGGAATGTTGTGTTGTCGAATTCTAGCGAACGTTACATTGGGATAGCAAAGTACGTTGACTGTTTTGAACAATGTGTATCATCTGCGGGAAGTTGTTGAATGTAACGATGTCCTGAATTTGGTATTTCACACGCTTCAACGTTCAATCTTGCCGTGCTGCTTGGGCATTTGTGCAACACGGGTACGTACCATTTTCTGTGTTTTCAGGCAATATTGGGTGTACGCGGGCAATATGGGGCCCATATCGCCAGGATTTTCCCAATATTGGCTCAAAGTGGGCAATATGGGGCCCATAGTGCCCATTTTCAGCCAATATGGGGAATATGTTGGCGAAACGGGTCCCATATTGGACCCGTATCGCCAATGACCAGCCAATATGGGCCCAATATTGTGTGCTGCTTGGGTTGCGGTGTCGGAATCTTCTCTGGCATTCCCTCTAGAATCTCTGTCGTCCGGCCTGTCTCCTGCCTCAGAGGAAGCAATAGAGCTGTTCCGACTGTCTTCGTGTATACCACCGCAACCGCCGAAGGAAACGAGGCGAGGAGGAAGCTTCTGTGCCACGCAACGCCGAGCCTTCAAAACAGCAAGGAGGATGTTGTCCTGGTATTCCGAGGTCTCCAGGAACTCCTGTTCAAAGTCATCGTCATCGATTGCCTCTTGAATGGCGACGTCCAGGTCCTTGAGCTTCTTGGATCCTTCTTCTAGTTGAAAAATGACGTTCACGATGGAAGCACGTACTGCATCACGGGTGGCCTGTAGCGCATCTGACTTGGTGATGAGACGGATGATCTCCGAGCGTAGGATGCCACGGGTCTGCCGAAGACACTCCATCGACCACAGATGGTGGCGGCCAGACGACGAGGGCTCGTTGTTCCTCCGAAAAATGACGAGAGCGGGTGGTTCCCGGAGCAACCAAAAGGGAAACCAGGTGAAGGCCTGAAGGAGAATCGGTCGTCCTTCCGAGTATCGAGAGCGGGTTAGTCCCGGGTTTCGGCACCAAATAATGTAACGAAAGGAGGAGACAACCGACCCGATGAGGCTCTAACGTTTTACTACTAACAACAAGCAAAAACCGAATCCCAGGTCGCGCCACCGGCGCGCGCTATCCAGTGCCGTGTATGCCAAAGGGAGGCCTATACCTGGAGCTCCACCCACTTTTTGAGCTCTCTGGCCAATCACGAGGCAAAATACAGTTCGCTATTAATCCTAGGCTATCCAAGCTATAAATTAACTGTATGCACTGGGTGTCGACATTTTCGGGAAACTGGATTGGATTGGATTGAATAGGATATTCCCTGACTACCAAGCAACATAATGGATTTTGCGTCCACTTTTAAAGGCGCCATCTGGATCGAGAGGGGCATGTCGGGAAGTCGCCGAGTAGCAGAAGGGCAGAAATAGCAGAAGCAGAAGTGCATTCTAGCAGAACTGATTGGCCGGTAGAACCGCTAGTTGGAACAGACTGCCGGTATTATACGTATTTTAACTATAAAACATAACATGATTGAATCGAGAATGGGCAAAGGTGTTTACGTGAACAAAAGTATGTCATAAAATGAAAATTTTCGGCAATCCGTAGCGTTTTTCCTGCTATTTGCCTGTGATTGCTGTCGTTACTAGGCGTAACAAGGACGACGAAACATGTTATTTTCAGGTAAACGTTGACACTGGAGCGTAATTTAAAGGTGATTTGCAAGATAATTGCAACAAAATGTACACTTACGGAATAAAATTGATGTAATTTGTGAAAAAAATTGGTCATGAAATCCTCGCTTCGCCGTTCCAAGCTACGCCGCTATTTTCGGGAAAATTTTGGTGTCATGGCGGCCCGCATAGAAAACAGCAGCCAATGAAAAACGCTCAATTTGACAGGTCGAGCCTCTTTTTTAGACTCCTCCTAATGGCCAGACTCCCTTTGGCATACACGGCACTGGCGCTATCCAGCCCCTTTTCTCAACACCTATCATTCGTGGTAATGGTAGACGCAGAGCGTGCTATGCGGTGGAGCGTTGTTTTTGGTTCCTCTTCTGAAACGAATGCTGATAAGCACACTCTTCATACGGAACTTGTTGCACATAACACGTTGATTTACTACTAGGGTTGGGAACCCCAGGCCACTTTTACAGTCCCGAGAGTTCGGGATTTTTCCCGACTTATCCCGGGATCCCGTGACGGCATTTCGGGATTGATGTAAAACTGAAAGACACGCATACACAGCCTTTGTGTAGTAACTCGAATTATTTCTGTGTGCGTTTTCTGTCTGTCTCCTCGGCGCTCTGTCACTGCGTGTGAAAGGCACTGTAAAGCGGTAGGTAAGCTGTTAGTATTGGCAGCGGTTTTTGAAAGCTTATTCCGAAAGAAACCCACACTGCAAATTTTATGTGCGACAAAACATTCTAAATATTTTCTAATCACGACTGAAATTGCGGTGAAAAGATGCGGGGCGACGCCTGGTGGGAAACAATCGCCCATTCGTCGAGCAACAGTGCTACATGTCCCCAACCCTCTATCGGCTAAGTCATGGGCTAAGTAGCCGGCTTCATGAACCTTCTTTGAAAAGGTTGTTCAAACGAGATAGTTCCTGACATAGATTCTCTCAAAATGCAGGAACACTGGTACATCGTGGAAATGGATAAGAGAACTGTCAGCAGAATCACCATGAGAGTCACCTACGTAAATATGCACCACGTCCGGCAAGCCGGTGTGGTAACGGTAGCGGTCCACAGGTGTCGCTGTACGCTCCTGTTGTTATGGTATGTTTATGTTCGCTGCCCTACATGGCGGGAACTGCGGAGTTCGTGTCGGGCCATAGACACAGAGTTGCCCGCAATATTGAATCTTAATTTTCTATAAAAATCTAGGAGGTGAATTTGAACGAAATTTGTGGCGTTTAGGTCTAGTGAGCACCCAGGCTGTCAAATGAGCCAGCAGTATAAAATTGTACGCCTGCTGCTTTGCAATACCTTTAAACATTCGTTTTCAATATGCGACACGTTTTATCCAAAAACTGATAACGCCTGCTTTAAGTTCTCCTCAAATAAAAGGCTCGTTTTAATCGCAGTTGTCACGCATAACGCCTACCGATTTATGTGAAACTGTCACTGGATACGAAACAAAGATTCGCTTTGCAAAACTTTTTATTTCCAACCTTTTTTTAACAAGCACTCAAACCTTATTTATACCAGCAGATCAGTAGGCGAACTAAAGTGATATTTACGTGGCAACCCTTTGATACGGGATATCGGGACGGGATCGGGATTTTTGTGCAACTCTCTTCACAAGGTCGTATGCATACGACTCTAATCACTGGGGCATCCACGCTGTTGCAGATACCAAATGCAACGTGCATTTCCTACTTATTGATATTTCCTACGTATCGCTCTTCACTCTTTGTATTCTTCCACGGATATATTGTGTTCTGGCTCGGTGTAGTCCAGCCTATAGTTTTCTGGAACGGCTGTCTCCATTTATCTTTTTCAAATCGAACTATTGCCGACGAAGATAAACGTGTGTGTGGGAGAGAAAGAGAGATGCACTGCAATATTTTGTACAGTCTCACAGATCGGAAGAACCTTTGTGATATCATAGAAGCCTTCAAGAAGCATGAAAGTGACATTTAACGTGGCTCGAAACTCTGCTTCATCTGTGAAGCTGTCCACCAGAAGTCATCATGCAAAATATTTTCGCTCTGCGGCGTATTGTCACGCGCAATAAAATTTACAAAAGACAGTCGGAGAAAGCAATCGCGGACGAGAGACACGAGCCCGCGTGACGTAGAAACTGCTCATTGCCTTTCTTCTTCGTTTTTTCTTCTCGGCTCACGCGCCGCTTATACATGCTTGAGCTGTGCCGTTGGACGTCACTGGTCACGTGCTGGAGCCCGTGATACGTCACGACGTCTTCTCGTTCGCCGATGCGCTCTTTGCATGTGGAGAGGGGTTTTTAAAGATGTGCGGAACAGAGGCTTGCGCGTGCTCTGTAGGGCACCTGCGCTCAATCGTTCTTTCGCAGGAGCTCGTTTTATTCGTTGCAGAAGACGTCGCAGTGAAAAACAGAAAATATTTTGGGGGTCACTTCCATGCCCCTTTAATGCTTCTTGGTGGCTGTTCTGGCTAGGAGCCCAGTGCCCAGGAGTGAGTTGGGTGAGTACCTAACGTGTTTGCCATGTGACGACGCATTTGATTCAGTTTCGCGTTGCAACGTTCGGATATTTTTCGCGGGGGGGGTGCCTAAAAACAAAGTTTCACACGTCCAAAGGAAAGTCGAAATTTAGTATGTAACTCCCTAAAAGAAAAGTTCGACCGCATAACTAGGGTTTGGTAACCGAAATACCGGGATCCCGGCATACTTTCATGTCCGGAAATCCCGGATTTTCGGAGATGAGAATATGCCGGGATCCCAGGATTTCGGATGCAGAAGCCTATGGTTATGCGGTAAAATTCTGTTTGTGGAGCCCACTTGTCCTACGCGCGTTTGATGACTGTGGATAATATTGCACTTACCATCATATTCCTGGGTGAAAACAAGAAAACACTGAGCGGAAACATCGTTAATATGCAAGACAGCATCTCCAAGAAAGGTCATGGCGACATTTTATGGCAAACGAGGATGCTGTACTGCACATTCGTAAAACCCTCCACCTAAGGCTACAATACCAAGAGCACGTTACATCCAAGAACCCACGAGACTGCGCCGGAGTAATAGTGAAGAAAAGCGCTAGCATAAATTGAGACACTGCTCGGTGCCTCTCCATGACAACGCCCCGGCCCACGCATTTTGCAGATGCGACTACACGGGAATGTGGCTTTTCAAGCAACTTGCAAATCACCCTCTTGATTCTCCAGACCTTGCCCCCCGTGACTTTTTCTTGTTCCGTCATTTAGAGACGTTGATTTCACCTACGAGGACGCTGGTTTCACGATCATAATGAGCTGCTGCCGAACATTGTTTTCGGGAATGCGAAAAACGAAAAAAAAAAAACAACAAAGAAACTTCAGCTCTCTTTACTAGTTTGAACCGCACCGGCTTTCAACAAACATAACAAAATACAGTTAACGTTTCGGGTCCCATTCGGGTCCTATCATCAGAATGACGCTGTCCTGGTCGTCACCGGGTATTTACGTAGAAGAGGAGCGTAGCATTCTGGGAGGGGGCCTGGTTGTCGATTGATAGCTTCTTTTGTTTTCTTTATGTGCCATGACTCCAGCTGTCTCCTCACCCCCCATTTGTTCTTTTTCGCCAGAATGCATGGGTTGTCAAGGTCTAACACGTGTCCTGTTTTGCGCGCGTGTTCACACAGTTCTGTTGGGTTTGTTGCTGATTTCTCGATATCTTTCTTGTGTTCCTTCATTCTTGTTCGTGTCTTCCTTCCTGTTTCTCCGATGTACACGGCAGGGCAATCTTGGCAAGATACCTTGTATACAACGCCTCGTTCTTCTTCCGGTGGTGTTCTGTCCTTGGGGTGGCTTAGTACGTTCCTCAGTGTTGTCGTGGGCTTAAATGCAGTTTTAATGTTCACCTGGGAGAGCACCCATGGGCAGCCCAATTTCAACGACCATTGCCAACTTAGTCATGGAGTTTGTTGAAGACAAGGCCTTAAAGGACGCAGGACAATTCATCACCTTTTACAGACGTTATGTTGACGACACATTTGTGATTATTAAGAAGAATTTCACCAACACATTCTTTGACAAGCTGAACAGCATTCATCCTAACATCCAGTTCACGTGCGAGGAGGAGAAAGAGAAAAAGATCGCCTTTTTGGATGTCCTCGTGCAAAGAGACCCGTGCGGAAACTTGAAGACCTCGGTTTACAGAAAACCGTGCGACACAGGTCAGGTCTTGCATTATGGTTCGGGGCACCCTCTTGAACACAAGCGATCGGTTGTTCGTTCCCTGCTTTCACGTGCCATGAAGATCCCTTCAGATCATCAGACAAGACATGAAGAAATAACAAAGGCCAAAGCGGATCTACGAAGAAGGGCATACCCCGAGCAATTTATCTGTAATACATACCACCGAATGATGAATACACGCCCGGAACAGGCGGAAAGTAGTCAAGAAAGACCCATGTACGTTACCATCCCCTACCTGAAGGGTGTGTCAGAACCAATTAGACGGGTGCTCTCCCAGGTGAACATTAAAACTGCATTTAAGCCCACGACAACACTGAGGAACGTACTAAGCCACCCCAAGGACAGAACACCACCGGAAGAAGAACGAGGCGTTGTATACAAGGTATCTTGCCAAGATTGCCCTGCCGTGTACATCGGAGAAACAGGAAGGAAGACACGAACAAGAATGAAGGAATTAACACAAGAAAGATATCGAGAAATCAGCAACAAACCCAACAGAACTGTGTGAACACGCGCGCAAAACAGGACACGTGTTAGACCTTGACAACCCATGCATTCTGGCGAAAAAGAACAAATGGGGGGTGAGGAGACAGCTGGAGTCATGGCACATAAAGAAAACAAAAGAAGCTATCAATCGACAACCAGGCCCCCTCCCAGAATGCTACGCTCCTCTTCTACGTAAATACCCGGTGACGACCAGGACAGCGTCATTCTGATGATGGGACCCGAATGGGACCCGAAACGTTAACTGTATTTTGTTATGTTTGTTGAAAGCCGGTGCGGTTCAAACTAGTAAAGATGTCTACTCCCGGCAATTGGACTATATTCACAACTTCAGCTCTTTACGAATCAGAGGACTTGCTAAGAGACGTGTTAAGTACACTGGTGTTCCTGGGGGCCGGATGGAAAAATAAATGCACGTTCTTGTTCCATTAATTGTTAATCCTGTGCCAGCCTTGGAGACTATCATGCAAAGGTCCAAGTAGAAAGAAAAACCCGAGACAGGTAGAACTAAAGACGAAACACACGCGATGTCAATATCATCATGTATACCAATTCGCCTGCGCCCCTTCCCTTCTACCGTCAAAAGAAAAGGTCACCGACGCTCGTCCTTGTGGTTTTGTCGTGAAGTTTATTGCGTACATCTCTTTTGAATGTGTTCGTATCGAAGTGCTGCAAACCGGCAGGAGCAAGCGAATGATGCACCCAGAAGGTCCCGTTTTCCATGCTGTCTCGTGGTATTCAGGGATTGTATTACAAGGAACCGTTCCTCGGAAAGAAAACAATAAAAAAATATATTACCCGTGTCGTTGTATAACAGTAATAGCCATTATCTGAATGTGGCGTGAATGTGAAACGTGCGGTAATGAAATAGCTCGCAAATTGTGTTCTCGAAAGCACGAAATCCATCTATGCATGAGTTCAGATTGACGAATGGCCTCAAACTCGCACATGCATACAGCAAGTACTTACCAACAACATATGACGTATGAGAGGTATAAAAGTGGCCTACAAAGGACGTATGTCATGAAGAACATGCGTCAATTAAGGCCCCATATAGTGTTTTGCGAAACTGAAAATGAACTACATGAGAAAGCGTGCAAGAGAAAACCGGAAGGCGGACTATACCGTGTAGAGGAGGCGTAGTGCGTTCCTCTACGTGGGCCTTGCTCGTTGATGATGGAATGCTCCACAGGGGCACATGTGCTGAGGAGATTCTCAACCGTCTACCCGCAGCAGTCTAGCTTAGAGCACTGCACGGGCCCAGGCTTACCCGAAAGCCCGAGCCAGGCTCGGTCCGCGGGTCGGGCCGGGATTTGCGTTTTTTATGCGCGGGCCTGGGCCGGGCTCGGGGTTCAGCCACCGGGTCCGGGCCGGGGCCGGGTACGGGCTTGACAACACCATCCATGGACGGGCATGTACGCGAACATATTTGGCGAGACTGGACAACTGGATTTTAATGTCACTTTTTTTTCAGGTGTATCACGGTATTCTCATCTGAAAACTATCACTTTTTTATATGTGATCATGCTTATTTCGTGTAATGGGTCTGGATTTAACACGTGCACTCACACACATTTGGGGACGTTTGGTGTGGCAGGCGCGCTGTGCAAGTCCTGCACAAGGGTCAGTTAGGTTAGGTGTTGGGACATATTTCGTTCCCGTGAGAGTCCTGTACGAGGGTCAGTTAGGTTAGGTGTTCTGACATATTTCGTTCGCGTGAGAGTTCGAGAAGGGGGAATAACACCGGTGCATGCGCAATTGAGCGGAGATGAGTCTCTCTTGGTCCGCAAGCTACATACATATCGCCCACGCGCCACTGGCCGCACCCTTCCCAAGCACACAGCGGCTTGCCGGCAGAGAAACACAGCCTATAAAACACAGAGCGTACCTCCTCACTCTCCACCAATTAGCTTCCTCTATTTCCTCGCTGCGCTGTGCTCTTTCAATACGCGGATTTGAAGGGATACCAGAGCAGAGACCAGAGCATAGCGCACGTAAAAGGAACCCCAGGTGGTCCAAATTATCCGCATTCCTACCCTGCGGCATGTACAACATGTCACCACACTGCGCCGACAAACCTTACGTGTAACATCACAGTACCACAGTGCCATTTGTGCTCTTCAGTAAATCTAAATACGTCCCCGAACCTCGAGAACACATAGAGCAGAGGCGGGCTGCGACCGGGCCTGAGCATGGAAACAGTCTGGTACGGGCCGGTCCCGGGCCGGGTGCGGGCCGTAGCAGCCGGGCCTGGGCCGGGCACGAGCCTGAAAATTAGGCCCGTGCAGTGCTCTAGTCTAGCTAGATCCAGGGAGATCCCGAGAGAACTGGACTGTGGCTATCCGTGGTGCGCGTCTTCACATATAGTCTACGGCAGTATTGCGGAAAAGAAATCGTGCATTTTATTTAACCCAGGGCCTAGTGTTACCTCAAGACCTATGGTTACCTCAAACGCCCCATAATACCTTAAGACCCCAGGCTGGGGGTAACCCCAGGAACAAATTTTCAGTCCTCAGAGAGCACTGTCGTACATTTGCAGTGCTGGGGTCCTGTGAGCAGTGCCTCAGATTACTTGCGGGTCACCCCGCGACCTTTGTCATTACCCCCAGAATATGTTGAGGTGACGCCAGGTACTTTAGCGGTAAGACCCCAAGGGCTCCTAAGTCCTGGCTAGACCACATAACATTTTAGGGTAACCACATGGTTAGTTATGGTATCCCCAGACCGTCTTAGGGTAACCCTAGGAGTTGCTTGGGCTACCTCAGCAGAACCTCAGGATTTCTGGGGTAACGTCAAAATTTTCTGAGCTTACCTCAGACCTTTTTTCAATAGGGCATGCTTTCTTTTCTGGGTTTTGTTTAAGTGTATCGTTTTCTAGACACGAGTTTGGTTGTTCACGTACACATTTACGTCGTTTAGTCCGTTATCTAAATATTTAACACCTAGCATGAGAAAACATCATTCTAAATTATTTTGTAGGAAGCGTGTAAACGTGTAGCCACTTTAAACGCACATATCCTGAAGTAAATTCAGCGTAACTCAATTGCTTTCGAGTCACGTAACTGCAATTATATACTCTTTTTTGAGTAATTTACATAGCACAGGTTACGAACGGACGGCAGTTTCCCATATTGATATTTTAGCAGCGACTGCATCTCGTACTTTCCGGTTTACTTGCTGTTTCGGCATGCGTGGGAGAACACTGCATGTAATCTTGTTCCAGTTGGGTCATTCCAGGCCGAATCACCCAAAGGTCGTGCTCGACCCCACTCAGTTTTGCTTCCAAAAATTATCATGGACTCCTTATTGCAAATAAAGATATTTTTCCGAGTTTTACTGGACAATGTTGAACCGTTCTCGATTTAGGCGGGGTCAAAGTTCGTCAGAATCGCGAAAACCATGCTACGAAAAAAGTTACCTACTGAGCAGGGTTTTGCGTCTAGGTGGACTTTAGTGACATAGAATGAAAGAGCGTGATCCTAACATTCTGCCAATATCAAGTTCTTCCCTCGTGTTTCATTTTCGGCCAGCGAAACAGGGCTGCTTTTTGGCGCTATTTCTTACAACTCTGCGCCTTGCTAAGGGCACTTTTCGCACTAGCTGCAAGGGACAAATAAATTCAGCGTGTTCTGGACCTTCCATACTTCAAAATAATCACATGTTTTGAAGGCCGACCACACAATACTTTTTGCCCAGTTTAATCCCAAATGCCGTAGTTCTGGTAAAGTTGGCCGTTTTCAACGACATTTTTGAAAATGAAGCGGTCGGCCGAGATCAATCCAAATACCTAGATGGAGATGACAGATCAATATACATACTAAAGCATATAAAAAATTGAGAAGGTACTTTTTGATAAGGGCGAGAAAATATTTTTTATGTCCCACATGGTTACGCGTGGGCCGCACGAGACGGCTCCCTGTGAGGCGCGCGAACAGATCGCGTGCCTAGGTTTCACAAGCCGCGTCGTGCAGGCGGATATGAGCATGTCCTCCTTTTTACCAGCCCTTTTGTTAATAAACTGTGTAGTTTTTATTGTTACCAGTGCATTGGTAAGTATTGTTAGTAGGTGTTTCTCAGAGTCTTTCACTCGCGGCGTTTTAAAGTAGTAGTCATGAGAAACGACAACGATGCTTTCACACTCACAAGGAACATTATGAGCAAACCATACTAACCCTTCAAATGCGCGTTTCTTACGATTAATAGCAACGCAGGTCACGCTGTGAGCGGATGGCTTTTGCTGCATTGTAGCGTCCAAAAACGCGTTCGTACGTCCACGTAACCTTTAACACATGGCCTTGAAATCGGCTTAGGAGAGCTCATCCGCGGCTCAGCTGATTAGTTTATGATCTTTCTCATATGTGATGCATGTCGGGTAACCAAAAAGGTTGTTATTGCTCCAAGTTTCTTGCTGAAGTCGTTGTGTTGAACAATGGCCGAAGTAGGAACGTCAGCAAATGCGCGCGTGCAAAATGAAGGACTGCGGTATGAAAGTGCGTGGCACGCACGGAAACTCCAGTCGGAGCAGCATTCAAGACCTATCTCTTCGGTGTACAGAGGAAACTGTAGTGGTCACTTCTAATGAGATACCCTACCAATGGTCGCCTTTGCTTTTTAACGTTTCGAAAAGAAAATATGAAAGAATATTGAAACCGTTGTGCATTCATTTATGCGGGTATCTTTTTGCTCTTACTTCAAACCGTTACAATCGCGAAAATAAAATATGTAGACTGTCTGAATTGCAAATAAACTGTTTTTATCATTCCAGCCTGCTTGGGTGATCATCAGCAGCCTGTTGTTCAGTGTGGATAGATTAGCAAGCACCACATGAACGTTTCGGGCTAGTACACGGTAGTAGCATAGATGTGACTTAGCTGAATATAATGTCTGTTCTGGTCCTCCATAACGGATAGAAAAACTTCACCACACGGAAAAACGTTATCCGAACCAAGCCTCGCGACCCACCCGTGCGCCGTTCAGCGTAACTATGTGTAGAGTGGGTGGGATATAAAAAATATTTTCTCGCCCTTATCAAAAAGTACCTTCTCAATTTTTTATATGTTTTAGTATAGATATTGATCTGTCATCTCCACCTATTTGGATTGTTCTCGGCCGACCGCTTCATTTTCAAATATGGCATTGCAAATGGCCAACTTTACCAAAAGTACGGCATTTGGGATTAAATGGGGCAAAAAGGATTGTGTGGTCGGCCTTCAAAACATGTAATTTTGAAGTATGGAAGATACAGAACACGCTGATTTTATTTGTCCCTTCCAGCTTGTGTGAAAAGTGCCCTTAGCAAGGCGCAAAGTTGTAAGAAATAGCGCCAAAAAGCAGCCCTGTTTCGCTGGCCGAAAATGAAACACGGTGAAAGAACTTGATATTCGCGGAATGTTAGGGCCACGCTCTTTCGTTCTATGTCACTAAAGTCCACCTAGACTCAAAACCCTGCTCAGTAGGTAACTTTTTTCGTAGCATGATTTTCGCGATTCTGACGAACTTTGACCCCGCCTAAATCGACAACGGTTCAACATTGTCCAGTAAAACTCGGGAAAATATCTTTATTTGCAATAAGGAGTCCATGATAATTTTTGGAAGCAAAACTGAGGGGGGTCGATCACGACCTTTGGGTGATTTGGCCTGGAATGACCCAGTTATATTTCGTTGTCCCAGGGCAAAGTATAAAGATACAAGGAGCATGGAAAGACTCTGGAACAAACTTTCAATCTCGCGGGGCAGAAAAAACTGCTCTCCTCGGCTGCTTGTCTGCAATGCACGTGCCTCGCCAATACTGAGGCGAGCGCCTTCTCCTTTCTGTCTTTCTTTCAGAGCCGCCCGTCCCGCGTCTCGACTGGTCGCTCTCGCTAGCAGATGATTCTCGGTGGCCTACGACAAACGCTCTGCCAAATGACGTCACGAGACGCGAAGAGCCGTTGCGCGAAGTCGCCGTCGCTGCGCGCTTTCTTGCAAAGCAATTTTCTCAGTGAATTCGCACCTCCCAAAGGAGATATTTTGCGTGACATGCTCCTGAAGGTAGTGGACTCATATGACAAAAAGAAAATGTTCCATGTGCCTTCCATGCTCCTTTAAGACACACTTTATGCAAGCTTTATGTGGTGGTCAAGCAGGCATACCCTCTTGCAAAGCATGCGGTATCACTTGCAAAAACGGTATCCATATTTCTCTCATTTATTTTTAAGATGATGAATGGGGAGTTTCACTCATAAATTTTCATAAAGAAATACAAATCTACAAATATATACAAGTACCGCGTACACCATTATGAATGTGGTATTGGAGCAGATGCGCCCCGAATCGGGATAATAAAGATAAATCATTGCTCATGTGCTTCTGCTTTGCATTGCATAAATAACATCTCACGCTACATCTATATTTTGTAATAATAAGATTCCAGTTATGTTATTAGTATCTTGTACTGATCAATTACATAATTGTTGACCATTCGTCGCTCTCAGTATGAAATGCCTGCTAGACCACCACTATTATCCGAGATCACTGCAATAGTCGTGTACCCGAGTCATATTTACGTCTCCACGCCATTCTAAGCTTTTCAGTTGAGGTGTTTCAGGGAACAGGCCTTCCGAATTTGGTGGCGGGTTTGATAAATCCGGATTTGAAAAAGCATTTGATTGGCAGACACAAATATAAATCCGGACTTCATAGATCGGACTGATGGTATATAATGTTGGCAAAACGGGGAGCTGGTTTGAATCCCAGTTGTGTCGCCAAATCCACATCACCATTCGACGTGTCATCATCATCATCACCATGTATTCGACGTGGACGTAGAGTACCCCGCTTCTGGATGTGTTGCGTTTACTTATACATGGATTTCTGCTCGTGTGTGAAGCAGCCAGTTCCTTTTTTCCTTTTGCTTTTTTACTTCTTCTTTGCAGACAGAAGTCAACCGCATACGACGATTTTTCGACGGAAAACCGGCCACCGTCACCGGTTTTCCGCTGAGCCTACGGGAACAATGCGAACGTCACCGATTTTCCGACCACAGCGGTGGGCAGAGATATCCGGCGAAAAGCGAAAGCGGCCGCGCGACGGCAGCCAATAGGACCACAAACGGAAATGACGACAGGCGGCCGCTCCACGTGCGGACGCGGCGGGCATTTCAGATGCCCGTATGAGCCAACCTGGGGAGCTTTCCGATAGCTAAAGATGCCGTCTTTGCGAATATGCCTTGACCGCAATAACTTCTTCTGTGTGCCACTACAACTTTTCTATGTGTAGCAAAATATTTATCAGTTAATTTGAAGTCAATATTTAACACGGACTACCGAAACGCCCGTTAAGGCGCCACCGTCCACCGCGCAGTCGAAATCTGTGCATGCGGTTTGTCCTGCCGTTTCTTCGCCGGGTTGTCGTGCCGGTGAGGAAGTTGGCCAGTTTCCCGTCGAGAAATCGTCGTATGCGGTTGGGCCGTAATACACGGAAATTCGGCACCGTTGCATGTCTGAGGGAAATAAATAATATGCCCGCATGGAAGAAAGTGAATTTCCTACAGGAGGCGTGGTTCATGTTTTCAACATGCTGATAACAAAGTGGCAGCTCGGACAGACTTTCCAGCAGCAGCACTTGGTTTGATTTGCTTAATGACGATTAATAAAAGCGAAAAAAAATAAGGTCTATCCTTACAGTGGATCGACTGTTCTGTACTGCAACAGGAACCAGTTGGGTAGACTGTCGGAACGGCATGTGCATGCAAGTATAACATGCCACGTCAGACTCGCGCGTCGTGCGCGTTTCGTATGCGGTTGGAGCGATTATTACAGAGAAAGGCGATCGGCGACGGGTGACCAAACGACGTATACCTCTATTGTGTGTGAAGCGCGCAGTGAAAGCATGCAGCGACGCTTGGCTTGCCATCTATGGTGTTCACGCGTCCTTCACCATAACAAAGGGATACCGCGCTGCCCTACATTGCAAGTTTACGGGAAAAGAGCCACGTCACCAGGATACATAGATTCATCTATTGTTACACAACTCCGACGGTGTATCCGTATACAGCTCCCGCATGCAAGGATGTCTTCCCTCTCCATCTTGTCGGGTTGGAACGCGTATTCAGTGCCAATGGCATTCCTTTTATTGCGATTCATGCCCAAAGGGATGCGGATGACTATTATCGATAACAGTTGTCCTTATCGGATCTGCAGATACGACGTCTTAACAGAGGGCAACAAACCGGGCTTCACCTGTATCCCATGCCTACGTTGTGCCGAAGCTTCGGCGTCCGCTTCATCGACAACGCATGTCAGTTGTTGTTTTTTTGTGTGTGTGTGTTAGCGCCGCGAAGCAACTGTGGCTATGTAACTGTATTAATCGCTGGTGTAGCTTGAATGAAGTCACTTCTACGCTGTCTTGAAGTCAGGAAAAAAAGTTCCATTCGGCTAACTAACCAACGCGCATATGATCAGTTAAATACGTTCGACCATGGCTCTTTCTTTCTCGAGGTTATCTTCTTCACAAAAGTAATTTCCGAACACTTCCCCGGAGATTCAGCCACGCGAAGGTTCTTCGTCCGCCCTGACAGTGGAAGTGCGTTCTTCAACTGTGAAGAGGTGTGACGTGAACCATGCTTCTTTGGCACTTGAGAACTCGTCTCGTCTCTCTAACTGGCTATCAGGTTAACAGACCCTGCAAGACTTCTCATTGAACGACAAGCCCTACTGAAGACAGAGCTTCGTAGGAAACGAATCTTATTTTCGAAGTGCTGCGAGTTAAATAGGATTTGGATATTTAGCTAATATTTAGGGATCGGCCAACACAACCGCGAATCCGCGAATCCTAGGCAGGGATTCGAGATTCGGGAATCCGAATCCCAGTGCCCAAAGCGGCGAATCGAATCTTTCGAATTCACCAACCACGTTTGTTTGTTTCTTTTTAAAATTGGCGCCTCCGGAGACCGCCGTAGGCCCGATTGGCCGGCGGACCCCGGGGCGCGCCAAAATCACAGCATAAAGCTCCGACATTACAAATTTAAAAGTAACATAGTTTTGCTTTTGAGTTTTTCTTAGTTTTATGGAAAGAATTCAGACTCGAGTGTTTATGTATTTCCTGCAGTCGATGAACAACATGTTAAATAAATTACATTTAAGAAGAAGTATGTTTTCTCCTGAAAGTGGACTATTATTTAATTTGTTTTTCATTAAACAAATATATCAAATTGCTGCTTAAAAACACTTTTTAGTAGAAGTGTGTGTGAGATTTTTTTTTTTTTTTTTGCTTTACCAACTTTTTTTAAGAAAGGATTCGAAAGATTCGAGATTCGTGGATTCGCAGAACCTTCCTTGGGTAAGGATTGGGAAAATTCTGGATTCGTCCCATCTCTCCTAATATTCCTTGAAACCCAGCCGAACCCATGGACAACAGTGTGGGCCAGCCGCTGTCGGTACAGTAGGTGTGACGCTTCGTAATTTTGATAGTTATTTGGTAAAGTACTCTTAACCAATGGTGGAATAGCCTGATTCGATCGCTACCTTCAACTGCAAGTGCTGGATTTCAACCTCGGCAACCGTTACACAAGCTTCAGAACCTCTGCTATATGTCAAGCTAGTTCATATTGACCGCACGTGAGTACGTTACAGCCAGATGGGTATACAAGTCTACTTCTGTGGACACATTATGACGAGGAGGTGCTTTAAGACACTTACGCATTGTCTAACAGTCAATGCAGAGATATGTTTGGCACGACACAGATGAAAGGAAGGTGGTAGTTGTTCCTCGCCCTCATGAGTGGCTTCCGCCGTTCGCCAATTTACGGCCCCGCCGCGTCCTAATTGAGACGGAAGAACCACTCAAAAGCAGCGACGGGACACTCCAACGGTACATTGTCTCTTGTCTCGAATGGCAAACGACTCGCACCAGGTCACAGTGCACGCCCACAATGGACTACACATACCGCGTTACGAAATTTGTCTCTGGTGTCGTATTTCAATATTGAATGATGAAGCAATCGTGACACATTGGCGAGAAGGAAAACTGTGCCCTCTTCCCCGAATGCAAACCAATGTGTGCCAGCATCTGCGTGGGGCGTCGCGGTGAAATGCCGATATATATTGTACTTTTTGTGCTGCGTGGGAGAAGACGACCTTGGATGACAGGTGTTTGGTGCATCGTAATTACACAGAGAACCCATGAAGAATACAAAATAACAGCCAAAGACATGCAAGCGTCACACGTTGTAATGCCATGATGCGTCAAATAATGACAGTTTCTCCCTGAAAGTTTTCATAACGGTTATATATGTACTCAATGGTTTATCCAGAATCGCTAGCACCTGGGGGGTCATTATTCCAGTTTCGTGTTACAGCTTTCTGTATCACTGCCGACGTGCGTCTAAAAGTTAGTCCCCTATGACAAATACCCCCCATTCGTGGTGCAGAGGAAAGACGGCGGAAGAGTGGGGGCGTCACAAAATATTTCAGGAAGGGTGGCTCTGGATAGATCACTGAGTATACCTCCGTGTGCTGAAGTTATCACCCGAACTTCAATTAGCTAGGTTAAGAAAGCGCAACAGACGCTGCAGTGACAACGTGCGGGTGACCACATGGAGAGTTGACAGATTATCCACTTACCTCTCGATTCCTTACGCAGTATGTATCTCAAACCATCCATATCACTCACTCACAAGCCGCACTTCACTGCACTAAGTTGAGATCGCTCCACAACTCGGCAATTATTGCGTCAATAGCGGTTCACTTTCACTGTACAAACCGGCCTCTCAGTTTGGAACACCAATTCGAAGCCAACAAAGTGCAATGAGTACACACAGTCGTGGTTTACTTCGCCGTCAGCACACGTTTTGACAACTCCTGGAAAACCACGTGCACACCAACAGGCCAACGAGGCGAAGCACGTTTTGAAAACCCTCCCAAAGCGATGCCAAGACCGCCAGCAGCGCCATCTCCGTTTGTAAAAACGAACCACTTCGCGCCGAGGGACTCTTCCCAGAGGCGGCGTCACGCTATAGGGACTGTGCGACAAACTGGTGGCGTCGCTATGCGGCCTCCGGAGAAAGTACCTGGCGTGACAGCCGTCGGGTAGCGAGCCTCGTTTACATGTGAAGTGCGAGCGTCATCCTTCGCCACACTGGACCTGTTGCATCTTTAACTGTGTAGGCACCTGAAAGAAACTCTGCACTGGGGACCAGATGTGTAATTTCTCGTGATTTCTATGCCTCGAATATCACCGAGAGACTCGCAGGGAATAGCGTTCGTGACGCCTGTTCGACCCTTGCATGGGGTGCACAACATGAGCGAATGTATTCTATTGCTTTTGTTCTAGTTTCGATGAAACTGAATAAGGACCTGTAAAATGATCAGTAACTTACAGTTGCCACTTTCCTGACTGTGAAACGCTGCTGGATACTGTATCAACGTCAGATGCACCGGCTAAACGGCAACTTGTTTCGAGGTAATTATTGAGGTGATTCATCGCCAGTCCTCAGAGCCAATATTGCTCCCAATAATTTGGTTGATGAGCATTCACAGTAAAAACGGAAGTTCTACGTCGTCCAAGAAGTTTAGTAATTACGCATCGACCATTTCACAACCGTCGTGCTGCAAGGCCACGGTGGCAGCCGATATAAAAATTACAAAAAATTTCTTCAAGGATTTCTTTGGCGTTATTTTATCTGAAGGTACTGGAAAAACTGCAGCATAGGTTCAGAAAATATGTTATGACCAGATATGTTTAGTTACGTGGATAAGACACGATGTAGATTTCGGCGACGAAGCTATGGGGCAGTGATCTGCCAAAAGGAATACGAGACTCAGTCAAAAGCATGATGTTTCAAGTGGTTGGGTCAGAGAAACGCTATATAGTCTTCGCTAGCAAGCCAAGATTTTGTGAGGCATCAAATAACCATCCTCTCGACGTACCACTTGCACATGTTTTGATGTTTTGACAGAGACGCGGGTCGCTGGAGCTCCTTCCGCACTGTTAGATACATTATAAATACGGTGGTTGCTTCTGTGCAGTTTGTCTCCATTATCTCCACAGGTTCCACATTATTTGCGCTTCGTAAATCAGCCCTTTTATTTACGGCGGTCGCCACGCAAACTACGGTTCCACTTGAGAATGCATAGAACGAGCGGCGTGGTATCACGTCGGGTACCTCCAAGAACGCCGCTGGCGGCGCTGTTGCGACGGAGCAACGCGCCCCCTTTAGGTGTCGCACGGTGGCTATGGTCACGCTGTGTATCGCGTCAACCTTGTACGATCAACCTCCTCTCATGCTGGGCCCGCAAAAAAGAGCTCCCCTCAACATATTTATTGTTTGTTTATTCCGCATATTTTGTCCGTTATGTCTACTTAGTCCTGCAAAAATGATGCGGAAAAAATTACACGCAGTCCTCTATTACCGTCGCTGACGCCGTTGTCGTTTTCATCGTGGTTACGCAGGCAGCGAAAAGAGAAAGTAGTATAACACGCCCCTCACACTCGCCTCTTGCGACATCACTGACTAATTTTCAGGAACATGCTGCCCACCGATTGAACGGGTAGAGAGGCAAGCTGAACTAAATAACTCGACAGAATTCACATTTGGAAAAAGGAGAAAAAATTGAGGGACGGTTAACGCTTGGATTTAACACGAATTAGCAGCGGCAGCAGCTGCTCAGGGGTGGTGTAGGCACTTTCGTCGCTACATTGTTGACAAATGGGGATTAAAGAATTTTACACCAGAGTTTCTACTGAGTGTGTTTTATTTCATTGTTCCTCACGTAGCGTGGATTAGAGCTTTGTGATCTTAGAATTGCGTCGCGGGAATTGACACTTCTTGCACCAATGTTCAATTCTCGAAGATCAGGTCGATGCACGAATTGTAGTTGGTGGGGGGTTCTGCCAGTATGTTGCACAGATACAATGCCATCTGGTTGGCGAGCTCGGTTGGGAATGTGGTCTTATTAGCATCCACGTTGAAATTACACTGCAGAATAATTGGCTTGTGTCGATATACTGTGAGTGCGGAAACTATGAAGTTCAGAACCTGACAGAATGGCGTAAATGCAGGCCAGCTGGCGGATAAATTCCATGATAGGCAAGCCTGAGCGATGGGCAAGACACGTAAACAAACACAAACACGAAGGCTTCGTGTTTGTGTTTGTTTACGTGTCTTGCCCATCGCTCAGGCTTGCCTATCATGGAATTCAGAACCTGTGTCTGTGTTGCTCTGGGTGAGAAGTAGAACGTGGGAACCAAGAGTTCACTGTGTAATTGGACGAAGTAGATTTCACCGATGTCATCAACCATAGCATTCAACCGAGCGCGTTGCATCCATTCTCGTTGCTTGGCTCGGCGCCGTTCTTTGGAGGCAGCTTGTTTTGCAGGCGACGCCTTAGGATGTCCCATCCTGATTCGGTGATTTCGGCGCCTAGACAGCACATTCCACAAACAGAAGAGAGAGACGAACGCAGAGAGGACGGGGGAGGGGGAGGAGGGTATTGTGTCAACGTCGACGCGGACGCGTGAAGGCGAAGTGTGGCATTAACGTCTGCCGTTGTAAAACAGGAAACTGGGGGAATCCGCCATTTGCGAAAAGATGACGGTGCATGCGCGCGACGGTAGCGGGTCTTAGCGGGAATTCGTCGAAGCAAAGTGGTAGGCTAGCATTCGAAGTATGGCGCTGCGACGGACAGCACTGGCACGAAAACCCGACCCTCATAGGATCAGGCACCTATTTTTTTCATGTCTGGGGACGTGCCCCCAGGAAGCGTGCCCCCGGCTTTCCCGTGCCCCCACGGGAAAGTCGGAGCCTGAGGCTGGATTCTGATCCCTCAGTTCTTTTCCTTTGGGCGCGGACCAGGCTCGGGTTAGACCCACAATACTTCTCCTCAATTTTTGGCCTCAGCTCTTTGTTGCAGATTTTTGATCCGCAATCTGGTACACCAAGTGTTACGCGTGAAACAGGTTTTTCAACAGATTCAATTCAATTTCTGTGGTACCTTACTCATGCACCTGTATTAATTCAGCAACACAAAGGCAATACGGCCGTTTTCACTTTTATTTCCTAACGATACACGCATATTATGATACCTCTGACGATATCACAATAAAACAGGCAAAATGGCCTTTTCTCGTCTACTGACACGGAACATACGCACCTTTGTTTACCAGCTGTCCCGTCCCTTTTTTCCTAGGACTGAAAACTGCAGTCATGCAGAACTGCAGAAGGTCGAAAACATTTATTGTCCCCGACGTTGGTAAACCGTATAGTTAACTGTATATCCTAGTAGGGCCGTAAAAATCGTGGTGCACTGTGTGTCTACGTCACTGCTTTCACATCTGAATGGGACCTTTGTAGTCGCTGCGCCAGAAAAATCCTAATCAACATCATCATCATCATCACATCTGAATGGCAACATACTGTTTATGCAGTTCCTCATAGGTGGCAGACATAAAACGTGGCAAGTGCTTTAGAAAGTCGCACATTACTGTTATCTGGCAGCTCGCTTTATTTCGCGGGTTGACCGCACGGCGGCGCCAATCTTTTCTCAAATGGCGTTTATTAAATGTTTATTAAATGTTTCTTCCGCATATTTTGTCCGTTATATCTACTTATTCCTGCAAAAATGACGCGGAAAAATTACACGCAGTCCTCTACTACCGTCGCTGACGCCGTTGTAGTTTTCGTCGTGGTTACGCAGGCAGCGAAAAGAGAAAGTAGTATAACACACCCCCACACTCGCCTCTTGCGACATCACTGAATAATTTTCAGGAACATTTCGCACTCATTTTAATGCATAGGTACTTTGGTTTAATTCAAGCGCTACATAATTTAATTCATCGATCAACCAAATTAATTCGGTCGCTATTTTTTCTTTTCTTTTTTTTTTTGAATCCGAGTTAGCGCCGCGAAGCCTCTGTGGCTATGAGCGTCGTACAGATGTGGACAGATGGAGGGAGGACAGCAGGAAGGAGTGGAGGACAGGGGAGTTAGTACGCGTCGTGGGCCGACTTCAAGGGGAACTGTGCCGGCATTCGTCTGGAAAGTCTTCGGACGCAGGGAAAAACCTCAGACATCATAGCCGGTGCTAGGATTCGAGCTCACCACCTCCCAGTCTTTAACACCAACGAGCGAATACCTTCACCCACTCGGCGCTTTTTCTTTTTTCTTTTTTATTGTTTCAGCCTCCACTAGCAATAAACTCGGAATGTAAAATGCAGTTCCAAAATAAGAACGCAATCACAGATAGTCGACCTTAACCCGCTCGGCCATGCCGCTGGTAATTCCGGCGCTATCGAATTTAACCTTACCTTACCTTACTGAAGCATATTTTTTTCTTTTTGTTCCTTGTTGTTACTTGTTAATCAGGCAGACTGACGTGGCGATCTTACTCAATTTCACTAATTCCCACAAGCTAAACGCAAACGATTTATTAGGAATATAATTTTTGTTATTGTGTGTATCTTTGAACTTTTTTAGCTAACATTTGCGACACACAGCTACGAAGCTAGTTACCGTCATACAATCAGTTGCAAAACTAGTGTGAGCGTGTTGATAGCACATTTTAAACTACGAAAGAATTGATAAAAACAAAACGAGCTAGTAACTAGAGTCCGTATTCACCAGCCGGCTTGAACCATTGGTTTAGTGACGTCGGGTTTAAATCGATCACGTGATCTCTCCGGCTATGAAAAGCGGTTGACCAAATGGTTGACCACAACGCATGCGCACTATTGACATTGTCATGAGATGGTTGAGGGGAGGGAGAAAGTAGCATATGACAGGACGGCGAAGAGGAAGGCTCTCGTTTGTTTTTTGATGGTGTGGTTGTTAGCGAAAGAAAACTTCAGGCGGCGCTGGCGCTGCTGTAGGTGCACGCTTACGGATCAGGGTGTCGGTAATCGGCGGTTATGCCTACCTCTGTTTTTGTTAATGACAAGCTCTGCGAGATATGGTTGATATGGTCGCTAGAAAAGTGTACATAGAGAGCGTTTGCCATGTTATTTGAAAGGCAGCAGTACGTATCCTCGCGCAGGTGAACGTTGTGCTTTTGTCGGTGTTCGGTCATCGATTGTAGCTGCGTTTATAATAACTTCATCCCCATCGACCATCGCTTTTTTATCGTCTGTTGTGCGATCTGTGTGGTGAACTGCAACGATCAAGATAGCCTCTCGATTGATGGGGCATTCCAGCAGTGTCTTTTATACGCTTTCGAGCCGGATGCCATGTTCGCAACGTGTGTGCAAGTGCTTGATCACTGTAGGCTACGTAAACAGAAAGAACATTGATGGAAGGGTGGCCTTGTCCTGCAGGTGACTCCCACACGCATAACTTTTACGGTATTATAGTTTTAAGAAATCGGCGTGGTACTTTCAGCGTGTCACAAATCTGCAACGCGTTAGAGCATCTCTCTGCTGGCTGTGTTTCTTTGGAGTGCGACTCATACGGAAAAGTACTCAGGGTGCTGCATTGTTTACGTCCTCGTCCTGTGTGTGTTTTTTTTTCTTCTTCTCTGTTTGTTTAGCGCTGTTTTCGTCATGTTACCCAGGGCGTCCCTGCTTGTGAGCGTGGAGGTTGCCAGTGTCGTGACCCCCTGTCAGTGCTGTGCTGTGCTTACCTCTGACCTATTTTATTTCTGCATTTCAGCATATAAGATTATTATACAAATCATTAAGCACTAAATTGATTGTTCTGTTCAGCCAACAAAGATTCATCATTACGTTGTGACTGTCTCTTGCTCTGCTGAAATTTCACAAAATGGGAACATGCCTAATGTATATATTTGTCCTTACTTGGCATCTGCTATTATGCACTTGACATCGCAGACGTAATAACTGCTAAAATGAACGGCCACACTTTAATGCCATTACACTGCATCCGAGCCATTCAGGATTTGTAGTTTATTGAGACAATGTACACAAAATATAGATGTTAAAATGAACCAAATATCTCATAAAGAAGGATGTCTTATACCGGTTTCAATAGTTGTGTTTCAAGGATGGAGCAAACAGGAATGGACCAAAGAAAACACATACAACAACAGCTGCAACATCAGCTATACAAACAAGCCTGTGCTGATATTTTGTTCAATAATTGCATTGTGCTTATTTGTTCAAAGCCATATATTCTTACCGAGACACTTTTACACACCTGGTTGTGGACTATCTATTTTTCCTATCTATCTATCCTGTCTATTCTCTATATCCTATCTATTATCTATCTCCTATCTATTTTCTATCTAAAAGTCCCCTCTCGACTCGATACTGGCATTGTAAGCGATTTCACTAGCATTATCACCACACCATTACATGCCAAACCATCACCACCACCAATGCCTAAAAACTCCCCACAGGTCATGCCATGCTATAATACGGCTGCCAACATCATATCATGCACTAAAGAAGCCTATGAAGGCGGGGTAGTTGGTACGAATTCATGATTTGTAGACAACAAAAAGACGCGGACAGAAGAACGACGACACGGACGACTGCATCATGCACTACGATCTTTGAAATCACTCCTTATTCAGGTTTTTAAAATTTAGGCTTCTTGTTCAGAAAGAATTTCCATAGTGATGCAGTTACAGTTACAGTTATCACTTCACTCAGACACAGATGACTCACTTTGACTGTGAAATGACATAAGAGGCCTGTGTGATGCCACGAGAAAGATAATTGCCACTGCACAATTGTGTAAACTTATTGAGTGAGTTTTTACTTCAGCAGCTCTTCGCTACTTTGACATTTTTTTAGTTTTCCAGTCATGCAATAGTTCTCAGAGTATTCCGAGTTTTCCATGCTTTACTAGATTGCTGGCATCCTGAAATACAGACGATAATTTAAGCAGCTCAACAACTGGACGTTCGAGGCTTACATGTTTGTATCGCCCGTATTTGTGGCCTGCTTCGAGTAATTATCGTTGTTTGCACAGATGATAAAGCTATGAAAAATTATTGCACAGGCTGCATTTCTCCACTGTGTGGTTATGCAGTTTGACTGTACACCTTTGTACTGAGACATTGTGCTATTTCTTGAGAAACAACACAGTGGAATATCACAGCAAGGCACACCTAGAGGCGCTCGTTCTAACATGAAATCTCAGTGCCACAGCAAGCAGCAGCACTGATCATTGTCTGCTCGCTTTCTGTATTGATCTATATCATACCGTAAGAGGAAGACTGCAGTGGAAAAATGGACACAATGCAAATAAGCTCATACAAAGAAAAGGATGCAACTTGAAATGAGGTGCATCTTGATTGATTGATTTTTAAAAGAAAGAAATGGAGATGTTAGTCTCGAGTCACTCGGGACTGGCTACTCCAGGACGCGTTACGCCTCATGTAGTGCCCATGAGATTGTGCCGTCCGCATGAAGACCAGCGAAGGCTCCTTGGCTTCAGCCATGACAGGGACAGTTGGCGTTGATTTGTGGACACCAAGGCACTGTTTCATGCTCTTTGCAAGGACGGTTTCCAACACTTGTTCGGACGAAGGACAAAGGTTATGCAACGCTGGAAGATGGTACGTCAACATTTGTCGTATGAGGGACCGGTGTAGACCAAGCAATGCCCTTGTAGAAAGCCCCCAGCGGGCACCACAGAGGTATCGCAGGACACTCAGCCGAGACTCAGCTCTACCTCTCAGACAACGAACCTCCGCTCTCCAGGACAGACAAGAACCACACCAAGAAACTTATGGTGTGTAACACGCCGCACGACATTCCCACCTATATGAAGCTGAAAGTTCTTCAAATGACGACGAGTGAAAGGCAGAGGTCCATGCCTCTGTTTTCCAGGAAAGCAGCAACAACATCAAGGGCACACTGTAAGCGGCGCTGTAGCGCTGGCCACTGCTTGCCGGATGTCCATATGCATATATCGTCAGCATACAAGCTGATGTTGACGCCCCGTGGCAAGAGACCTGGTAGAGCAGCCATCACGACATTGAAGAGGAGTGGGCTGAGGACCCCGCCCTGTGTGACACCTGCTGTTGTGCTGCGATGAGACGTTTCACCACCCGAAGTCATCACAAAGACAGTTCTACCACGTAGATAGTTGGCTATCCACCTGAGAGCTCGCCCAGTAACGCTTAGGGAGAAAAGCTCATGGAGTGCATGGCCGTGGCTTGTAGTGTCATAGGCTCGCTTAAAGGTCAGCTACGCCGATTTCCCGATGTGTTGAAACGGTTGTGATATTCAGAACGAGCACATCCAACTGCCCCCGAAACGCACCTTCGTTTCTCAATTTTGTCTTCCTATTACGAAAATTAATTCATCAAAGAAACCAAAACAAGCCATGGGCGCAGCCATTTTTGTGACGTAGATGGGATAAACCTGCTCCATCTACGTAGATAGAGAATCGTGCGTCTGATTGGATGAAAGCTGAGGCTTTCTCTGACTTCCCTAGCGTCTTCTCCCGTTTGCGAGGAAATCCAGTTATGGCCGCCGGCTACGATGAGCGTTTCGTCCGAGGTAATCCCGAGAACTATTGAACGATTGAAACAACAACCGCGAACTCACCTCAACATCATTTTCGGCGTGAAATTGTGATTATGTGCTCGAGAACTTCGCAGTTCAACCGTTCAGCTGCCATTCACGTCAACCCGTTTGCTGCTTTTACAACAAGTGCTGGAATGGGAGCGATTGAGCAACAACGCGAGACTTGGTGATTGTTTGAGAATATACCTGCAGAGGACTGGTCTTCAAAGAAAGAAGGCCGTATTTCTGCCCATGCACATCGTGCGATTGCCAGGCTTGTTACACGAGATACATATATTGTGCAGCATCATAGCGCGACTGCAATGAACGACGTAGGAATGTATCGTGACCACTCGAACTGCATTCGTTGAATCATTCGTTGGTTATATGAAAGTGCTCATTAGAGCTGCCCCGCACAAAAAGTGTTGGATGTAGTTTGGTAGTGTGTTGTTTATCTCGTAGAGCGCATCGCGGCATGTAGGTCGAGAGCCCTTATACGTATTTTTTGCATGTTTACTTGAGTGTGCGCATTGTTCTATACCACACAGGCCATATTTCATTCATAATAGTTTCGCAAATAAACACGTACCGGTTGATCTCATATTGCTTTTGAGTTAGGCATAGTGTCTTCAGATCAGGGTATGTGTATCCTGTTTGCTGGGCCCGATGTTATTAAGGGTAGTGCAACATTTTCCACTTCTTGAACCATGCTAACATTGCCAGAATAAGGAACATTACACTGTGCTGTGTATTCTACACTCAGTTGTCTCGCGACGTAAACCCCCAATTATTATATTGGGTACTCCACATGTTCAACCAGTCAGCACTTCCCATATCCTATTTTTTTTTAAACATGTGCTTAAAATTGCACAACTGCCACTCAAGTAACTTTGCCACCAAATTAGTCAGTGACAAAAGGTATATGTACTTTATCACAAATTTAATAACCTTGGTAGAAATGGTTGATGGTGTCCTCTGCCTTGTACGGTGCACTTCATAGCAAAATACACAATAGTCCAAATGTTTTCCTTGTCCACAAATGCCCTGTCAAAGCTGAAAGACTCTTATCAAAATGGGGAAGCGGGCTTGCTTGTCCAGAGAAACAAATATGAAACTGCAGTGCTCAATGTAAATAACTGCATGCTCAGCAACTAAGGCTGGTGATGCCGAAGACCTAATATTTCTAGGTTAAAGGGAACAAAGGAGAAAAGACCACTGCAGCGTATTAATGTTGTTTCAAAAGTATAACACCACAAAATTTGTGAGAGTGAGAGTCAGTTGGTGTATTTAGTGATGTTGGTCACCTCCTGCACCAATTTTTAATAAGATTCAAATGCGTTGCTACCAACCAGGACCTAAGCCTGACCTATGATCTAATAATAATAATAGTATCTATCTATTACCTATATGGACCTTCACCACTAGTTTGGTCTAGGTTTCACACGTGGCTTCTAGTGAAATTCGAAGCTGCTCTGTAGAGCTGACAGGAGACTTGCAGAGTAGAGAATTTTTTATTTATATTTTCCAAAGAACATGTAAAAAACAATGTGCTGTACCAACTGTATTCAAAGAAATACAAATATACTTTGTTTTAGCTATGTGCATATTAGCAGATTACAGATGACCGATGACACACAATGGGCGTCAAGGGTGAGAACATAAGAATGCTACCACTGCAGGCACTGTCCTGAAATTCTAAGTCACCATTTGTCAGAAAGCAATGACCACGCACAGCCTAAGGATCATATTGAGCTCCTTCCATTATTTTTGTTAACAGCATGTTGGCTGCCATTCAGTCCATGAAAGTGACCCTTATCGTTGAAAGAACGGTTCAACAGCAAGCGAGCTGGTGATAGTGTCCATGATGGCGAGACCTGAAGAGGAGATACAAGAAGGGACATAAACACGCTATGTTGAGACATTGTGTATGTCCCTTCCTATCCCTCGTCTCAGGGTTTTTCGCTATGGACCTTCATGATGTTTCCTTCGGCAAACTTTACATATTTTTATGTAGAATTGTGAAGGTACAGCCAGGCGCTGTTAGCAAATCACACAGTACTTTTCTTGAATCAAGAATCCATGGAAGGTACACAGTCATCTTCAGCATTGCACACATCTGTGGGACATGTTAATCACTTTGGAATGTCACAGACATGTCATGGAGGCTGGCACATGATTAGTGGTGCTGAACAGACAACTATTTGTCATAGTTTTGGCATAAAAAGTAGTTTTGTCACCTGCATGTTGAGACAGATGTATCTCTACATACTTTGCCATGACACAAATATATGAAGCAACAAATGTACCCTCTACCTTATTATGGTTATTAGTCAACACTGCCAAGAATGTGGGAACACAGTCTTGTACCACCTACACTCTTCAAAATGACCTTCACACACGACACATTGTAGGTCAACGAGACTCCAGAATGATGTCCTCTCCCTCCCCATTAGCTGAAAACATTTTTCTACAACCTTGCATAAGGGGAAGTTAGTACAAGAAATGCACACATTCCTTTTTTGAGCAAATCAGTATTCAGAGCGTTACCATACTGTGGTAGGCCTGCAGTGCATTACGTGGTACAGCACACACTGTAAAAAATTTCACCGTAGAACATGTCCCCCATTCTAATGACAGTCTTCTCCAGTTTTTCAAACTGCCATTTCCCATAGTGCTTTATGGTATGACACAGTATTTCTAAACCTTTATTGTAGTTTACTGGTTGTAGCAGAAAAAAGACACCACTGTTTCCGATCACAGGACGCAAGCCATAAGTGCTATACGGAAACAGTACATGCTGCTCTCTAGCAGTTGTTCGTGTTTGAACATGGTATGGTGCATGCAGGGTAAATTCCATGGTTAAAATATCCAAACGTGAACAACTGTTAGATTACATGATGTAGAATGCTCTATAGTACAGTAAAACCTCCAAAGTCGGACACCTCCCTACCTTGGACAACTCCCCATGATTTCATTGCACGGGCAGGCTCCCATTGAAACTACATGGGGACGAAATTCTCTATGTCGAACACCTCCCTATCTTGGAAGTAGGATAGGGTTTTCCCTACAAAGTCGGAGAAAACCCTGGTCAAATTACCTCAATATCGGCTCATCTTTGCACCAAAAAATCCCAAAATGAGCCAGTGGCCTTGACTTTTGCCCCTTTTTTCCCCTATACTGGTCTCAGCATTTTGTTGCTTTAGTTTTTAGAGTCCAAAAAAAAAACAAGTGCTGTCAGCCTACATTGTAATTCTTTATGTGAGCACTTGTCTTCAGTTTGTCTAGAGCCTTTGAACAAACACTGCAAACCAGCGATTAGAGAAGTGGGCTGACGCTTCAGAGACAAGTCCTTGCTGCTCGAAAAGCTCTAGAGGTAATGCCATTGAGTAGAATCTGAACGGAATTCAATATACTAAAATCAGTAATAATTATCAGTGAAGAGTGGGTAGAGGTACCACTACCAGGAACCACCACCAGGTACCACTAAGGACCTTAAATTGAAGGAGGGGGACATTTCTCACAGCTGTGATCTCTTCCATTTTTTGTTGCCGTCATATTCTGTAACTCGGACACCTCTATAAGTAGGAGACGCTTCGGCTGCACCGCGGATGTCCAACATAGGAAGGTTTCACTGTATTTGTGTTCCGTGTCATGTGACCACAAACAATATATGCTTTTGCTCATGCTGCACAGCACAGGCAA
This sequence comes from Ornithodoros turicata, assembly GCF_037126465.1. NCBI lineage: Eukaryota > Metazoa > Arthropoda > Arachnida > Ixodida > Argasidae > Ornithodoros > Ornithodoros turicata. Next base: position 30,344,972 of record NC_088205.1, read on the forward strand.
ATTGATTTGCATGTGAGGATAATAACATGAAACCCGAGGCGCGGAGGAAAGGGCATGACTTTACGGTCTCTGTGTCAGTTGTTTCATGTTGTAATTGCGTACCAGCTGGCCCGTACCTGAGAATAGGTTTGATGCATTGTACACGCACCATAGACATGCAGTATGTGGTGTGTTGTGATAGTAATGCCAATTGAAGAATAATGCTCCAGGTGGATTGTTTCGGTACAATCTTGAACTATGCATACCAAGGGGTAGGGCATCTGCGTGACAGGTTTACCTGGAAGTAAGAACGTAAATGTTAGCTGAAGTCATTGAATAATTAACATTATCAATATACTGCTGCAGATGATACAAACAATAGCACACAAGATGCTCTGATATGTTCTGCAGTAATGTCTCTGTACTCACAATATTAGTACAGCAGCTACAGAAAGGCATAAAACAAGTTTCTGTATACATGATACCACTTGAATTCAACAAAAGCTTCTGCTGCACTGCCAGAACACCACAGCAGACAGATTTACCTTACTTCACCTGAGAAAAAGTATGTACTGTTGCACACATGATGCTGTTTGAATGTCTTGAAAAACATAATTTATGACCGAAAGACATCAACTGGAAGATTTTGATTCACCTTAGTCAAAACTGAGAAAAAGTATGTGCTGTTGCACGCATGAAACTGCTTGAACTGCCCTTGAGCGCTCTGGAAGAACACCTTATTTGTGACCAAAATACAACAGCTGAGCCAGCACTGAATTTATACCTTACTCAAAATACACAAGATGTGCTGCCGTGCATATGATACGATGATACTGCTTAAATGTACTCTGAAAGCGCTGGCACCTCAGGCATGGTTGCTATAAGCTAGCGAGCAACAGCAAGGGTATACGAACACAAGAAGTCGAGCACAAGTGATGGAATGCACTTGATTAATCGGAAAATGAAATGTTTCAGTACCAGGTGTCACTGTTCCGTCAGCAAAAACAGATGAACTTTGAAGGGGCGTCTGGTTGGCACTGGTGACAGCCTTCAGCTTGAACCCCAGACGGTGATAGTTGAGACGAGGAGTGCAAGCTTTTCGGTGGTGCCAGAATGCCTGCGAAATCATTTAACAAATAAGGCAATTCCAAATCTGTACCCGCTGGGGCGTAATCTCTAAAGGATGAAGCAGTAACTAACAGATAGCGTATTTTTCTCTTCTACGTGATGCAATTTGCACCGCATGACTGACTTGTCTAACATTACGCGTCTTACCTTTATCTGCTGCCCAGTCCTTAAGTGTCCAGTGCTGAAGCCCAGTCCAGTGCTGAATAAGGTTGGCACAGCATCCCGGACGAAACATCTTCGGCTTCTTGTGAAAGAAGTTGCGCATTGCTTCCGTAACATTCGTATGAGCCAGATGAACTGATCAAATCGCTGCTTTCGAAGGTGGCACACAGTCGAAGTGTGTAACCGATTGTTGCAGTCAATAGATTTCTCTTTCGCCTTTATGAAAATTGTGGTTTGAAACACTGGAACTGCATGCTGAAGTGTTCTTGCAGACGGGAGCAAAATGCTCACGCATTCTCGGCACGCAGCACAGAACACGAACCACACCTGTACTGGCCTAGCAAATGCTTTGCAGTCGAAGGAAGCAAAACTCACGTTCCTCGTGGGTTTAGTGAAGTCCAGAAATATACTGGCTCCCTAATAGCGAACTGTTTATCACTTCCCCAATGTGAATCTGCGCAGCAGACGGCTCGGCAGAAGAAACTGGCCGGCTTGGCGGAAGAAACCAAGCCAAAAGTCATGCCAAGCCGGAGCGCGGGCAGACCACGAATGTGTCGTCGACACAGGGTTTGCGGGCCACAAGACGGGATGTCAGTGAAACTAAAAATTCACTTTTTCGGAAAACCGCGAGGAGTTTGGGATAACTATTTTGCATACATAATCAGTGTTCCCTTATGAACACATCGTGTGAGTACCATTCCATTCTTTGACACTCGAAAATCGGCGTAGCTGAGCTTTAAGGGGGAATGCTCCGGCTTGGTGCCGGCTGTGCTGTCTGGGGTTTTTCCTGGGTTTTCCTCAGACGCTTTCAGACATATGTCGGCACAGTTCCCCTTGAAGTCGGCCCAGGACGCACATTTCCCCAGGGCGTCAGTCGTGACGTTGCCCACATACGTGAGGCCGACAACGGCAAGCCCTTTCAACATCACCACCACCACCACCTTGGTGACGTCTTCTTCTTTCACTAGATGGCGCGCGGGAGAAATTTTTATGCTTTGCTTTTTTTTTACCCTCCTTGCTCTCCTTTACGTAAGTGACCGTTTCCTCCTCGTAAGGGCGGAGCCGTCGAGAGCACGCGGGCTTCGGCCTGACCTTGAGCTATGAATCACGTATGGTTTGCTGCTATATTTGTCCATGCTTTGTTGTGTTTAGCGGCGGCGCGTGTTTGAGATGTGGCGTGTGGCTCAGCTGCTTCGATCGTCTCGGCTGGTTTGTCATCGCTTCGTAGATTTGCTGACAGTTTCGCGAATGGCTTGAAGTGATAATCCATTTGGACTTGCTTACAGAATGAGGAACGCTAATTGGGAAGGCGGAACTGAGCAAAACCGAGCGACCAACTTGTGTCTGATTTTTCGTTCTTCGCAATTTGGGTGATAACATTGTGTACATTTACAGCATGCGGATTAGGCGGTACAAATCTATCAAGTAGATTTGCGTGGCGTATTACAGAGAAAGCCCAGGATTCTCTACCTGTCTGCTGCAGTCCCAGTTGGTGAGCAGCGATAAAGGTAGGAAGGGACATAGTCGCTGGCCATGTCTCCTGTCTATGTTGGTATCCGGCTTTCCCTTCAACTGCCCACGAGTTGGAGATAGCGAATTTGGGGAACCAAACAACCACCACATTCTGCCCAAGCAGCAAAATGTACTGAAAGTCGAGTGCAATAGGGGAGGACGGGTAGGTGGAAGGCCTTGAACAGACTGATGAAGCTAAAGAACATTGATAAGACACATACCGTCCACCCCTATTGCACTCGACTTTCAGTACATTGTGCTGCTTGGGCACACAGTACATGCTGCACAGCGGCGCATTATCGCTATGATTTCACGTGCCATGCGCCTCACCTCATTCTGAGTGTGCATGCCTGTTTAAGAATAGTGGAACACAAAACAAATAAATAAAGAATAAAATACACACACATTGACACATACACTCACGCATACACGTAATAATGGAATGACGATGGAATGCGAAGTTCACGGAATGTGTGAGCGTTTTCAAGTGCACTGGAAAATGAATGAACACGAAGTAATCTTGTTCTTCCGTACTGTTTTTGCACTAATGAAACGCATCAATGGTTCATAAACGAGGTTGAAGAGGTTGGAAAAAGTAAGCCCACTTCGCATATGTAACCACAAAGGTCAGAATGGAAGAACAACAGGCGCCTGCGAGAGATTTGTCCTGTTCCCGCGGACAGCCTCTGCTTTCGACAATGCATTTTGGAACAATGTACAGGGTGACCTCTTTTATTCCATACATATTTTTATATTATTAACTAATACTAAGCGATTTTTTTTACTTAGGGTGCACACGCCACCAGCAAAACTGTCTATTTTGTGGTGAGATACAGTTGTACAAAGAAGTCAGAGTTGGACTTATCGCCACTCTGGAGTATCGTTGTTCGAAGTCACCTCTGTGCAGTTTCACTCACTTCGTGCGGACGGAAAAAATGACCGTCACAAACGACAGCATAAATCTTGATTTTGTTAGACGGTGCCTTTCCATCGGGATCGGGTACACGCAGGCGCAAGAGCTAACAGTATCAGTCGGCCTCCCATTCCTTTCGCATAAGCTCTACCAGAAATGTGAGAACAAAGTTGGGGAAAACCTTCAATCAGCGACATTAGACTCTATGAAGAGAGCCGCGGCCGAAGAGGTTGAGCTTGCCAAACAACGGAAAGAGTGTCGCGATCCCGACGGCTTTTGGAACATCCCAGTCATTGTAGATGGAAGATGGAGCAAGCCATCCTTCGGCCATGGGTACAATGCGAATAGCGGGGTGGCTGTCATTGTCGGTCGTTACACGCGCAAGATTCTCTACATCGGAGTACGCAACAAGTTCTGCACAACTTGTCGACGTGCTGAGTCGGAGCATAAGGAGCCTCTACCCCACTCGTGTTCTTGCAACTGGAAATCGTCTTCAACGTCCATGGAGCGAGACATTATTGTCCAGGGATTCAAAGAAAGTGAAGAAATGCATGGCCTTAGGTACACTACATTGATTGGAGACGGAGATAGCAGTGTTTTCGTTGCAGTCCAGGAACAGGTTCCTTACGGCCGTTCAGTGAGAAAGGTAGAATGCGTCAATCACATGGTAAAAAACTATACCAAACGGCTGTATAACCTAGCAAAGGATACTAAAACATTCGCCACAGCTGAAGGCAAAGACGCCAGGAAGCTATTGTCTACTGCTAACATCAAAGCCCTAAAAGGTCTTGCCAGATCCACAATAAGACGTCATGCACAAGAGAACACTGCAGTATCGCCTGCTGCGGTCAGTAGCCTGCGCCATCAACTGAAGAACGGCCCATACCACGTATTTGGTATCCACAGCGGCTCTCCAAGCGAGCACTGCTCCGTCAAGAGAGGCGATGCTGTGGAACTTGAAAGCAGAACGGAAAAGGGCAATCTTCTTCTGAGATCCAACATGATGACTGAAATCCAGAAAGCAGTAGACGTATTCGCAGACAGATCCGATATGCTGCTCCTCGACGCAACAAGTAATGCCGCTGAGACCTACATGAGCATGGTGGCGCGTACAGTCGGTGGCAAACGCGTTGACTATGCAAAGGGTAAAAGTTACGGTAACAGATGTCGCGTCGCAGCTCTTGCATACAACATGAGAGGTGCGAGATGGCACGACTTCTATCTGCGCAAGTTCGTCGCGAAAAGTCCATCATCCGCTCTGAAGAAACTAATAACATCAAGACAAAAGCGCAACGAACGAAAATGCAAAAGAGCGTTGCGGTTCGACAGGGCTCCAATATCGAGAACACCCAAATTCGCAAGCACCGTTGGGGACAAGGACTATGGAGGACAATCTCAAAAGCCAGATCTGGACAGGACAATTTTTATTGAGAAAGCCAAAGACTTTGTGCGTGGCATACAGATGACCAGCCAGGAAGCTGACAGTCTGCAGAAGTCTACACTAGAACAGAACAAGTCTGATCTATGGCACTCACAAAGAAAGATGAGGATACCACCATCAACCTCAATACATAGTATATGTCGCCCACATAGAAAAACATTCAAGCACTCTTCTTTAGTGAAGGCCATAATGTATCCCAAGTCGTTCCGCAGCAAAGATTGTCAGTACGGCATCGACCACGAGGAAGACGCAGCATCAGCATTCCAAGCCAGATACCCGAACGTTGAAGTGAAAAAATATGGCCTTTTCGTCGACCCTGATATACCTTACGTATGCACCACTCCTGACCGCCTTATCGACAACGACGGAATCCTCGAAATAAAATGCCCTGCAACAGCACAGAATTACATGACCATCGCAGAAACCGCTCGCAACCATTCCATCGGCGTAAAAATATCGAAAGACGGCAGCTTATATCTTCCAGAATCACACAAGTACTTCTATCAAATACAAGCTCAGCTAAACATTGCGAAGAGGAGCTACTGCAAACTCGCAGTGTGGTCGCCGACGGACCTGCAAGTTGTAACCATCGAGAGGAACCTTGCGTTCTGGCAAAAAATATTGCCTAACATTAAGAACTTTTATGTAGGATATATGATTCCTGAGCTAGTTGATCCATGAGTCACGAGACACATGGAACTACGGGATAAAGCAGTGGACATAAGCGAACTGGACGAACTTTTTTAATTCTGTGGCAACTTCATCATCCTGGCAAGCTGCATAATAATGTTATTCGCGTACAGCGAGTGTAGATATCGTGTGTGTATACAGTCAGTCTAGACCTATACATATTTGGTGTACTGTACTTAAAATACTGTCTTTTAAATACAATTAGCGGTATTTTGGCACTCTACTTGATACGTTTTGTTTTGTGTATTTGTACGCTATTTAAAATGGATTTCATGGTATTTTGTACTCAATAACCTAATTACATATTTTGGATCTCCCTCTCAAACTTTCTGTGTCTAGTCTTTCATTATCTTGCTTGTTCAGTGGAAATTTCCTGAGTCCCTAGGGCTTGACCCGGACATTGGCCCTTCCTGGAAGCCTCCATTTAGAGATCTTGCCCTGTGTGTACTAACCCTTGGCGGGTGAGGGTTCAATTATGTGTGCCCTGACGCCGAATTCTGACCTCGCCGGGCAGGGACCTGCTAGAAGTTTGCTTTGTTTTGGTCACATATACTTAGTGGAGTTATGTGGTACCTCTTTGTCATCTTTTTGGGACTTGTCTTTAAACGAGTTCTATCACACAGCGGCGGCTAGCGTATTGCGCGGGGTTTAGGTGATTCATGTCACATAGCAGCGACTTGCCGCATTGACCAGTGACTTTTTGCATTCAAGGATAAATAGTATCTTAATTGTATTTCAAATACCATTTGAAGTATTTTACTCTATCTTAATTACTTCGATTTTCGTGTACTTATACTCTATCTTAATTACAATCTAACGTTAGTATTTATTGTATTTACTTAAATACATTTTCGAGCACCTTGTACACGTCTGACTCAGTCTGCATGCAATGCAATCTAATGCATGCACAACTTCATACGCTCCTGTTGGTGAGCGCATTGCAGGAGCAATCGGACTGTGCGTGGCTGGCGCTTCCCTTTCATTCTTTTTGCAATAAATATATCCGCCCTCACCCATCCCCCAATCGAAATGTTGTGCAAATCACACCATGGAGATAGGGTGACGGCAGGAATATCCCCATGACTTGCCTGCGTCTGTTATTTCACGTTTCATAATCGCACAATTCAACATAAGTTCACGGCCGAAAATATGATGTGCTGCACCATCGGTGCAAGCACGCGAATAACTGTGGATGAAGCCGTGTGGTTGGTCTCACACAAATGCTGTAGCTAGACCCGGAAAAACTCAACGGACATCCATAACGAGCAAGGCGCAAGCAAGATCAACCGTCGTCTTATATGCCCAGTGTCAACAACTTTAGCTGGATTTTTTTGTACCTCTTGTACTTACGGTCACCCGCATGCATGTTATTTGCGCTCACCTGTGTGTACGTGGTGCGACTAAGCAGAAATGAATAACACTTGTCTATGCAGATGAACAGTCCATTTGATTGGCTTTAATTTTGTCCTCTGACAACTAGTACAGATCGCACCCACACTTAGGAATGACCCAGAGTACATAGAAATGGACTTAGGAACGAAGAGAAGCACATGCACGATAAAATTCCATAAACAGATGGTCTGATTTATGACGAACAGAACCTGCTGTTGTATATAACACAGCCGCACACGGCGTTCGAAAAGTCCTCATGAGTGGAATGCTACGCAATAATAATGGTACACAATTCACGCGTCTTTCCGACACACTTGTTCAAAATCAAGGCACGTCTTCTCGTTCTCAAGCCACATTTCACGGCGATCCTTCCCGTAGCGGCCGCTTAGTTACATCCTCGACACCTCATCACCCACACATCGACTTGTGTTGGTTGCATGACATGTCAGCACATCTTGACCATGCCAGATTCAGGTATGAATACTGAAAAATATATCGCTCCATATTTGGGCTGAAGCATACACTGGGTCCTGAACCACTGTAATACAACAAGCGCACTCCCGAAAACATCACGCAACTGACACACAGAAAGTACAAGTCGTACCTTCTCTTCAACACCTATTTGTATCGTGCATTACGCCACGATTACGCCAATTTATGTCCTACTGATTGCAGCCGAGGTCGCAGTAACAGGCCATGCGTGAGGAATATCGATGCACGACGCTGACGCCGGATAGAGCAGGCAAAGTCATTCACCATGATAAGACACGCGCCGTTCTGGCCCGTCGCCAAGGCAGGTTGAAACAACAACCTCACGCAGTGCACGTAGCCACGTAGCCGTTTGCCTTCCCTCTCGCTCTCGCACCTCCCATCTCGATGTATCCCCTCTCCCGGAGCGGAAGCCCACTGGGGGCAGCACAATGCAGCCTATGCTAGCAGACGACAAATGTCCACACATTTGTCCCGTTCATCTTGAATAATACGAATGTTAACGTTGCAACTTCGCTTGTACTGTCAGCAGGGGACACAGATGCACGTCCTGACATATTTTTCAGGCATTTATTTCGTCGCTGAAAGGTCTGAGGAAGTAATTTCTGCTGCTCCCATAGGACTCCATGTATTCGCATTCACAGAAACAAAAAATCGTCTAAATTCGCCTATTTGCTGTATTCAGATAAAATATATGTCAGGACGTGCAGAATTTGCCCATGTATTACCAGCTCGGCGTACTGCTCCATTACTGCAGTAGTTTTCGAGATGAACTTCCCAAAGCAATGCCCATAGAGAATACATTGGGTTGATTCCGCCTTAATATCAAGGAATGCCGCCACGGTTAGTAGACCTTCCGATCTAGACTGTTCTACGTGGGTTACCACATTCAAGACACAATCCATTGTACAACGAGCTCTCCTGAAACCTGTATGTGCCAGGTGCAGGAGCGTCCGGGACTCCAAAAACCAGTCAAGGCGGTCCAATATTAGCCTTTCCATTACCTTGCCCAAGCAGCTTGTGAGGCTAATGGGACGAAATGACGCCAGCTCCCTTGGCGCCAGGTGCATCTTAGCTACAATGTGCTGTATTATTTTTATTGAAATTTACATGATTTTATATCTTTCTTCCACAATTTCAGTTATTTTTTTAGCCACATTGGTAGTTGTCCCTTTGTAGAAGCTGACATATCCATCCAGTCGTCTCAGCACAAATCTATGCAACTGGACAGTTTAAAGTAGCACAGAAGTCATTTTAACACCCTGTTTTCTTCCTATAAAACTGTTAAGTAAGCCAGTAAGACTCACCATGCGAAGTAATTCACACCACAGAGTCATAATTATCGCAGAAATTGAATTTAAAATACGCCGCAAAAAGCGACGGTGCGCAACGGTGGTGAAGAGCAGTACCAGCCTGTGATCTGCCTGGAACCTCGCACTGACGCTATACGGAGAATGCTCGCTGATTGGTCTAGCGAAATGCTGTCTGCTACTCGACTGTTCGGGGTTCTGAAAAAGCCTTTCTCCTGGTTCGGTAATGATTCGGCCGCCCTTTCTATCCCCAATTCTGCGGGAGAACTGGCAAAACTGGTTTACGGCGGCAAAGGGACAAGGCGTTGACCCCCACTGACCAGCGAACCAGAACGAGTTCTCCTTATAACGTTGTAGAGGCCTAGAGAAAGCGACTAGGCAGAGAGAGGTTGCGAGCCAAAGTGCTTTTTAATCCGATGGAAGGTGAATGCGTGGTGTGAGCGCGAGCATGCGCGGGATGAAGATGGCCGTCGTTATCGTCGCGCTGGCGAGCCGCCAGACTGCTTCCCCTCCGCAGAAGTCATGAGCCGTGGAGGAGCGGAGTGCGCCAGCGGACAGTGCGGGCAGGAGGTGAGACAACGGGAGGTCCTGCAGCGGCGGTGGAAAAGGGGAGGTAGGGGGATGTGCGATGGGTCGAGGAAGGCCGGTTTGAGGCGCTCAATCGAGACGGTGTCGTGGCGGCCGTCGATGTCCACGGTGAAGTGACGGTCTGTCCGCTGAAGTACCCTGAACGGGCCTTGGTAAGGTGGCTGAAGGGGGGCGCGGGTAGCATCATTTCGAATGAAAACATGAGTAGACGAGTGAATGTCCTTGAAGACAAATGGGCTGAGGGATGTGGGGAGTCGTGTGGGTGTCGGCTGAAGAGCATGAATCGCTTCGCGGATCCCGTCAAGGGAGGCAGCAGGGAGAGGTGCAGAACCGAGAGACGGGGGACCCAAGAATTCGCCGGGGACGTGGAGGGAGGCACCATAGACTAATTCGGCAGGAGAGCATTCCAGGTCCGTCTTGACGGCTGAGCGGAGGCCGAGTAGAATAATAGGGAGATTATCAACCCAAGACGAGGGGTCAGGGCAGCAACGAAGCGCGGTCTTGCTCTGTCTGTGTAGGCGTCCGACGAGACCGTTGCTGCAGGGGTGGTAGGCTGTTGTGCGGCTGCGACGGCAGCCCAGGAAGTGGAGAAGGTCTTGAAAAAAAGCTTCGATTCGAATTGGCGGCCCCTGTCAGTGGTGATGACGGCTGGGACGCCGAAACGGGCGACCCATGTTGCCATGAAAGCGCGGGCGACGGAATCTGCCGTGATGTCTGGGATGGGTTGGGCTTCTGGCCAACGGGTGTAACGGTCTATACAAGTGAGTAAATATCGGAAACCTCTTGAAGATGGTAACGGCCCAACAATGTCGATGTGCACATGCCCGAAACGATGCTTCGGTGGTGGGAATTTCTGGGGTGGTGTGACGATGTGGCGGGTAATCTTCGCCTTCTGGCACTGCAGGCAGGAACGTGTCCACTTGCGGATGTCTGGATTGATGTGGGCCCAGACGTAGCGCGCAGTGACGAGGTGCTAGGTGGCGCGGATGCCGGGGTGGGAAAGGCAGTGGAGTGTCCTGAAGACAGTGGACCGTAAAGGCTCTGGAACGAAGGGACATGGTGCAACGGTAGAGAGGTCGCACGTGAGGGAGATGTTTGTGTCGGGAAGGATGACATCTTGCAAGGTCAGGCTAGACGAGGTGCGTGAGCGGGCTAGCTCTTGGTCATGTGTTTGGGCTTCAGCCATGGCACTGAAGTCGATGGGGTCATCTGTGGTGACGGAAGATACCGCAATGCGTGACAGAGCGTCGGCTGCGGCATTGTCGGCGCCACGAATGTGCCGAAGGTCAGTTGTAAATTCAGACACGAAAGCTAGTTGGCGGATTTCACGTGGGCTCAGCGAAGAGTGATTTGAGTGCATGGAGGATGTCAGGGGCTTGTGGTCTGTGAGGACATAAAATGAGCGGCCCTCAAGAAAGTACCCGAAGTGACGGATGGCAAGGTATGCGGCGAGGAGTTCGCGACCGAAGGTACTGTAATTTCGCCCGGCGGGTCGAAGGGGTTTAGACAAAAACGCAAGTGGCATCCAGGCGCCATTGATCTCCTGTTGAAGAACCGCGCCGACCGCGTCTGTGGAAGCATCGACAGCGAGGTTTGTCGGAGCATCAGGAAGCCGGAGGGGGTCAACAGCGCTGTTTCCGCGAGAGCGGACTTGAGCCTGGAGGGCAGCGTCCGACCATGAAATGCTTGCCGAGCTGGATGTCTTGGGGGACAACAGCACGTGGAGTGGCTGCATAGTCTGAGCGCAATGGGGGATGAAGCGACGATAGAAGTTGATCATCCCAATGAATTCCCGCAACTTCTTGGATGACTGTGGAAGTGGGAAATCACGGATGACCTGAACGCGTTGTGGAAGAGGCTGTATTCCGTGTCTGTTGATAAGGTTGCCGAAAAATTCTAGCTTCAACGCCGAATAAACACTTGCTGGGGTTGATGATGAGGCCGTACCCTTGCAAACGTGAAAAGAGCTCTCGTAGATGGGCGCGATGTTCTTCAGCTGAGGAGCTGGCTACGAGGATGTCATCGATGTACACATAGCAAAAATGAAGGCCTTGCATGACTTCATCGACGAAACGTTGGAAGGACTGCGCTGCATTGCGAAGACCAAAGGGCATGCGCTCATACTCAAAGAGCCTGAAAGGTGTTGTTATGGCGGTCTTCGCGATGCTATCCGGGTGCATGGGAATTTGGTGATAGGCCTTCACCAGGTCAATTTTTGAGAATGTAGTGGCGCCGTGGAGGGAAAAGGTGAAGTCGTGAATATGAGGGATGGGATAACGATCAGGTATAGTGACACGGTTTAGTGCACGGTAATCTCCGCAGGGCCTCCAGTCGCCTGTCTTTTTTGGCACCATGTGGAAGGGAGACGCCCAAGATCTGGAAGACGGGCGAACGATCCCAAGCTCCAACATGTGCTCAAATTCAGCGCGTGCGATTTTCTGCTTTTCAGGAGCTAGGCGTCGTGGTCTTGCGAAAACGGGAGGCCCCGTGGTTTCAATATGGTGGTAGATGTTGTGCTTCACGGGACGAAGATCGTTAGATGGTGACGTGAGCTCAGGAAACTCAGCGAGGATGGTGGAAAATGAAGGCTGGGATTCAGGCACCAATACGTTTAGCTGGAAGGAGGATAGCCTGGACGCTATACCCGATACGCTGAGAGTGGTGGTGCCGTCCGTGAGTCGCTTGTGCCGCATGTGAACGAGGAGATGGAAGTGCCGCAGGAAGTCGGCTCCAATGATTGGATGGGCCACGTCAGCGATTACAAAAACCCATCGAAATGTGCGACGGAGACCCAGGTCCAAGGTTAATGAGCGTTCGCCATAAGTGGCGATTGTGGATTTATTTGCGGCTTGAAGTGGTGGACCATGATAATGGCGATGGCGGCGGTCGGTCCGTGAGGCAGGTACGATGCTGACCGCAGCGCCGGTGTCGATGAGAAAACGCACGTTAGAATGACGATCAACAATGTAAAACAGGCGACCTTGAGAATGGCCAGCAACGGCGGTCGCGTTTAGTTGCCGGGGCCTGGGTTTCCCTGGAAGATACAGGGCTCTTCGCATTTTGTTGCGGCCTTCCCAAAAGTGGCATGGTACCAGCAAAGCTGGTGCCGGCGTGAGGATCGGAAACGGTAACGGGGCGATGGCGAGCGGTTGCGGCGAAAACTTCTGGATCTAGGATGACTGACTGCTGCTATCTGGGTTTTAAGGAAGCCAATCTCTTCTTGAAGCTGGGCGGTAGATGGAGGGTTGGAAGGGCTCGCTTGGTGTGGCACGGCAGAAACAGCCATTCTCTGAACGAGCGCACTAAGGCGCTGAACTTCGTCACGAAGGGTGGTGCACGAAGAAGAGCCAGATGAGGATGTGGCATGGCTTGAAATAGCGGGTGGAGGAAATCGGATGGGTGGGCAATCCGAACTCTACATGGCGGTGGCGATCGGGAGGGTGTTCACAAAAGGTGGTGCAGCTTCCATGATGCGATCGGCCAACTCGGAGAGCTCGCGCAGAGGAACGGTGGCCGACGCTTACAGTATCATCTGGATTGTTTGAGGAAGCCATTGAAGGAAGAGCTCTCTGAGGATCGACTCGTCCAAGGCGGGAGATTCATCGCCGAGGAGTTGGTACATTAGTTTTTGAGTCGGGGAACGGTCACCCAATTCTTCGGTTGTAAGGAGTTGACGCAGGCGTTGCTGTTGCGATTCGGAGAGGCGCTTAATTAGCTCTTGTTTAAGATGGTCATAGGGGTCAGAAGCGGGAGGGTTTACGACGATGTCCCGGACCTCTGCCATGACGGATGCTGAGAGAGACGTTAGAACATGATGGTATTTGGTCTGCTGGCTTGTAATGTGGCGCTTCGCGAATTCCGCTTTGACGAGTACAAACCAAAGCGAGGGGTCGTTGTTCCAGAAACTCGGAAGCTTAATTTCCGAAACATTTACTGGGGGAGAGATGGGGGTGACGGTTCGGGCGGCGTGTCTCCTTGGTTAGGCATGATTGCTGGTAGTTGATCACGTTCGGGTCACCAAAATGTAGAGGCCTAGAGAAAGCGACTAGGCAGAGAGAGGTTGCGAGCCAAAGTGCTTTTTAATCCGATGGAAGGTGAATGCGTGGTGTGAGCGCGAGCATGCGCGGGATGAAGATGGCCGTCGTTATCGTCGCGCTGGCGAGCCGCCACAACGTCATCGGTGACGTGGCATCATACCTCCTCATCCTCGTTATACCTGGAGTGGCGAGTGAAGGGTGAACGCGCGGTGCCATGTTTATGTGAGTTTTTTTCCTGGGAAACAAATTGCACACATCAAAACCTTTCGCGCTATTCGGTAAAGTGACAAAAACACTTTCATCAGACGTCTTAATCTGAAAATGTTTTGGATGGCCCTCTGTACTGCTTTAAAGCATGGTGTACTGCATCATCAAGGACAAAGTCTGGGAGCAATGTATGTAGCAGCAGCATTATAATGCCGAATTCGTAGTAAAATAATATAGATGCCTCTGCATGACTAACCACCTAACTTCAGTAACGAGTGATGAACATGCACTGTCTTCAGGCAATTTCTGGAAATTAATACTTGACATGTGGGAGATGGTTTGCAAGATACCAGCACCCAATGTAACAGTTTCACCGATTCTGGGCATATGCATTACGTTGGCACACCCAAGACGAATATGTAATTATTTCGGTCCACTTTACTGAACTATAGCACCCTTAAAGGAGCTCTGAAAGCCATCTAAAAAATTTTCCGTTCCGAACGCGTTGTGGAAGCAGGAGATGAACACCAAAATTGTCTCTGTGCGCGATGTTTTTCGTAGAAAAAAAGACAATTGAACATCGCCGCGCGTGTTCCCACTCGACTCGCTCCTCCGGGTCAAACCAGGAGGAGAATGGAAAAAACGTCATTGGTGACGTAATAAAAGATCGGCCGCCGCCGCCTCTAGCGCGGGCGGCGGCGGCAGAAAACCCTGAAATGTCATGACGGCCGCTGTGCTGTGTTGCTATGTTTCACTGATTGTGGTCGGAGCGTGTTACTGGACGGCTAATGAGCGAAAAGTAATCCATAGATATCTTTAGGTGTCGTTGGATGACGATAAGCAATGTACAAGTTCTTCGAACATTCATGTGCCTTGCTTTTGAGAACGTGAGACCACGGATAGTCAACGTTTTCAGTGAAAGTGACGATGTGCTGCTGCTTCGTGTCTCCGGTTTGCGATGGCATGAATGCCCATTGTCGTTCAAATTATTTTGAGAAACAAAGCCTGAAGAGTGAAAAACCAATATAGCTAGCTAAAGCTTTGTTTTGTGCACCGTCGTTGAAGTGTAGCAGTATGAGAAATAACGCTCGTCAATCCCGTCGTAACGTTCTTTGCTGCGATTCTTCATAGCGACCACTCTCTCTGAAGCTGTTTACGAGGAACATTGGAATTAAGTCATTAAGAAATAAACTGTCGTCGAATTATGACATGGTCATGGCGCATCTGCAAAAACAGCAAGAAGTAACTGCATGTACTTAGGTCCGTACATTGTGCATGCACAAAAGATAACACTCCTGTGTGTAAGGACACCTGTGCGTCCTACCTTTTCGGTTTCGGGGGGATGTGTGATTCGGGTTGTATTTTCCACCTTATAAACAGCTGTGAAATGGAGTCCTGCTAATACATTCAGATGATGTCCTTTTCTTTCAGCTTACTTTTTGCTGATACTTGTTCGCCTATCTTTATGTAACTAATAGCTTTGAGCAACTGTACGGTGCGCTACAACAAAGAATCTACTGAGCTTTTCTCCTGATGTTTTTTTTATTCAGTACTTCTGAATCCACGCAGGTAACTCTGTCAACGAACAGGAGAAATAGCATGCATAATATGCACAAACATGGGGTATGTTCAAGTACAGCAAGTGTACCAAATAGCAACAAAGTAAAACAGAATGAAAGGCTACCAGCAAAGAAAAAAACCATAGAAAGAGGTAACACTCTCTTGGGTTTGGGAACACACAATACAAAGAGGACAACACAAGACTATAGGTACATATCATGATGACATTATGAAGCATGCTGCATTACTCACCTCACAATGAGGAATGCCATTCACACTTCTTGTTGTTTGGAGAGAGATGTTCATTGGTTTCTTTTTATCAATTGATTATTGTGTAATTAGATAAGACATTACTTGATTTTCTGCCTTAGCACATGTCCCCACTGCACATTCCACAAGGAATATTCAAAGCTAAATTTAATGGCCATTTGTGATGTTAACTACAGTCTGCCAATTAGATTTTCGCTCTGTATCTCATGTGTCTTTAATTTCGGGGGTTTGCCTGTATATCTTCGCAGCGTGATTTCCACTGCACACTCCACAGTCAGCCCTTTGTCACCACTCCATGTGAACCTTCATGCCCCTTTGCATGCATTTCACGTAAATTAATTCTGCTGAGCTTCCCTCTTGATTTTCCTTCTAATATCCCACTCTCAATAGCAAGGAATTCATCAAACGGTGAGGGGTGCCTGCGTTTAGTGCATTATGTCATGTTGTACCTTGTCTCGCTGGTTGTTTTTGTCAAATTATCAGCATCCCTTCTGCTGTCAGTTCTGATGTAGGAAATACAATACAAGACAGGGATTTGCTGGGATTTTCTTCTTGCAGTAATGTTAAGGCTCAAAAGGAACTTGGAACTTACCCCAAGATACTTTGACAAAGTAACCTTAAAAAAGAACAAGTTCTCAAGAAGTTACCGGAGCTCAAAAGCGACGAGTTAAGTGTAAAAGTATACAGGGGGACCCCCAATGTAGTCAACTTCTCGTCAGCTGTCTGAATAAAGAAAGGTAGCTTTACAGTAATGAGTTATCCCCAATACTGACCCCTGTTGTTATTATTAGAGCTTGAATCAATGTGCACTAAACACTGCCAAAATATGCATGCAACTATGCGCAGAAAATCTTTGAAATATGCAGTAAAAATCCTTAATATGTGCACTGTTTTGCACTGTTTGTGGTACAAAAGTAATGCACCAAAATCCTATTTTCTTTTTAAAAAGTGAGTATTTTGTTAGGGATAATACGGTAAAATAAAGCCGCATTCGTTGGGCAGAACACAGCAAAGGGTACTTGCGCCACAGATATAAATCATAGAGCTAAGGCGTTTGTGATTGATAAACTAGCGTAAACGCAGTCTAGGTGGTAGACGAAACCCATGACGAAACAAGCTTGAGCATGAGCAACACAAACACATGTGTATGTTCGTGTAAATCCGTGTTCAGGTTATTATTATCCAGGAAAGAAGTGATACAGTGGGCAAACAGACCTCTAGGTCCACACGTTTACTGGTCAAGGCGTAGGGGGGTATATGTTTATTAAGAAAATAGATAGGAAAAGTTAGCCAGGCAAGGAGGCGGCTTGCTATTCCAACAAAGAAAAAGAAAAACGAAACGGAAAGAAAAGAAAAAGAAGGAAAGAAGGAAGAAAAGAGACACTAGAACGACGTCACATGCAGTTCACGAGTCCTCAGACTCTGAGAAAACCGAAGCAGTAACAGCCCACTGGTTGGGGTGCAAGACGGGGCCAAGGAGCGCGGCCAACGAAAAGTCGTTACAGCCAATCTGGAGAAGACGGCAACGGGGGTGTTCCTATGGTGAAAGTGCTGCTGACAATGTAGTCGTAGTCAATGTGTAAGTCGTAGCTTCGGCCCGGAACTGCCGAGCACATATGGCTCACCGAGGGCGAATATGTAGACGACATAGGGGTTAACTAAAAAATATCCAGTACCGGTGCTCACACACTCACTTGACCTCATCTTGATCATACTCAAACCATCGTGTCACTACTTCCTTACATCACATACATGCATACATGTAAATTGACGTTTAAGTGCCACAGGATGCTGTGTTTGCAATTCGAAGAGCACTGCAGCCCTGTAAAAAATAGCATGCGCTACCATGCTATGAAAAAAGGCACAAGTTATTCATGTCAGATGAGTGATGTGTCATCTTTGTTCATTTCATATGTTCCCTGTCTTCGTCACTTCACCATGATTCCTAACGTATCCCAGCTTCCACAATGTGCTGACAGACTGATATTGTAATGCTGCACAGCTGTGTCCTTTCCATGAAATCACTAAATGTTGCAGAGTGAATTACTTGCTTGATCTACATGCATATCATAGTGCCTGCACATTTGTTTTGGTACTGAAACCTTTTCATTTATTGCACACACCCTCCGACGCTTGAACAGTCTTCACCCTATTTTGCCACTACAGTCTGATGTGCACAATACGGCACATTAATGATGGTAGTATCGCATGACTAGTGATACGGCTTTGGTTTTATCCGATAAGCTCTGAAAACACCCACCAGTAATTTTTAATATGAAAGTTTGTACAAAATATTGAGACTATTCTGATCCACAACGCCAAACTCGAACTGCCAGAACACTTTGAATAGCACAAAGTCATGTACTGGCTTGTTGTGTTTGTTTAATATTTGCATCTGATTTATCTAATGAACGTCAACGATTGCGACCGTTTGCCCCGCTTCCTGGAACCTCAGAACAAGTGCGTTTTCTAATGTCAGCCACTGTCATGTAACCAAATTAATGTGTTTAGTGTATATCAGGGCACTCAAAGAAATCCGCAGGCTGTTCGAAACGTATCCGTACACACTTAAGTGTTGTGTTTACATCATTATACGTACAGACTTCAGTACATGCACTAAGTCTTGCTGTTTTTCCAGGTACGCCATGACCACGTCATAATTCGACGACGGTTCATTTCTTTAATAACTGAATCCCAACGTTCCTCATCAACAACTCCACAGAGAGTGGTCACTATGAATAATTGCAGTAACGAACGTTACGACGCGAATGACAAGCGCTATTTCTCTTACTGCTACACACTCCATCGAATGTGCTTAAACACAACAAAGCTTTTGCCTAAATTCGGTCTTTCACTGTTCGCGCTTTGTTTCTCAAAATACTTTGAACGACAATGGGCATTCATGCCATCGCAAAACCGGAGACACGAAGCAGCAGCACAACGTCACTGAAAACGTTGACAATCCGTCGACTCACGTTCTCAAAAGCAAGGCACATAAATGTTCGAAGAACTTGTACATTCCTTATCGTCATCCAAAGACACCTAAACACATCTATCATTTCGTTTTCACCCATTAGCCGTCCAGTAACACACTCCGAACCTCCGAACACAAATATAGCGGCCGCCATGACACTTCAGGGTTTTCTGTCGCCGCCGCAATACGCAGTACACCGCCGCCGGCTCGCTAACTGGACGCGGCGCCGGCGATCTGTTGTACACACTGATCTCGATTGTAAAAGGCTGGATCGCGGATAGGGTGCGCGAGCGTGAAGAAACCGGCCGCCATTTTACTGTACCCACAACTGTCGCCGCAGCGGTCATGGCAACTTCTTGCAATTACGGTCGTACCAACTGTACTGGCAAGGTTACAGGGCCTAAATTTATACAGGTGAGTCACTCTTTATCGAGGAATAAATAGGCGTCCATTCTGTATATTTAGTTGACCATTATGAAGTGTTTTTTTGCCCAAAACGAGCACTGGATGCAGGTTGCTTGATCGGTCTTCCGACGTTCAATCGAGCACACTTGCATTTTACCCGGCGGCAAATACAGTTTGAGTGCATAATATGCTTGAAAGAACACGTTACACTACACAGGTAGTGTTGTCATCAATATATGTGCGAGCACTCGAGCGCTTTTTTGCATGCATTGCTAGCATGGTACACTGTGTTCTCTGCAGAAGCAAGTGCCACATTCATTTCTTTGAATTACCTTCACGCACAAGTTCGGTATTACGTCATAATGAGACCACGATTGTCACCTTTTTTCATGTATTGGTATTGTTTTGTGCCTTGGTTTGATTTGTGACAAAGAATCCTACGTAACGGTGGTGTGGCGCGACTTGAATAACGCCTTTGTGTCTGAGCTGTATCTTCAGCTTGTTACGATAGTAATAATTTGTAGCGTGTCGTGCTATTTGTAGCAGTTTTTAAGGCAAAAGTGGTCTCTCAATACACGTTTCGTCATGACGGCTACCCAGTGAATAATTTGTGCAGTGTGATACGGCTGGGTGTACAGGTAAGTATCACGTTCCTCATCCACTGGTTTCTACTTTACAGGAAGGAACAACCTCAGTGCGCGCACTGTGGTTAGCCTCTCTCAGTTTTGCATATTTTCTTACGTGTTCACATCAGAAACACACCTTACACTTTAGGCTCCTTCACCCAGCAATATAATAATTAGAGATTATAATTCTTTTTAGAAGAGTTCCCCATATTCTTTTCAAAATAGTTTTTAATCTTTTTAATTTTTAGAAGATACAGGGATTGTAAACCATGTTTTAAACTGATGTTTTAACATTTGTCCAATGCATTTATTAAACAACATTCATTTTTAACTGGTTGCACTCAAACCAATGTTCTGATGTATTATTGCCTTTGTTGTCGATGCACCATAAAAATTGGAATAATCATCATCAATGCAGGTTACTTCACAGCTGCCTCGACATACTCAAGAAATGGGTGCAGAACCTGCGTAATGTCCACAAACTTTGACTACCACAGCACCTCCAGAAAGTAAAGGCATATGTGTCACATGGGATTTTTAAAGGCATTCACAGTATATAATACCTTGTATGAACTGTTGTATATCTAAGCAGCCTCTACAGTACACTCTCAGGAATTAAAACTTGTCAGAGAACTGTGATAATTGTTTCAGTTAATAGGCATGCACATATACGTTATAAGAAGAAAATTATTTATTGAAAATGCACTTCTCTGGCTACTCATGTTGTTTACATCTACTGTTGATCACATTCATTTATCACATATTATATTCTTATATATTATTATTATATTATCACATATTCGATCACATTAAATTTAAAATTTAGCATATATGAGAAAATAACAGGAGGGAAGTTGCTATTCATTGCTCATTCCAACCTAAAATTGAGTGCTACAAATTTAGAGAGCGTACCTGACCATTATCATTCCTAAAATATATATTGCCATTGTAGCAAGGTCACAAAACAATAAATGTAGTCTTTTGCGACCTCCCTGCACGTTCATTGTATCCTGAAACGCATAAGTGCAAGAAATAAATCTTGAACTTGAATAAACTTGATGTTGTATAAACTTGACATAAAATGTTGAATAATATAATGAATGATATAAAATATTGAATAAACTTGAACCTTTTTACTCGTCATCAGTGATCTTCATTACAAAAGCATATCGTGTTAGACTTTTTTGTTTGCGTTTCACAGACTGGGTACACGAGGGCCAAAATGACAAAATCACAACTGTTTCAAGCTCCAAATAGTCCTGTTGCAATTTGAAGACCATACGTGGAGCTGCATTTTTTGGAACATGCTCCACATAACAAGCATGACAAAGTCAGCACTGGATAGCAGGACCCCGTCCCCAAGCAGCTTTTCTCACGCTGCAGTTGTATTCAACAAAAGCATGTGAGTGCTGGAGAAGGACATTCAGTTTGGCACAACCGCGCCTGCAAATAATCAGAACAAATAAAGGAAGAAGCAAACAAACATAGAAGGGCTGTACTTCCAAAAGAGATAAGTCCTGTGTCTCAAGGAGGTGTTACCACTTTCTAAGTAACTTAATTGATTAAGCTTACATCACTACATGATTAACTGTCCTAATGAGTGTGATCTAATTGCGTGAAGTAATTATTTGCGCTGCTTCGGTGTGTCCATATTTGCGAGGCAAAGCACCGCTGTCGTTTACTAAAAGACTCTTTCTAAGGTGATGCTTGATATAAAACATACTAAACGCATACACGGCTAAAACAACGGCTGTGATTCTACAGAACGATCTCTTTCTGCCATGCGAGTATATCTTTTCCCGGACCGTTCTTTATGTAACAATTTTTGTTCAGAACGCAGTACGGGATATTATATACATGGTTGTTGTTAACCTCAAGTCGTTTCTTATTGAAATATTGGCTGGGAAACGTGCTGTAGTACAATCCCCAGCGCTGCACTGCAGTGACGGTCTAGTCTCGGAATGCAAAACATGATGTAATTAAGAATCGAACGGCAGGACACCTGTGAAACACTGTTAGGATACATCAGTATACTGGCACCTTACAAAATTGTGTGATGACAAACAACGATCCATGCTTGCAGCGCAATAAATACTCACAATCTCAGTTGCCTCCCATTGTTTTCTATGGGCACACACAGCACTTTAGGGCCCACCAACATGGCGGCCCGAAGGCACGCCTCTCCCCTACGAGCCCCTCTCCCATGCGCGATCCAGCCTTTATACATAGAGATCAGTGGTTGTACAGGAGCGGGTTTGGAAATACGCATCCGGGTCAGTGCTGACTGGTTTTCTCTTCTTTCTTTCCGTTTTCTTTCCCTCTGCTTTCTCCCTGTCAAGGCATGAAACCCCTGTTCTCGAAATTCATGTTCTGGAAACAAGGAAAAGAGGAAATGCTGCTTCGTAAGACAATATGCCGCGATTAAGAACATCACTATTTAACCACTCAAATTCAGGAATTTTCTATATGTGTCCAAGTCGTCTTAACGAACGAAAGACACATTTAGAAGCCATTTGGCTTAGCAGGGCGGCATGTTGGTTGGTTAGTTGTGTGTTTGCAATATTATGGCTGGGTGCAGTTTGCCGTTGGCAGTTTTCCGCGCGCAACATGTGCATTTTATAGTCAGCTAAAATTTACACTAGTCACGTGTTGTTTCAATGCACGCTGATATGTCGTCGGACGCAAACTTAACCGGCGTTGTCGGTCACTATATGGTGGATAAAACTGATGCACTATATGGTGACAAAACAAATGGCGCCGAGCACGGATGAACTCAAACTTGCGTGTCTGCGTCGTCCACATTTGTAGTCTGCATCGGCCAATTCTCGTTTAGCTTGATGGTTGGTAAGTTGGCCATAAATTGTGGTGGTCTTATGACACTGCTTGGCTATGTTGGTGTGTAACTCAGACAATGAATGTTCAACTCCTGATGCCACGATGTGCCGGCGACGGCATATTGCGATAGATTTCACTGGATTGTATCTGACAACGTATACGGGCAAGAACACTCCTCCAGCTGAATAAGGAATTAACTGAATGGCTAACAAAGTTGCTAGTCAAAGTGACGGTAGTGATCATAACGAATTAGTGATGTAGCGTATATTGATATAATGACATAGCGGACGGTATTAGTGGTCATAGCGATGCAGCGATCATTTTGAGGCGTTAGCTGAAGCAGCGCTTAGTGCTGCACTGTGTTTATACGTATTGCCACCAACAACACAACAAGAAACAGTCACCACGATAACGAACAGCATACAAAACACAGACACGGACAGAACAGCGTTCAACTGGCCACCTGAAGTTTATTTTCATAATTCACCTACTCCGAAAGGTCTCTTTAGGAAAAGCAAGGTCAAGTGGGGAGAGGTTGACCGATTTTTGGTTGACTTCGCTCGGGGAGTTCAATGAGGAGGCCTCTACTCGTGACCTCTACAATCTCACGGCCTTGTCTGTAGATAGGGTTGCCACCTTTCGTAGTGAAAAATACCCGCTGAGGGAGAGGAGGTGGAATAGAGGGAAAGGAGGAAATGTTCGCGGGAAAGGGAAAGTAAGTGAGGGGTGGACATTATACAGAGAGAGAGAGAGAGAAAGAACGAGCGTACTGGCTCAAGACAACAATGATAATAATAATGAATAACTAAGAAAACGACTGGTGACTACGGAGTTGGGTCGGTGCTCCAGATTTATTCAAGCTGCAGTGGAATGCTGAAAGGAAAACCCCGTAAAAGCCCCTATGAAAGGTGTTGAGCCACAAATACCGGCAAAAGGCTGCCAGTATCACCTTCCATTTTGTTGGGGATGACATGGTATGTCATAAGCCTAAGCTAATGCCAGCCACATTTTGTATCGCAATAAATTTTCTTGACATATGGCGTTGAAGAACTGCTCACCGAAACAAAATAAACAACCAGGTGCGACACATATACAATCATGCGTCACAGGCATTTGGTGCCAGTCATGCAATGAAAGCAGTGTGCACGAGATGGCACATATTCTCCTGGTGATGATGTGAAGGAAGGAAGCTTTCCAGCAGTAAATGTACGTCATGGTGTCTCGTATTGCAACAGCATTCAGACACTGTTTCGAATGACAGATCCATAGATGTTAGAATCATTTGTCATGATGCTGATCACACATTCTTAGTTACATCAGAATCTTGTGACCGGAGTATGTCCATATTCTGTTCATCCTCCCCTCACTGCTGTACAGTTAGGGGTGGAGTGCAAGTCAAGGCAGGGAAGAGCTGGTGTGAAATGAGAGTACACTCTAAGAAAAAAAGGAGTACTTTTACTCCTGTTGGGGAGTAATTGCATTGCCACAAAAAATAGTCCCTTTCGGGAGTAAATGCACGGGAGTAAATGAATGTCACAGAGTGAAGACCGCATTTCACACGCTGTTGTAAGAGTCTCAGGTACATAATTGGTGCGCATGCATGAATATACTTTGAAGCAAACCGTCAACGGTGATATATCGAGTGATATAAAATCTTGCGCCATACTAGGACACAATTTGCGAAGAAAGATGCGCTAACTGTTTCTTACTCTGTGTGGCTGGAAAATTGCTACGTTGTCTGAGTTATACAGCCTTATATCGTTCAAATTCACCAAGGGCACATATTTACGTAGACTGTTGCATTTAGGAGACCATTCGCGAAGTTTAGTGACAATTTGCAGTCCCGGGGGAGTAAATGTCGGGACTAAATGTTGGGTTAGGGGACTAAAATGGGGAGTAATTGCAGACTAGGGGAGTAGAAGCTGCAATTACTCCCCGTTTTACTCCTTTTTTTCTTAGAGTGTACCAATGTACAGGACATGTCATACAGCAAAAACCGTGGACACTTACATGCACCTGAGCCGGTGCAACGAGAGCAAGTTGTAACATAATTGAAAGTATAGTGATGTACTACACATGTGCATATTGGAAGGATATTGGCTTGGTTCACTATTTTGGAACTCAGCTATTCAGAACACGTTGAAGACATGCACAACACAGCCAAATTAGAGGCATTGTGGCATTCATGATAAATAGAAGCATGATTGCAATGTGGATGCAGGTGTATATGATAAATCATGTGGCATGATTCCATAGGGATGTGTTTTTCCATTCTTAAGATTTACCGATACAGGATATGAGGCTACACAACAAGAGTGCACAGATCACACCAGTGTAAAGCTGCCAGTGTCGTCAAGTAATTTTTAACAGCCCACTCACAAAATGATGCAGAACAGCATGCATACATTTTTGTTTGAAAGAAAAGCCTTGAGCTTCAGGAGACACAAAAGGGACACCTTTTTTTGTTTAGCGCCATATTCACACTGAACACATGAGCACATTGATAAACTCTGTGGCCATATGACAGATATCAACAACGTAAAAGGAGGAGAGCTAGTGTAACATGAGTGCTTGTTTACCCTGCTTTACTACTGTCGTCAATATCCACACTGAACACATGAGCACAGAAAAGCTTAGCGGTCATACGGCAGCTGTCAATAACGTAAAAGCACGATAGCTACTGTTAACATGGGTGCATGTTCGTCCACGTGCTCGTGTGGATATAAACGGCTGCACTTGCTGGACAAATCTGTACCCATGTTAACGCAAGCTAACTTTCTTTTAAGTAGTTGACAACTCTCATGTGGCCTTTGTCCATGCACTCATGCTACAGTATGGCAGAACCGCATTTCCATTTTGATGTTGCATGTACCAGCTGACTCCTATTATAGTTGTCAACACCATCTATTGATGAGTCTATAGCCTATGTTTTGTTATATTCATCTAGAAGGTGCTATATGCAGAAATTGCAGTTGATCTAATTTTCAACTTTAAGCGCGGTGCAATGGGAGCAAGGAAGCTTCAAAGTTTCTGTACGCATTACCCTTTATTCCTGTGCAATTCAACTCTATTGCAGTACGACACCTCAGATATATTAGTGGAGTCAGCATGTGGAATGTAACAAGGACTTTTTTTTTCTTGTGCGGCGTTGCTCACCTATGTTCTCATGTGACCTGGGCAACTAATTGAGCAGGATGTCGAGAGTGCATGCTTCTATGAAAAAAGTAATCCTTGTGGAACTACGTAATAGCCTTTATTGTCTGAATATAAACAAAAGGCTCACGAATACAAAGTTGTTGTGATGAATGAGTCCATAACAGATAATTTTCGAGAAAGGACCCCCAGAATATCTGTGCTTATACAATGCACAAAAGCTGTCGGTGATTGGTAATGGTTATGTACCTGCAATAGTTAACCTCGAAAAGTAATGATGCTTCCAAAAAGTTTGCAGCCTGCTTTAGCACATTGCTGTGTAGTGTCTTTTGTAGAAGCAGCACTACAAAAGTATCTCTACTGTTACCAGATGATAAATCAATACAGAAGTAAGCAGCTGTCTCCTTGAATGTCTTCTAATGCGCAGTGATAACTGGATACCTGAAGATCTGTTCTTCATTGGTCTGTTCTGCTGTGGCATGCTGAAATAAGTGAAGCACACATTTCAGTTTCATCTATGCTTGCATGTGAATCCAGGGGAAATGGGGACTTCGTTCGCTTTTGTTCCGATATTTGCATAATCTGGGAACGAAAAATCTGCTCAAATTTTGTGTTCAGTGCAGTGCAACAACATGCAATATTTCCATGCCTTGATAGTACCCACACAACAGCTGCAAGACACTAATCCACTTTATGATCAGTCATACTGTACTCTTAAATATGCCTGGAGATCAGACACGCTGCGAAGAGATGATGTCAGGAAGAGATACCGGGATGGTTGATAAACATGCCAGATGGATAACGCCCCTCAATTTCTCCATCGGGGCTCGCAAAAACCATCTAGCATGTTATTACTCTTACTGTACAATGACGGGGGCGCTCACAATGTGTATCACAGGAGATGACACTCATAATAAGCGCCAGCACTACTTGTACTTTGTTTTTGAAGATGCACGTTGACGTTCGGCTAGATCGGCCATCCGCACGCTCACTCGGTCCCTTGGATTGGTATATGGATTTTGTCCAGTGGCACATGTCGATGTCACTCTCTTTGACCACACTTTGACGGTGTTTTTTACGTTTGCAAGGTACGCAATAGCGCCTTCTAAAAACAACTGCCGCATTTCGCGCCCCCGGTCAAGCGTTACGCCGTTTTCTTTACTAACCGTGCAGTTAAAACGATTCTGCTTAATTTTTACCAGTTAACTTCGAATTAGTGCAACATCACCTACTGCAGCCACTCTACGATAGTTTTTTTTCAACACACATGTTCATAGTAGTTGAAACGTACTTAGACCGACGTTAAACTAGCCCCTCCCCTAGTTTAAAACACGTCCCATTCAAATGCAGTAAGATCGAACTGCTAGCACAGAAACCATTCTATAAATAAGTGAGACATCGTTATACTTATGAGAAAAAAGCCTGTTACAACATTGAACATTGACCTTAGCTCTCGGTATATTTTGTTTGGCACAGAGAACCGCAGTGACAAAAATGACAAAGGCCGACTGGAATCCCCATACTGGAACATATGCACGTTCTGTAGTTTTCTTCCCTGCTACGCACGCTTGTGCTGGGAAGTGGACAAGTTCAAAAAGTTCTCCACGAAGTCATTTTCACTCATTTTGAAGCGATTTGGAAAACTCAAATGTTCAGAAACTGAGCCTTCCAAGCACGTTTTCGGGCACGATGACCACAGCGGAAGCACCGGCTCAAGCAGCGCATCCCCACTAAGGGAAGTTCACGGAGCAGCCGCACTGTGGCGACACTGTTCGATCTCGAGGCGAATATCTGTTATTCACGAGGGAGGATAGCCATTTCTAAATTTACCTAACGCGGGAAGTTTCAGCTGTTTACCATTCCTAAAATCGTTCTGCACTGCATGTAGCATATGTCATGCTATTGCACCATCTATCTTTACACACACACACACACAAAAAAAAAAACTTTTTCTGCCAATCCTTCGAATTTCCGCTTTCTCCCCGCACCCTCCGACTGTGGGAATGCACTTCCGACGCCCGCCCCTTCCTTAATGAGATACGCCGCGGTATATGGATATAACTCCTTCCTCAAAGTCTACCTTATGCCTTAGGAAAGGCTCACATTATATCGATTTATACCGATTAAAGACTCAGACTCCATGGGAAGAGACCCGTAAACACCTCTAACTGTATAAAACAGAACAACAATGCGCAATCCCAGAACAACGTACTGTTCGACTTTACTCAGAGAACACTATTCTCCAGCCGGACGGTTCAAGAAAGTCAGCTCTTCGAGAACGCTAGCCAAAGGTGCATCTATCAAATATGGCCACATGACAGCAAAAGGAATCAACGCCACGTTTCTAGCCATCCACCAGGATGTGATTTCTCAGCGCCTGACAGGCAACCGTGAGCACGTTAGATCCCAGTCGTCTCGAAAAGTCTAAATGAAACGCAGGAGGCAAACGAAATCGTTCGGTAATGTTATTTCGTAATCGTCTTGTTTCCAGACAACGTCTGCATCTCGCTGTCAGCAGAAGGAAGATAGCGTCCGTCGGCGTCCTGTGGCGTGACACGTGAGCTAAGGAAGACGCCCACGCGGAAAATGACGTCAGAGTGCCAAGACAAAAGGAGATGCCGCAACAACAGCAGGTGGGGTTCCTACTTGTCCCATTCTGCGGCCGGAGTACATTGGCCCCTGCCTAATGGAATTCTCTCGCTTTTACCTTTTTTTTTTTTATCTATCCAAACCGGTGCATGATGACATGGCATTACAGGTAGACGATTCGACTGCGGTCGATTGAATATAAGTCTGAAAAATGTGCGCACGCTTCTATGCCGTCAAAAGGAGCCTTTCCATGGGGTATTTCGGAAATAGAGAACCACAACTGGAAAATGTACATATGAGAGTAAATTTGCAGACGCCCCAAAATCGTCATAGTCCAGAACAAGCGGAAGCAGAGTGGTGCGGCGTCATTTCTCTTATAGGGTCCAGGATTTTCATTCGAAGTGGTGTTGTGGGTTTTCAAAAATAGTCTCTTTGATGCTCTGCTTCAGCCGTGAATAAGAATTAGAAAAGCCGCCTTTCTTGCAGCCCCCCTCCCCCCAATGCAGTTGTTTGTTCTTTCTCTTTTTTCTTCGACGACATGTTCGTCACGTGACGAGGTAGTTTTAGGCGGTACAGTCATGCAAGTATATGGGTAACTCTATGATGACTGTAATATTTCTTCATCTCTGAACGCAAATAGGCTGGCCGCGGTTCATAGTCCAAGAGAAACGGGTCGAGTTACTTATCGCACCTCTTCACATCAATCCTTCCAGGAAGATTGGTTGACACGGCCTGATGGGAGAGGAATTGCTGCGATAAACCAAGTCGTCCCGTTTCTCTCGCGTTCATGTTACTGCAGCTACTGACAAACGCCTTGAAATTGCATGAATGCGTCATGCAGGTCTTATTCATCTCTTCGTGTATCGCTGAACGCCACGAGATTTTATCTACAATGGTGTAGCCAGAGGGGGGACGTCGATAGTGCAACCCCCCCCCCCTCAAGAAATCGTACCTTTGGCAGAGGGAGACGAGGGGAATCCTCCTCCCCCGTGTAAAATCCCCATGTCGCTCCAATGCAGAAATGCGACACCCCTGTGTTCCGTATACTTTTGTCCCAAGCTGTACGTCTGACGCCTTTCCATAAACTGCCAGGCCAAACTATGATCACACAAAAGGAAAGAAGAAATCTTTGGCTCTCGCAGTGGCCCCACCAGGAGGTTCTGGCACGCGTCCACTGAGAACTGAAAACCAAAACCGCATGAAATACGTGGGGAAGCAGATGGTGCCGTGTTGCGGGAATGCAAAGCTGTCTCCCTACAAAGCATGTTATGCAGGCTATCAGTAACACTGCGGCATTCCCGAATGGTGTTACCGTAATTTCCGTCATAGAACGCGCGCGTAATACAGCGGAATTTCGCCTCTTGGACCCTCCTGCGCGCTATGCGGCGATACGCGTTATAATACATGGTATTTCTGTCGCAGCAGCAAGTTTGTATGCATGTTTGTATTGTTTGTATGAGGTGTGTTAGCTTAGCTCAATTGTTAGAGCCCTGGACCGGTAATCCCGAAGATGTGGGTTCGAGTCCTAGAGCTGGATAACATTTTGAGTGAATTTCGTCTTTCATAGTAAGTTTTGTTTTATAGGTTGCGGGTTCGAACCCGGTCGAGGACACCAGCAACTTTCTGGCAAACAAGCAAGTCGACGCAAGCAAAGCCATATCTGCCCGAGAAATGCCCACATGCGCGCTGTTACGCTATCGGCGCGCTGCTTCGAACCAGGGAAACGGCAATGGTGAACAGAAACGGTATACGGTAGACAGAAACGGTAGAAAGTGTTAGTAGACCGTTGATAACGTTACCGTGAAGCTACCATGCCAACCGGAACCAATGGCAGCGTGCATGACTCAGAATCTTATCTGTTGATTGGATGCCATAGACATTGTACTCGGAAAGCCACGTTATGAACGGTCTACTAACACTCACTATTGAGTAGATAGTTTGAGCATACAGCTACCGGGAGCCCGGTAGGCCACCGCGTCTACCGAACCCAATCAACAGATAAGATTCTGAGTCACGCACGCTGTCATTGGTTCCAGTACGGTAACCTGACGCTGACGTTACCAACGTTGTACTAAAACTCACTAATGTTACTAGACAGTTCAAAAAACGTGGCTTCCGAAGTATCGTATCTACCCAATCCAATCAACGGATAAGATTCTGAGTCACGCACGCTGCCATTGGTTCCGGTACGTACGGTAGCTTCACAGTGACGTTATCAACTGTCTACTAACACACTCTATTACCGAAATTGGAGATGGTAACGATAACGTATACGACGACACTCCATTGCAGCAAACAGAAACGGAAATGAAAATGATCGTCCGGTCATTGAATCCGGGTAATGGCTATTCCTTTCGTGCGATGACATTAGTGACTTTTCATTTCATTTATTTTATTTTATTTTATCTATTACCAGTAATATAGGTGTGAATACCACACAAGTGCATGGGAAGCGCAATATCGGATCTTCACAATGCATCAGTTGCGTACTGGTTCCAGTCTACAACAATAGCACGAGGATGCGAGTCTGCATTTTCTCCTTCCTCGCATTTCACTGTGGCTATGGCAGTATTGTTTACTACTGAGAGCGTCATCATAGAGCGTCTGTGTATATGCACGCGACATTAAGAGGAGGTCTGGTCACGCCGATGTTGAGTTACTATAGACTCAGAGTTTGAGCACGGCATTCTACAGGGTGAAGACATGTATCTGTAGACAACAGCAGCAACAGATATCCCGTAAGATGTAGGGGAACGTGAGACACAGTGAGACGAAAAAGTTTGATGATTTTTTTTTTCTTTACAGGAAAGAAAGTTTTGCATTTTTAACTCCACTGGTAGAACAAATATTGTTTTATAACTAATCATACAAAATAAACGCTGTTTTTTAGAGATACTCCAACAAATTGCGAATATATAGACAGCTAATTCTTGTAACACTGTGCCCCAGGTTCGGGCAGAGTGTTACAACCAGTGGGGGAGTATGATGCCAAGAACATACAAAGAATTAATTGATGCGAAGTCAAATTCGAACATGTAGAAGGGCTTGAGGCGTCTGCTGGCGGGAGCGTAAGGTGGGGTAGGCACGACGTCAACAATATCGCTCCCATTTAGCTGTGCCGTATCAGGAACGTCAGGATCGACAAATGAATTCGGTCTTTTCTTGCTCTGTCTCCGAAAACTAACTTCGTATTCCCAGCGCGGCATTCTCTCCTGTCAGACACCTGACTTTATGTAGAAGCCGTACTATTAACCACCCTGGAGTACACTGCTTCAGTGTGCCACATGTGCTCCCGTAACACCGTGTCCCATCACATGCACAGCTATTGAGATGCGCGTATCAGAACGTGGCTGAGCGCGAGCAAACAGTATCCATCTTTTGATTATAATTCTGAGTGATCTCGCTTTCATCTACTACAGTCATAACGCGTAGGATTCAAGTAACCATTGTTGTATACCACAAAGAAATGCTATCAAAATATTTTCCCATCAAAATACAGAAAATAATCCCAATAAGACTTGGCTATACCGATTGCTGATTGCTTGCCGATTTGCGTGAACTGATGACGATGACATTGTTTGACGGAGACAGTTGTAGTTTCACTTAACTAAGGTCCCGAAAAAGGCAGATATCGGCAATGTAACACTGTGACCTTCACTGGGCCTCACGTTCCCCTACAGATCCCACCGATGCGAAATTAGTTGTGTGGTGTGTGTTGGATGTTCCCTGTGCTCTCCGTACGTGTACGTGCAATTGTATCCGAAGCTCTCTACGTGAGGGTGCGACGTACCTAAAAGCTGAGAAGCAAAGGGAAGCTCGCGTTACGTCCGACGCGGCTGACGCAGTTTTTCCTCAGTCGAAGCTGCTGGGGCAGCGTGAACTCATGTATCACGGGCGACTCGCCCGTCTCTTGCATATTGTATCCTCCTATTAAAGAGTTGAACCTAACATGGTGTCAGAAGAATGCGGATACGGTTTCACGCATCAGCCGACCGACCCATCGCTGGACACAGGTGCGAACTTTTAGTATCGTTTCTCATCGTGTGTCAACGAGCATACGACGAGTAGGCCTAACATTCCGAAACTATGGATGTGTCTTCGCAACAACCGCCCCTGACCTACCAGCTCACTGCACCAGAGCCGTTTACGTTTGTACCAGAGCACTGGACAACGTGGAAAAGACGGTGGGAACGGTTCCGCACCGCCTCAGGTCTCCATGCCAAGAATAAAGCCGAGCAAGTCAACTCCTTCGTGTACCTCATGGGTCCCAAAGCCGAGGAGATTTTCGCCACTCTACCTATTCCTGCAGGAAAGAAGGAATCGTACGCCGATGTCGTCACGGCGTTCGAAGGGTTTTTCATCGTAAAGAAGAACGTGGTGTATGAACGGGCTGTGTTCAACAGCCGCTCGCAACGCGAGGGAAAGCCGGCAGCGGACTTCATCACTGCGCTGTATGCGTTGGTTGCAACATGTGATTACGGCAACCTCAAAGACGAGCTTCTCAGGGATCGAATCGTGGTCGGAGTTCGAGACAAAAAACTGTCCACAAAGTTGCAAATGGAGAGCGACCTGACCTTGGAAAGAGCAGTACTGCTTACCAAGCAAATCGAAACTGTCGGGCGACAGCAAGAGAATCTCAAACACTCCGCCAACGCGGCGCCAGCTCAAACCGTCCATGTTGACAGACTACAAGCGAAGTCACAACAGACAAAGAGATCCAAGCCAAGGCTGTTTCAAGTTCATCGGAGGAACATTCTAAAGCGACACAATCATGCTACTGGTGTGGGAAGCCAGGAAAACATCCGAGGCCAAAATGCCCCGCAGCAAAAGCTCGATGCAACTAGTGTGGCAAACCGGGACTCATTTTGCCTCAGTATGCAAAGCCAAGCGGCTACGGCAGGTTGTTCAGCAGCCTCAAGGCACACAGAATGAGGACGAAGTGTTCTTTGCTGGAGCAATCACCACTGCTCAGAAGAAAATGCCATGGAAAGTTTCGGTCCTTGTTAATGATCAGGATGTTACTTTCCGTCTGGACACCGGTGCTGATGTCACTGTCGTGCCAACTAACCTGCTATCGAAACTAAAGTTAGAGTCTACCCTTGTGAAGTCAGACATGGTCATCCTCAGACCAGCTAGACAACGTCTGGATGTCGTGGGAACTCTGCATGCAACTGTTGCATTTCAGGGTAAAAGTGTTGAGGCAAACCTCTGCGTCACAAAGGGCCTGGATGAACCACTCTTTGGGTTAGACCTTATCGAGAGTCTCGATATCCTGCGCCAAGTGAACGGAGCCTACGTAGGACCGCTCCTGGATCCAGTCAACGAGTACCCAGAGCTGTTTCAAGGTTTGGGGCGAACACTAGTACACTACCAATGCAAAATCCGATTGAAATCAGAAATCGAGCCCATTGCCGTGACATCACCACGGCGCATAGCGGTTCCTTTGTTGAAGGCTGTAGAGAATCAGCTCCTGAAGATGGAAAGTGAAGGCGGTATTACCAGAGTTGACGAACCAACTGACTGGTGCTCTCCCAATGTAGTAGTGCCTAAAAAGAACGGGAATGTGCGTATATGTGTTGACTACACAAATCTCAACAAATGTGTGCAAAGAGAATATCACCCAATTCCAAATGTAGAACCGCTCCTCGCTACACTGGGACAAGCCAAGTACTTTTCTCGCTTGGATGCATATTCAGGGTTTTATAAGGTCAGGCTGCATCCAGAGTCAACTCTTCTTACCACATTCATCACCCCGTTTGGCCGATTCAAGTTCAATAGACTGCCCTTTGGTATCTCCTGTGCTCCAGAGCACTTCCAGAGAATGATTCACCAGCCGACAGGAGGAGTAGATGGCATTGTATGCCACATTGACGATATTCTAGTCTGGGGCAAAACCAGGGAGGAACACGATAACCGCCTACACGAAGTCTTGAAGAGACTAAAAGAGAAAGGGCTGACAATCAATCGCAAAAAATGTGTGTTTGCACAAGAAAGAGTCACTTTTTTGGGGCATGTGATCGACAGAAATGGGGTCACACCAGACCAGAGTAAGATAGCTGCCATCATGGACACGCCAGCACCTACAAATGTCACTGAACTCAAGAGGTTCCTCGGAATGGTTAACTCCATCGCACGATTCATACCAAACCTGGCAGCCAAGACTGCAAAACTGCTTCGCAAGGATGTCTCATTTACTTGGGACTGTGCTCAACAACGTGCATTTGAAGAAGTAAAAAACTGGCTCATGTCACCACCAGTCCTGGCACTCTACTGTCCAACGAAAGAAACAATACTATCAGCCGATGCTTCAAGTTATGGCCTTGGAGCAGTCGTCATGCAGCGACAAGAGGACAAAAGTTTGCGGGTCGTTGCCTACGCATCCAAGTCACTCACAGAGGCAGAAGGTGGTTACTCTCAAATAGAAAAGGAAGCCCTTGCAGTCACATGGGCGTGTGAGAAATTCAAAGACTACGTGGTCGGATTGAAGTTTCACATAGAAACAGATCACAAGCCACTTATTCCCCTGTTCGCCAGGAAACCAGTAGATGACCTCACACCGCGCCTTTAACGCTTACGTCTCAGGATGATGCGCTTCGACTATACAATGCAACATGTGCACGGCAAAGACCTCGTAGTTGCAGATACATTGTCCAGACAACCACTCCCCGAACAAGAAAATGCACATCTCGCGGAGGAAGTTGCAGAATTTGAAGAGGCTCTTATCCGTCACGTGCGTGTCCCAGATGTATGTCATCAGAGACTTTTGCATGCGCAAAACCAGGACGCCGTGTGCAAAACTTTGCGTACATATCTTCAGACTACCTGGCCAGACACAAAGTCACAAGTGTGTGAAGACTGCTTACCATACTGGCAGTTCAGAAATGAACTTACTTTGCATGAAGGAATTCTGATGAGAGGACAGAGATTCCTCATACCTGCAGCATTGCGTCCTTCAGTACTTAGCTCTCTCCACGACGGACATGAGGGCATAGTCAAATGCAAAAGCTGAGCGAAAGAGTTTTGCTGGTGGCCAGGCATATCGCATGATATAGTCAGCCCCCCACAGCTCTCGCAAAATCTGTATCAAAACACGTATCCTTGCACGGAGCAATCCCTGCATCTCCATTGGTCGAGCGTGCACGTCAGCTCTGATTGGTTATGAGAAGTTCAAAGATGAACTTAACGGTAACGCGCATGCCGCGTGAAGCGTCTTGGTTGGTTTCGGTTTGCGTCCGTGGCGTCCAGCGTCTGTCTGTCGTCAACGAACGCCTGTCTGTCTATGCTACCCCCATGAAAGAACGGCCCGGGAATGCGCCAAGACGGCCTCATGGCCTGTACTGTAAGGCCCGGGGATGCAACAACTCTATTCTGAACTGGTACCATTCGTTTTTTGGATTTCCAAACGACAACAGGTAAGCCCTAAGTGCTTTCGGTTTGTTTTGCGTTTCAGCGTGTAGATGCATGCCGTCCTCCAGGTTTCCCCATTAACTTTAAGTACTTTGTTGGGACAGAAAAGCAACATGGATAGCCTACGCTGGACGCCCAGAATTCTCAGGACTCACAAAGAGTCAGCTAAAGAACAGGAGGCTTTGCGCCATCCACTTTGTACCTGACGCGTTTGATAATAAGCAAAGGACAATATTGAAACGAACAGCTGTACCTACTGTACCCCTTGGCACCGCCACAAGTGGTGCCGCAACGCTAACAGGTATGATGTATTTTCTGGCTATAGTGATTGCTGGTTGGCTGCCCGAAGTTACATTTTTTAATTTAATCATCTCCGTGGGTGGACATATACTCGAGAGTGTCACATAATATTGATATCACTCAAAACACTTGAAAACTCAAAATTTATTTCGTCAGCTAAAGAGCAATGAGTGTGGTGGGGTGGTGGTGTATGTATCCCCCTAGCCCTGTCACACCAATGTTCCTGTCTGTACCTGTGAACAAATATGAATGTTAAATTGTGTTAATAAGACCAGAATGGTTCTACAAACGTGTCTCATTTTTTAAATTGCATATAACAGGCTCACCAAGTGCCTACAAGTCATTCGCAGGACCCACGTGCGACCAGCCGTAAGTTACATTGGTGTTAACCAACTTGCCGAGTTCACTACCATTCTGTAACTACTTGTTTGTAGCCCTTTGCATTTGTTTTAGATGGGTTTGTCATGTGTATGCCCCCTTGACCCCTTGCCAAATTCCACTCATGTATTAAGTTACAAGTACAAGTTACTCATTATTAAGTTGAGTACAGTATCACATTACAATGTGTATGCACGTTTGATGAAAATAATATTTCGGCGCAATAATGAATTATGCAGAGTACATTCAACGTTACAGCTTGTGGTGTTTGAGATTATAATCCGTGAGGAATGCATGTTTCAGCAATACGTGATCCTTACGTTGGCTGCTTGCGGAACAGAAAAAAAAAGAAAGAAAAACATTAGCACCCGATTGTATAAATAGCACCCCACTTCTTATTCAATTTCATATTCTAAGTAGCATCCGGAAAAACCAATAAACCTGCAATGATAGTAAATCCAACGATACTCAGCGATACCATTATGCGTTCATGTCTCACTGTATTTTAAGAGACACTTCTTCATGCTCCCGGCACACTCCTGGAACACCTGAGGCAGTTTGCTTAGATGTATACCCAGTACATCTAGCATGGGTACACTTTCACGCATACCCATAAGTGGCTCCACACCCCCAGGGGCACTGCTCGTAGACTTTCAACCTCCTTGCATCACAACCCATGATATTGATACAATCAGGTGTTAACGTTCTTTTTTTCCTATTCTGCAAGCAGCCAACATAAGGATCACATAATGCTGAAACATGCGTTTCTCGTACCTTCATGCTTATAAAGTCTTCATACCCTTTGGGTTGTTAGATGCATAACATATCAATATACAGCTTTTGCAGCTTTAGCTCAACCTCTAGGGCCTGAGCGAGCTGTACCATCATGCTCCTGGCACACTTCTGGAACACCTGGGGCAGTCTGCATAGATGTACCCAGTACATCTAGGATAGGCACTCCTTCAGGCACACCCAGAAGTGGCTTCACATCCACAGAGAGTCTGCTCGAAGACTCAGAACCGCCTTGTGCCACAACCCATGACCTCAGTCGTAAGTTAATGCATATCCGTGCTTGTTAGAAAACAGCACTTTTTTTCAGCATTGAGCTTATAAAGTTTTCATACCCTTTGTGTTCTTACATGCATAACATATCAATATACAACTTTTGCAGCTTTAGCTCAACCTCTGGAGCCTGAGCACACAGACGATGATGCTTTACCATCATGCTCCTGGCACACTCGTGGGACAACTGGGGTGGTCCGCTTAGATGTACCCAGTACATCTGGGATGGGCACTTCTTCAGGCACACCCATGAGTGGCTCCACGCACCCAGGGACAAGGTTTCAAGTCTCACCGCCGCCTTGCGTCACACCCCATGATCTGAATCGTAAGTTGATGCATATCCATCTTGTTTTGTTAAAAACATTTTTTTATCTACAAGCTTGTAGAGTTTTCTTACTTTTTGTTTTGTTGGCTAGATGCATAACATATAAATATACCTTTTGCAGCTTTACCTCATCATCTGACGCCACAGCACAGAGGCAACAAAGCTGCACCATTAGCGCAACGTGAGCAGCACATTTCGTATTAGATTGGCTCATAGCTTGCGACATTTGTGGGGCTTGCTATAAAATCAATACTTGTTTAAAGCATTGCTGTTGTAGTTCTGATTTGGTAAATGTTGCTACAAAGAGGAATATGCAATGTGAAATTTGTAGTCACCATCCCAGCAGTACTGTACTACTTAGATGGGTGGAAATCCAGCGAACCGGTAGAGAAGTACGAAGGGAGTTGCCTCAGGACAGGAGCCACCGATATTTCGAACAGAGACTGTTCTTCTTCTGGGCACCGTCCTCATCATTGTCCACATCAAACTTCCCAGTATGGGGAATTGCGAGGCTGATACAACTGAGCTCCTGAACGAACTATTGCGCATGCCGGTTTCGTCAGCTGCAAGCATCCCTTCTGAACCTTCTGGCACAGAAGGAATATCTGCTGCTGAAGAAATGGAGACTGAACATGGTATGCATGATGTACAGGAGCCAGCTCACATTCTTGAGGCTAATGCACAGCATGCATACGCGGGGGTAATGGTCCACTCTTCTTCTCCGGTTTTCTGAAAGCCTCAAAATGCACCGATTGCCCAAGCTTGTTAAAGGCTGCAGGAGACGGACTTCAGAGAGCAGAAGGCTTGCTTTCATATCTACAGAGTGAGGCTTCTACCTCTCATAGTTCCCTTTGTGTGCCATCCGACCCTTTTTTTGACTTTTTTTGCAAACTTGAGAGAATTTTTGAAACAGAAATTGATGCTCTCCTACACAAAAAAGGGATAAAGCAAAATCTCCTCAGTGCTTTCACCCAGAACAGCCAAGAGCCATTTTGTAGTAGTGCATGCCAGGCTCATTTCCTGACTCTGTTTGCTGTGAAGCGGATAGAGTACCACATCAGGAGGAAAAACAAGGAGGAAATGGAAGCTGCACGCAGGAGGTCACAGGAAAGGAAACGTAAAAAGGTGTCAGGGTAATGTGATGATGGGCACCGTGCACTAGCGAGAGGACGCTGCGGTCGCTTGATCGACAGCGCCACCCGTGGCGATTTCGCGCCTAACGGTCTGGTACTGACGCCGTATCGGCGCCTTCGCGTATGTAGCTTTGGTGCGTACGGGTGTGTTCCCGAATTTTAGATATCGGCTTTGGGGCTTTGAACTCATTAACCCGTGAGACTACTTGTGTGGAAGTGGTTTGTCACGTAAAACGTATGCGATGGGGAAGCCTTTTGCACGTGGAACATTATGTGTCTATGCACAATGTGTGACACAGTGTGTAGCGCAGACAAGCGTGTAGTATTCGTGGCCCGTATTTACGTGAAGTTAAGTGCACATTTATCCGCTAGGCACTACCAATTATAGACTACACATCAGAGACTAGCTACGTCCAGTACCTGCGCTATGAGGACGGAAATCTCGAACTGAAGAATTCACAATAATACAGTGAACAACAAATTGGAATATACATTACGAAGATAGCGAAAAAAAAAAACGTTCTCGTTTCTTTCTTATGCATAATCCGTTAACGTGATGATGCACTGTGAGGGTAAGTTCCTTAGTCAAATTATTCCCAATCTTGCATCGCTCAAGTCGGGGTATTCCCTTTTAGCCCTTTGTGCCTGCATTTGATGCACAGTCATAGTAATAAAAATCAATCAGTCAATCAAGATTGTTTCAGGATATAAATAAGGCGTGTTTTTGTTTGAAACTGGATATAGCTGGATATGTAATGACGATAATGCTTTATTAGTGCTAAACAACGACCACAGCGGCCTTAGTATAGGTGAACATAGCGCATCAGACACATTGTCGCAAATTGCAACATAGAAGCAGCCAGAAATATCACGCAAAAGAAACACAAAACATAAACTATGCTAAAAAATAAGAAAATGACAATAATTAAGAAGAAACAGTGAGGTTGCTGTTCGACAAACGCATGATTACTTTTGTGTGTGTTTGCGTGTGTGTGCGCGGACGAATAGGAAGGAGCAAAGAACCACTTGTAAACCGAGATCACAAGATTTGGCAACGATAATAAGATCATAGGGACAGAATGCACCCACATAAAATGATGACGGCTTGCGAAACGCAGCTCGGGGATGACAAATAACTCCCTGTGTTCGCATGCAAGCTTTATATGGAAGGAAGACGAGGTCCAAATCCAGTCTTCGCCGACACGCCGCAAAATTAGGGTCCGAGTAAAAGAGCTAAATACTGTACGACATATGGCAGACACTAATTTTAGCCAAGTGAAAGCGCTCTCTCAAATACGTGATCGGCGGGACGATACAGCGAGAAGGACGAAAACTTTACGGCAAGTTGCCTCTCTTTCACAGTAACTTGGTTGTCGTGGCAGATTACCACATAGAATTAGTTTCCATTTTGTCTTCTCCTTTGACTTTCTATGCAGGCAGCTTCAAATCGCTCTTTTCGAACGGCGAAACTAGCACAGCACTGCTAGACGCTGCTGGCTGGTACCAGGGCATTACGCCGCGTTTCCCCTCGAGGGGCCGCTGCCGTCGATAGAAAACTCTAGCGCACGATGCCCATACATTCAGCAGCATTTTAAAAGAGCAAAGAGTTTTTGTGCTGACATGTTAAAGGACCCGATGCCAATTGATGTTCTGAGGCTGGAACACATAGAAGGGACAAATACATACGAAGCCTCAAGTGCCTGAGAAATTAATGATGAAAGAAGGAAGTCGCTGAAAAGGTTAGCTAGCTTTCATCTTTCATCATGTTAAAGGAGCATGGAAGGACTCGAGAACCAATATTGTCATGAAAACTATAAATTAGGATTACAAGACCTGAGACACACATTCACACAAAAACTACGAGTGCAGTGCGTAACACTGGAGCGCAAGACAGCTTTTAACTCTCAGCTTACAAAACCCGTTCTCCTTGGCTGCCAGTCTGCAATGTCATGAGCCTCAGCAATACTAAGGCGATCACCTTTTTTGTTTGTATTTTGTCCCGCGTCTCAACTGGTCGCTCTCCCTAGCAGATTATTCTCGGTGGCCAATAAAATAGTGCTGTACCACCTGATGTGACGTGACACGAGGAGACACTGGGCGAGGTCGCCGCCAGTGCGCGCTCTCCTGCAAAGCAATTTTCTCAGCAAATTCGCACTTCCCAAACAAAATATTTTGTGTGACACTTCCTGAAGGTAGTACGCTTATGTGACGCGGTAAAAAAAATATGTTCCACAGGACTTCCATGCACCTTTAAAGAATCCCCAAGTCGGCAGAATTATTCCTCGGACTAACCACAGCGCCATTGCTCATGATCATGGTCCTGTCCCAGAGTAAAGCCAAAGTTTACCATTACCAGATGAGGATCTCAAAGGAGAAATGAAAAAGAACCTCCATGCATTGTTGTTGTGGCAGGTCGCACAGCAAGCATGCCGTTTTGCGCAAATACTGTGATTTTAGCTTAACTGTTGTTGCTAGCAAGGTTATCAACACAACCTCTACAGGCACTTCCACTCCTCCTGGGATCCTACAAGAGATTGAATAAAGTTCAAGTCACTCTGCAGTTCAGCTTTACCTGCGCAGAGTGTGTCATAACCATAGTTACAGGGTCAGTGATGTTACATAGAGGTTTTGTGATTCAACCCCTGCAGTATTGAGGCTTCTGGTCTACATTCGGAGCACATGGTAGCCCTATAATGTACAGTGCTTTTTCTTTTTTATAGCCCAGGAGGGCTATGTGTGGCCATCATACACAGTGGCAACACATCATGAAAAATGTTGAAATGTTGTTGTTGGCAAAAGACAACATTTAACGTTAAAAGATAACGTTTGTTCGTCCTGTTTTATTTGTTAGAGAAGTGGACATGCAGTTTTGGTGAAGATCACAAAATGCCTAAGTACATATGTCTCGTTTCATGGAGATTACGAGCACAGATGTTTTGACTTTGCACTCACTAAATCTATGCAATGTAAATTGGATCAGCTCGCCCAATAAACTTCTTATTGTATATCTCGTGGAGCTTCATGTTATTACATAGTGGAGCATGCCTGTTTTCATGCTGATTTAGTCGATCTAAGTTCATCAATCTAGTCAATGCAAGAGCTGAGGACGAGAGTGTCCGTTATTTCAAACAGAGATTGCTTTTCTTCTAGATGATTTGGAAACCTTAAGGGATGACCCTCCTTTAATGTCTCCTTATGATGTGCACAGGATTTGTTTGAATGTAGTCACGCATAGAACATTTATATAACGGTGTCTGCGTTTCAGAGTGTGTGCTCATGATAGCATATTTGCATAGTTTGTTTATATGTACACATTCTCTGTTATCATTGTCTCATCTAGTCAGGTTCTGTTCATATTAGCACTACAAACGGTTTATCAAATGGCATATCTTAACACTGTGGTAATATTTTGTAACAACGATATGTCTGTCTTCAAACGCCATGTTGAACACAATTTCCACATTTCCTATTTTTGTGTGTGCGTTGGGCCGAGAAATTTAACTATTCGGGCCGTACCATTTGCTCACATCATGTGTAGGTCAAGCGTTAGGTCATGTGCAATATTTGTGTCTACCGTGAAAAATTGTAACCGCGTACCGTACATGCCGCACATCCCGGAGCCCATGTTTTTACATTTGCCTTTGTCACGAAGGCGTGTTGTTCATTGATGACATCTCATCATGTATTGATTGTCTTGGACCTCGCAGTAGAATAAATGTCTCTTTCACTTGACCTTACCAAACATCTCCAGCTTGCTTTGTTCATTATTGCTGCGTTCTATCGGCTACAAGCGATACAGTGGTC
This sequence comes from Ornithodoros turicata, assembly GCF_037126465.1. Taxonomy (NCBI): domain Eukaryota; kingdom Metazoa; phylum Arthropoda; class Arachnida; order Ixodida; family Argasidae; genus Ornithodoros; species Ornithodoros turicata. The sequence goes on from NC_088205.1 coordinate 30,387,641, forward strand.
GCGAGCAGTATAGCAGAATGGCAATGGCCGAGAAGTCGAGGGAAGACAGCAAGAGCCAGAAGCGGGTCAGGCTGCAAGTCGGACGGAGAGCCTTCTGATTGGAGGGTTGAGGAAGCAATCGCTGCATTCTCATTGGTCGTGTGCCCAGTGTTGTGTGAATTTTGCTATACTATGGGCTCTATGAGGAGTTGTGGAGAGCTGATATAGTTGACATGGTGGAGAAATGTGTGAGTTGCATGAAGCAAAGACTGCCTCGGAGCCAACCTCTTATTTCAACTCCTTTTCCTGACCGCCCATGCCAAAGTTCTGGAGAACTAGAGGCCGGAGACAGTCAAAGTGGATTTTTGCGAGACATATGGGATTCCGAAAACGGTGGTCACGGACAACGGGCCACAGTTTCGTTCAGAGTTCACCATTTTTGCCAAGGATTGGGGTTTTGCCCACACCACTTCGAGCCCCAAATATCCACAAAGTAATGGTTGCGCTGAAGCAGCGGTAAAAATCGCGAAAGTGAAGATCTCGAAATCGTCGAACCCTTACAGAGCACTCCTAGCGTATCGAGCAACGCCCCTGGCCAATGGTTTCAGCCCTGCTGAACTGCTGTTCAACAGACGGTTGCGCACACATGTATCTATCGCGGCGGAGCTGCTGCTATCATCTGTGCCCAATGCTGAAGGCAAAGATTGAAGGCGAAAGAAGAAAGGGTCAATAAATAAATTTCTACAGGCGCCATTCTGTCCGAGAACGTGAGGAGTTCCAATCTCAGCAGAAGGTCTGATAACTGACCTCAAATGCCACGGAACGATATTGAGTGTGGCTGACACTCCTCGGTCCTACTGTGTTATCAGAGATCAGGGCACCGTTCGCCGTAGTGCAAAGCACTTAGTGCTTGACCACCGAGGAAGCAGCATTGACGATGATCAGCTGTCTGTTTCCAGTTTGCCCTGCGTCCTCCTCCAAGTCCATCCGATGGGACAACTCCACAAACAGTACCGGAAACGTCTGGGCCTACGTCACGTTACGGAAGACATCTGAAGCCACCAACCCGTTACGGGCACGGCCAGAGTTAAGGAGGGAGATGTTGGATGTTCCCTGTGCTCTCCGTACGTGTACGTGCAATTGTATCCGAAGCTCTCCACGTGAGGGTGCAACGTACCTAAAGGCTGAGAAGCAAAGGGAAGCTCGCGTTACGTCTGACTCGGCTGACCCAGTTTTTCCTCAGTCGAAGCTGCTGGGGCAGGGCGAATGTATCACGGGCGACTCGCCCGTCTCTTACATATTGTATCCTCCTATTAAAGAGTTCAACCTAACAGTGTGTACGCGTGACATCGAAGCAGCATCTATAGGCAAAGCGGGATGCTGTCAGACCTGAGAGCGCTGTCCTCCGACAGCACTATAACGGCCGTTCCATTACCGGAAACAGTACCAGAAACGTAACGGAACGAGAGAACGTACGAACAGATAACGGAAACGAAAATATTGTAGAACGAAAATGAAAACGGTAACGGAAATATGCCCGTTACCCTTTCCTGCCGAGCAGAGAAGCGGAGAGAGAGTTCGTTAGAGGAACGCAACGGCCAGAACGCAAAAATGTGAACGGGGCGACGTGCGCGAAAGTGTCAGCCCGTTCTGTGAGGAAACGCTGCGGGAACAGCATGGAGCCTATATCACGACCGAAATGTGCCAGCGTTGCCTCAACCGAATCGAGCGCAACGTGAGCAGAGTGGAACGGAAGCTCTTCCAACGGCATGCGACGGGTTCTTGGCGCTGAGGTTGGTACGTAGACATATCGAGCTAGGCCTGGCGGAAATCAGTCATTGTGAATAAAAGCGTGAAAACCACTAAGAATTACGGCACACACACGGAGACACAGATGGTTTAAAAGTTTAACCTGTTAACCCCTGTTTTTGCGAAGTAACCCAGTGCTGGCCGCTGTTCGATGGGGGCTGTCCCTACTTCTCTGCTGCGCCTGCGCGCTCCTTTTGTTCGCGGCCTCTTTCGAACGAACAAACTCTCTCTGTGAACCTCTGTGAACAAACAAGTCCCGACGCTGTCTGGCTTCTTGAACGTCTGACACATTTTTTTTCAACGGCTCAGCATTTCATTCCAGTTCGCTTATCCGTTTATCCACAGATGTGGATCGTTGTGTGGATTGCAGGGGCGGATTTTATGGTGCATTATGGTGGATTGTTATGTCGGGCCCAGTGTTATACGCATGCAATATGGTTGCCGCCGTATGTGTCAGAAGTACGGATTCATTTCAATACCTAGTACAGTGTTGCCCGTAACCTTTAATTGTACTTTTCTAATTAACTGCACCGTCGATTGGAATGAAACTTGCACAGTTTTTGTCCTGTGGCTTGGACTATCGAATAGCCACACTAAATGACATTTGATCGGTGCTGCTTTACAGTACCTTTAATTGTCTTGCGGCGCAAAGCCACAGATTATCGCGAATTATCATGCGACAATTCATCTCAGTCATGTTTTCCTTTGGTTTCTTGGCATGGCCACAGACTGGCCGACATTCTGCGTGTGACACGCCGGTGCGCGTTGTTGGCCGCAAATTACGGTACTTGTTTGTTTTGTTTTTTTCTTTATTTCTTCCTACAGATTTCTCGAATGAGACTTGCAGCGGTATCCGTAGCACTACAGTTTAACAAGTGCCGTCAACAGGCCCGAAGTAGAGCCCTGCACCATCCGCGGATGGAAGCGGATATCCGCGGATATCCGCAAGATACTTGCGGATTCGGATGAAAATTCAGAACTTTCTGCGGTGTGCGGATCGGATGCGGATACGAAGGCAGCGGATCGGTACCGGATCGGATGCGGATATACCGCGTGCTGTAATTTTTCCACCACCAATTTATTTGTATTGCGCTGCGACAGCGAGCGCATGCTCGGGTTCACCTTTGACCATGCACGGCCAAGACGGGAGAGAAGGCATTCTGGCGTCTCGAACCGCGCGAGCACCGACGAGGTAGCGTTTCACGCGTTCCAGAAGTCTCTCCATAACGCGTTTGTTAAAATGTTTACCTTTGCTTGTCGTCGTGAGTCGTTCCGTGACAGCATGGAGGCATCCGAAATTATACCAACATATGCTTCCGGCGGTCTTTACGCGTCCTTCGAAACGTGCGGATTTTGCGGATCGGATGCGGATGGTGCGTTTTGGTCAGCGGATCGGATGCGGATGTACTAGGTGTGTGTGCCGCGGATGCGGATCGGATGCGGATAACGGTTGCGCGGATGCGGGTCGGATGCGGATGCCAAAAATCTCATCCGCGCAGGGCTCTAGCCCGAAGCCCTGGCAGAGTGGAAGTGCGAAACACAGGTGGTGTGTGCATCTGCGCACACTTATGTGTGTGCGTCAAAATGTGAAGATGTGGTGGCCACAAAGCGAAGCACATTGGAAATAAATCGGCTGCAGGAACTGCGAAAGTAAAACTGGGATAGTGGTGCCTGTATGGATTCATTCAATGATTTATGCTTGGTAGAAACAAGTTTATATTTGCTTGCCACTAACATTAACCGATGGCTTCTTCCGACCATTGTAATTTCAAGTATTCCTTCCTTCCATGCAGAATCTAGCTGGGTCATTCCAGGCCAAATCACCCAAAGGCCGTGCTCGACCCCCCCCCCCCCCCCTAGTTTTGGTTACAAAAATTATCATGGCCTCCTTACTGCAAAATTTTCCCGAGCTTTACTCTACTATTTTGAACCGCTGTCGATTTAGGCGGGGTCAAAGTTCGTCTAGAATCGCGAAAACCATGCTATGAAAAAAGTGACCTTGTGAGCAGGGTTTTGCGTCTAGGTGGACGTTAGTGACATAGAATAAAAGAGCGTGGCCCTAACATTCTGCCAATATCAAGTTCTTCCCTCGTGTTCCATTTTCGTCCAGCGAAACTAGGCTGCTTTTTGGCACTATTTCTTACAACTTTGCGCCTTGCTAAGGGCACTTTTCGCACAAGCTGGAAGAATTCAAAAAATTCAGCGTATTCTGGACCTTCCATACTTCAAAATCACGTGTTTTGATGACCGAGCACATTATACTTTTTGCCACATTTAATCCCAAATGTCGTGCTTTTGGCAAAGTTGGCCGTTTTCAACGCCATTTTTGAAAATGATGCAGTCGGCCGAGAACAATCCAAATGGTTGGAGATGACAGATCAATATCTATGCTAACGCATATAAAAAATTAAGAAGATACTTTTTGATAAGCGCGAAAAAATATTTTCTTATGTCCCACCCACTCTACACATAGTTACGCTGGGGGGTGCGCGGCTGGGGCGCGAAGCTTGGTTTGGCGAATAACGTTTTTCCGTGTGGTGAAGTTCTCCTATTAATTATGGAGGACCAGAACAGACATTATTTACAGCTAAATCACATCTATGCTACTACTGCGTTCTAGCCCGAGACGTTCATATGGTGCTTGCTAATCTAGCCACACCGAACAGCATGGCCGCTGATACTCACCCAAGCAGGCTGGAATGATAAAAACAGTTTATTTTGCAATTCAGACAGTCTACATATTTTATTTTCGTGATTGTAACAGTCTGAAGTAAGAACAAAAAGATACCCACATCAAGGAATGCACAGATGTTTCATTATTATGTCATATCTCCTTTTCAAACGTTAAAAAGCAAAGGCGACCATTGGTAGGGTATCTCATTAAAAGTGACCACTACAACTTCCTCTGTACGGCATAAAGATAGGTCTTGAAGGCTGCTCCGAATGAAGTTTCCGTGCGTCTCACACACTTTCATACCGCTGTGCTTCATTTTGCACGCGCGCATTTGCTGACGATTAGTCGTGAGCATTTGCCACAATATTCACTGGCGCGTCGTGCGCGTTTTGCCTTCACTTAGTTAAATATTATATACACTGAAGTGTAAGCTCTAGACAACCATAGCGAAAGAAAACAACGACTTACGTAAGGTGCTAAGGAGATTCAGAAAAGCCTCCTGACGTTCCTACTTCGGCCATTGTTCAACACAACGATTTCAGCAAGTAACTTGGAGCAATAACAACCTTTTTGGTAACCCGGCGTGCATCACGTGTGAAAAAGAGATAATAAACTAATCAGCTGAGTCGCGAGGAGCTCTCTTCTAAGCCGATTTCAAAGTCTTGTGTTAAAGGTTGCATAGATACGTATGTACGAGAACGATCGACCACCATGCTTTACGTTTTGGACGCTACAATGCAGCAAAAGCCATCCGCTCACAACGTGACCTGCGTTGCTATTAATCATAAGAAACGCGCATTCGAAGGGATAGCATGATTTGCTCATAAAGTCATAATATTCCTTGTGAGCGTGAAAGCATCGCTGTCGTTTCTCATGACTACCACTTTAAGGCTATGGTCTCACTCCCCTCTTAAAACGAGGCAACTTTGTACCAGACCTGTAGCTCTCATTTTCGTCTGTTGGTGGTGAAACTGGTGACATTCGGAAGCTATGATTCTTGACCTGGGGGGACCGTCTTCCGATTTCCGGCCAGGCATGCGGTTGCGGCGCCATAAGGCCTGGAACATGCCAATACCTCCGATTATGGGTGGTCTTTCTACGAATCTGACGCAAAATGGAGAGCAGATAGCGGAGCACAATTTGTTGCGTTGTGTTGTTCTGTGATACGTGGAGGGTGGACCGTCTCGCTCTTATTGATATATGACGCCGATAATCCAGAAGCGCCTCCAGAAAAACATGAAAAAATGTCTTTCTTTGGCTTCCTGTTTCGAGGTGTTCTAATGTCACCACACAAGCCTAAAAGTGGCAGAGGATGGGCAATTGTGCGCAAAACAAGTGCTGAAAAAATTTCAGCATGATTGGAAGAGCACAGCACAGGTTATTACGTTCCCAAGCCATTCCAAAACATTCCGACCAAACCGAAACTATACAGGATTTCCGGTGGCCACATCGTGGCGGAGCATGTAACTACCGTGTGATCAACTCCAGTATTCTGCGAAAGGTGGCGCTTGCGTCACTCCTGTTCGTTACGTCATGTTGGTTGCGTACTGCTGTGGCTGTGCTGCGGACGCATTAATCCACGCCGTGTTGACTGGTGCTGACTGTCGTGTTCTGATTTGAACTGTTGATATGGCTGCACCTTCATAGTATTGTTGCTGTTGCTTCACACAAACTGGAAACGTGCGGCAATGACACGGCCGTGCAAGAATCCTCGGAAACCTCGGATTTGCGGTCGGAAATCAGTCCGCAAGCTTCGTCGGCGGCTGACGAGAGAGAAACGGTAAGTTGTAACCAAGTGGTTGTAACTTTGTACTGGTGCAGTGCGCTTGCTCTTATTTATTTGTTCTTCTCCGTAGGCAATCCAAGCTGTGGTCTTTGCCCCCCTTGTATGGTCTTAGGCATCAGTGGTCTTAGTCTAGTGTCATTGCCTTGACTCTGGGGGCAAGACTGAGAAGCACCTGTATTACGGCTCTCCCCTGATGATTTTTGTTTTGATAGTCTGAGGTACAGCACAGGAGTAAAAGGGTGAGAATGGACAGCGTTCTCTAGGTTTGGAACTGTCTTCTGCTGTGTATCTCACTTCGATATTTCATTTCTGCCCATGAGAACATTGTCAAGTTTTTGTGCATTTTGCCTTTTTCAGATTACCACAGCGGTGCCAACTTTCACTTGCGGCTATCCAAGAGACAGACGTACGATGTGATGCGGTTCAGCTCGACCCGGATGTTATCATAAACAATATATGCATTTACCAGTTTCTAATGGCTGTGTTTCATCTCCTCTTTTTCTATGTTTGCTACAGTTGTCTCACTGCCTCATCCTGTTGTTTCACCCTCGCCAAGCGAATGGCCGCTTTGGCAGTATGATGAACTCAACATGGGCATGTTCATAGCAATATCACCATGCCCGTACTAACATACCTGAAATTTGACCCGTACATTCCTTTAGTCTCACCCTATGTTATTGTCTTCTTTTTCTTTTTTTTTTACCTTCTCCAACGTCCTCCGGTCTCATGAAAAGTTATCGTATAGACTCTTCTCCCACAAAAGTCTTGTAACACTTGGAATACGTTATGCAAGAGCAGGAAATTGACCAACTTGCACGAGATTTCCGACCACTGACCTGCTGCAATCTGGTTAGCATGGCACACGGCCAGAGGAGGACAGATGACCGAGACAAATAATGGGAAAGCGCGCCCGTTCACATTCCTTCGGTTGTTGTACCACCTGTCGAATTGTAAAAGAAATCGTGGGGGAACGCTGTTATTCGAAACGTGTCTCTTGTGTGCTTCCTTCTTTGTCTTTCTCGCATTCTCGCAACGTGTCCTCGGCCTAACATATTGACCTTGGCTCATAATCGTTGTTGTGGACGAACTAAAAATAGTAGAACCCCATGTTTGCGCCTAGAGAGCAATACGTGCGTGTAGTGTGCCTGTGGACCAAATCTAGCGGTGCAATGAACGACTGTAGCATTTCGTGCAGCACTATCTTCGGTATGCAAGCAGCCATGGTCTCAAGGGAATATAAAACTGTAATCGGTATCATCAACATAATTATCGTAATGAACCTAATTATCGCAATACGTTTGAATAATAGCAATTTCGCACCTCGCCGCGCATGCTGAATCATACTCGGTTACTGCAAGTCTCACTGACATACTGCGTGTTAGATAAAGCTGTTAGGGGCAACAAGCAGTCTCCTACAAAAGAATTGTCACTGCTAGGCAATGAATGTGAACACAGAAAAGGCTACGAGCTAATTCTCTTCCATCTCCCAAACACACGCTTCTTCGTCTTGTTCCTTTATTTTTTTCTATTTTTTGCTTCATTGTTTCTAATCGAACGGAAGGAACCGGGTTATGCACCAGCTTGTCTGCGTCCTGTCACTTCGGTCGGCAGTTAGGTAGCGGAGTACCGCTATTCGCTACTCCTGTGAAACGCCGCTACTCATTCCGAAACGTAGCGCGGTACCGCTACCGGAAGGAAATATGTACCGGCGCTACTGCCAAGCTCCCTCGTAAGATATTTTTTTTATGACGAACATGTAGCCATGATGAGTAGAGCCCAAACAACGCTTAGGCAATAAAATATAGTTTTATGCAGGAACAATAAGCACGAAAAATGTCGATACCAGCTCTGAACTTTATTCTAGGCAGAATAAGAGCGTACAGAAATTAGAAAATATCACTTTGGTCATGCCGGATTGTGACACGGATACTGCCTTGTCGAAGTGAAATGGCGTGCAATACGAGTTACTTCTTTTGTCGTGCCCACTAAAGTAGCGGTAGCAGCATCGGACACGTTACCAAAATTTGTAGTGGGAATTATTTTTCCGCTATTGGTTAGAAGTTTAGCGTGAGTGCTCCTTCGCTACTGAAAAAGTAGCGAAAACAGTTGCTCTGCTAGTAGCGCCGCTACGCACAGCACTGTCTGTGGACAAGGAAACGTGTCCAGCCGCACAGGCAAACACACAAAAGAAAAGACCGTCCCCGAATCACGCATGTGTGTGCCGTAATGTAACGCGTATGACTGAATTCAGGTACCGTCTGCACCATGATAAACATTCGTTATGTAGGCAAGGGGATTTTGTCGGCCAAATGCTTTTTTTTTATGTCAAAAATAAAAACAAGAGAACGAGAGAGAAGAAGAGACAGCAAGTCGTGATAAAATTTACCCTTTTTTTTGGGGGGGGGGGAATTCATAAAAGTAGATTAGGCATATGGTGTGGGACTACCACTGTACTATGTATTCTTGTCTTTCGCATTGCACGATCTCGAAAACCTTCCGTATGACGTTCCTTCCATCTGCCGACGTCCTTGACCATTGCGAGTGAACATGTACGCGTCCTTACATATGTGGCTTCCCAGCTAATGGTTCTTATGAAGCCACAAAAACATGGTAGTTAGTTAGTTAGTAAGTCAGTAAAATAAAAATAAAAACTTGGTATTTCTGGAACCATGTCAACTGTTTTAGGAAAACCGTGCTACGGAACCTGCGTGACTAACGTCATTTATCGGTAGGAGAGCTTGGAACGAATTTTCGTTCCTTGATTTCTTGAATGGTACTCCAAAATTATCCAAGTCCGCATTACGTTTCCTGCCATATTGCATTTCCGATCGATTAGAAAATCTATTCATTCCTCGCTAAACGGCATTAGACTACAGGTAAGAATAACAATAAAGAACAAGAAGAGGAACGAGAACCCCGGATTCGAGATGCTTCTGGTGATAAAGCATCAAGTTTATACAACATATCGGAATTAGGAAGGGGCTGGGTGGCTGTTTTCAAAATTACGGTTGATACGTGCCGAAATATCATGAAGCCGAACTATCACATGGCCGAAGAAAAGGACTATATATCGTAAACTAAAAAAAGCCGAAACCGGAGAGAGTGTCCTAATAATTTGTAAAAAGAAATGAAAAAAGCAAAAAAGCGTAGAGCGAATGCCATCACCGAGGTGAAACTCGCAAAAATCCGATTGCGCGCTCCCAACACACACCTTGGCGACACAGGAGGAACTGACGTGGCATATCTTATCACCAAAAATGCAACAATGCAATTCAGCTTCCTGAAGCTGTACAAGTTGATGTATAACTTTCCCATCAAGACGATTGGAGGGGGTGGCAATTTTAGTGCATAAGGTATGGAGTTCAGGGTCAACCCCGAGATGCTATGGGGTTGACCAAATAGACTGCGACACATTTTGGGGGAAGGTACTATCCCTTCCATCTCTCTCGCGTTTTTTTTTTCTCTGTCGTTTTCGTCAAAAACAACTACGTTGCTGCTCAACGTCTCTAATGCCGCCCACAAAATTTACGTGATAATATGGAAAATAGGCGGCATAAGACAGACGAAAAACCTTTCTTTCGCAGGTAGACCAGTCGCCAGGCCATAAATAATGAATATGCAGCCTACTACTCAATTGTTATTATTATAATTATTATAATTAGGGGTTTACGTACACGAGACAACTGAGATCATGAGCGACGCCACAGCTGCCCGGTCTATTCAATTGTTTTACGCGTTGTGCACCACTCACACAGCGTTTCAGTAAAAATGTCAAAAGCATAAAAGAAGGAAAGCGCGTCACAGAAAACGTGCGATCAACGACATTTGTTTTCAGGTAATATAATATGGAAATACGCCGAGTCAAAATGTCATTCTCTCGTTTTTCACTTTCACGCGGCTTTATTTCACCACACGCATACTGACGCTGAACTTCGCGTTACACTAACATAACCGTCCTGTAATTTTTTGTCCCAAGTAGAAAGCGCACGTAGGGTTGACCACACTTTATTACTAAGTAGATTCCCCGCTTAGAAGGTTATGGCTAAAAGGTGACGCAGAAACAGGCGTGCAGACTGTCGTCCGCCTTCAAAGTGCATCAAGCTACGAAACAAGGATGACTCGCTCTCTCCTCAATAATTCAAATGATGAAGGCAGCAATGTAACAAATCATACAGCGGGTACCCGAAGATACAGTGAGAAAAAACACCAAAAGGACGGGTAATCGTTTTCGAGCTACGACGTGCTACACATTTTTCTGAGTGATAAAGCAGTGTGTGTATGTATGTATAATTTCACACTTATTGGTGTGTGTGTGTGTGTCGACAGGGTAACGAGTCCAGCCACACACACAAACACACAAAAGAAAAACCCGTCCCCGAATTTCGCACGTGTGTGCCGTCATGTGTCGCGTATGACTGAATTCAGGTACCGTCTGCACCATGATAAAAATTCGTTATGTAGGCAAGGGGAGTTTGTCGGACAAATACTTTTTTTTATGGCAAGAAGAAAAACAAAGGAAAGAGAGAAAACAAGAGATAGCAAATCGTGTTAAAATTTACCTTTTTTTTAGGAGGAGGGGGAATTCATAAAATTAGATGAGGCATATGCTGTGGGACAGCCTCAGTGTGAAGTATTCTGGGCATAAATATGCAGTCCGCTGTTTTACGCGTTGTGCACTACCCACACAGAGTGCTTCGCAAACAAAAAAAGCTCGTGACGCACCTGTGCAGCACGGGCGTGGATTGTTCTGCTCTTCGTTAGCCCTAAGGTAACCTAGCTATCTTAAACCCGAAATAACCCCTCACCTTCAGGCCGATGGCCAAGAATGGTGATGGTGGTCGTTCCGGTCTCCCCGGAACGCACGACGCGGTTCCCCGAGGCCGTAGTCGCTCCCCGTACGGAGAAACCGGTCGAACTCCGCCCCTTGCGAACGGACACTTCTGTCGCTTCAACAGCCTTCTCTGGCAGAGGACCGAACATCAGGCACAGAAGTGTATGACGTAAGTCAGACCAGTGATCCAATGAATGGTGATGAATCATTGGACCAAGATATGGGGGACCCTTTCACGCTGGTGACTTACAAGAAGAATAGGCCTCAAGGCATCCCTGTATTGTTTAAGCCAGTTGATTCTGGAAAGTCGTTTTGGAAGGTCAATCCCAACGTGGTAGCGAAGACTATTCGCTCTTGGGCCCAGGAATCAATTCTCCGTCATCGTGTCAACGCTGATGGCTCCATGTGCATCTTCGTCCAGACGGAAGGGGCAGTGTCTAATCTCATGACCCTTAGTGAAGTGGCTGGGGTGGCAGTTACTGTTACCATCCCCTCCTCATACGTTAATAACATGGGGAAAATATATGACGTCCCACTGGAGTATACCGACGAGGAACTCACCTCGTATTTGGTAGAGGATGGCGTCATAGCCGCTCGGCGTCAAGTGCGGCATGTCTCTCATGAAGATGGGTCGGACCAGTACATCCCCCTTCGAAATGTCATATTGACCTTCAAGTCCAACAGAAGGATAACTGAGGAAGTTAAGTTTGGCTTTTCAACGCATAAGGTGCATGAGTATGTGGAAGGTCCAGTGCAATGCTATCACAGCCAGAGGTTCGGTCATCTTGCTCGAAGCTGTCGATGGCCACTACGGTGCAAGTTTTGCTCTCAACCGCACACACTCCAGGAATGTACAGCGCGGCGCCAACCGAAATGTGCAAACTGCGAGGGACCGCATGCTGCTTCGCATTCTTTATGTCCCCGGAAGAGGGCAGCTACAAGGCGCTTTCAGGCTCATGTTTTGACCGACACCCCTTCCCCTTCCCCTGGGATCAGGAAGGCACGATGTAGTGCACAAACGGACGGAGGTTCAACTTTAGGTCTCCAGGCGGCCAAAAGGGATGGTCGACCACAAACTACTGCGAGATCCCAAAGGGCACCTCAGCAGGTCTCAAAACCAACAGTCAAAACCCCCAAACCACAAGCATTTAAGCCTCAACCGAGTAGGCATGTGCGGCTGCTAGATAGCCAGCATGACATCCCTAATGCTACCACTCCTCTCCGTGCAACTTTCGCGGCCGCAGTGCGAGGTCCAAGGAAGACCGACGAGACTCTGCCAGCAGCGCCTCGACGGCTGAAATGGCAATCCCCCCAGTCTTCGAATGACTTCTGTGTCATCATCCCCTTAGTTCTTGCTGCTATGAAGGCCATTGTTGCTTGTTGCCCTGAGGCTGCGCGGTTGCCCGAAGTCAAGGCTCTTCTAGAGATTGACAGCCTTTTCCTCGGTCATGGAGCAAATCTATAGGAATGCTGTCTTCGTGCAGTGGAACGCGCGCAGTCTGCGCAACAAGCTGCCAGATCTTAAAGAATTTCTACTTCGGCATCGAATTCCCATGTTGGCTATTAGTGAAGTTTATGTTGAGAAGGACTTCAGACTCAGCGGTTATAGGCTGGTCACGCAAGAAGATACAGATATCTCAAGGACGGTTCTGCTTGTTCGACGCGATTTCAATGCAGCTGCCCTTCCAACGCCGAAAGTGGCTGGTCTAGACTGTATCCGGTGTAGAATTCGCTTGGGTAAAGCTGTCGTCACTGTGGTGAACTTATACGTGCCGCCGTCAGCTAGGGTGTCCAAGACCGATCTGAAGGCTGGACAATTTAGAGTCTCCTTATCTAGTGGTCGGTGATATTAACGCTCACCACTCTGCATGGGGGAGCACCAAAACTGATCGTCGAGGGAAAATATGGATGGAGCTGATCGAGAGCATGGATCTCTGCATCCTGAATGATGGAGCACACACGTTTTTGCGGAGGTCCTTCACTACGGACGTTCTGGACGTCTCCTTCTGCTCAAGAGATATCTATAGGAAGCTCCATTGGTACACGGACCTTGATGGCAGGGGAAGCGACCACGTGCCCATATACATCACGTATGATGGATATTCAACGAGAGCGCGATGTAGAACGGCGAAATTAACAGACTGGCGTTCGTTTCGCACAGCATGTGGAGATAGGGCCCACCCTTTGCTTTCTGTGGATCAGCTAGAGAATGTCATTGCCGATGCCCTTGCCTCGTCCTCTAAAACAGTCAACGTGTGTTCTGGTCACTTAGGGTCTAACCCTCGTGTGGAGCAACTACGTGCTGTCCAAAGGCGCGCTGAACGTAAAGCTCGACGGACAGGAGATCTTTCTGATATACAGGAAGCAAGACGCGCGAGTAGGCTTGTACAGAAAGAACTCCGAAACCTTGACCGTCAACGGTGGCGGCACTTCTGTTGCTCCTTACCACCTTTTGAGAGCCCTGCTCGGATATGGAGAGTCGCAAGAAGTTTAAAGGAGAACCCTCCAGTTCGGAACCCACTTGGAGCTCTTGCGCTCCTAACATCTATGTCTGAGAAAGAGGTGGCCAGGGAATTCTGCCGTGTCATTACGAAGGGAGCCAATGTAACCAGCACCGAGGAGTACCTAACCCATACAGCCCTTGTGACATCTATTCTCGAGCATGCCAACCCAGCAGCTGTCCCTGCCTTGGATATGGACTTCTCCGTGGCAGAACTTTCGTCAGCCATTTCAGCTGCATGCAAGAAGTCGTCTCCAGGCCCGGACGCCATTACATACACAGTGATTCGAAACCTTGACCCTACTTCCCTTCAGGCCCTGCTGAACATCTGCAATCACTCGTGGAGGCATGGACAGGTTCCTAGGCAGTGGAAAGTCGGCCAAGTGGTACCGTTGCTAAAACCAAGAAAACACCCATCCCAATTGGCATCATTTCGCCCGGTAACTCTGACCAGCTGCTTGGGGAAAGTTATGGAAAGAATGGTCTTGCGTAGAATTGAGTGGTGGCTCGAAAGCCGTGCCTTCTTCCCTCAAAAGCAAGCTGGGTTTCGACGGCACCGCAGTTCGATAGACTCTGTCCTCGACTTGGTCACGTGGGTGGAAGAGGCACGACGAGGCACGAAGATCTCGGCAGCGGTATTTCTTGATGTTAAGAGAGCATACAACACCGTTAGCCACCCATCAATCTTACATGCTCTATACAGCGCTGCGCTCTCACGTACAACGTTGCTTTGGATAGCCGATTTCCTCAGTCAACGAGGTATTTTCAGCCGTGCAAGACAAGGCGACACAGAGCAATTCCCCATCTCTCAGGGGGTACCACAAGGAAGCGTCCTAAGTCCGCTCCTCTTTAATGCCGTTATGGCGGGCATTGGAACCTGCATTCAGCGGAAAGTCAACTTGTTCCTGTATGCCGATGACATCTGTGTTTGGACTACAGGCACTTCCCGTCCAGCACTTCGTCAGCGTCTTCAGTGCACGTTAGATGCCATTCGCCTCTACTTACTCCAGGCAGGAATGGAGATATCCGTAGAGAAAAGCGCAGTTCTAGCCTTCACGCGCAAAAACATGCATAGATATCGCCTGTATATTGGTGGAAGCCCACTGGAGCAGGTGACATATCACAAGTTCCTCGGCGTGACTCTATCATGGAATTTGTCGTGGAAGTGCCACATAGACGTCATTGAACAGAAAGTCCAACGCTGGGTCAACGTGATTCGTCACTTCGCAGGTATGAGATGGGGGCGAGACGAGAAGGATCTCCTCATGCTGCACAATGCCCTGATTCGTGGCTCAGTGATGTACAGCCTTCCCGTCCTGCACGGACTTCCTCAGACACTGACTCAAAGGATTCGAGCCATGCTAGCGCGCAGTCTTCGGGTATGTCTTGGGGTCCCGCGAGGTGCTGAAACCCGTCTAGTAGTGGCTGAGGCCAGGGACATCCCCATTGAGGTTCTCCGTACTCGGGAAACTGCACGCCACTATCTGCGTCTACGTGCCCATCATAACTGTCACACTCTGATTCGCAAGCTTCACGCTAGACGGAACGCGACGGTTCATGCTGCTGTGACATCATTCAGACCTCATATCCCCAAATTCATAGTCGACCAGACGGCACCCAAAGTGCCTCCATGGACGTTGCCATCGCCGCCTGTCACTGTCTCCATCCCCGGCCTCAAGAACAACAAAAAGAACTATCCTGATTTTATTCTTAGGCAACTTACCCTTGACTTCGTCGAGGCTCAATACCGCAACAGTACCGCTGTATACACGGATGGATCGTCGACCAGGGACACTTCATCTTCAGCCTTTGCCATTCCATCAGAGTCTGGGGTCGGATTCACAAACGCGATCGTAAGTTACGCTAAGATGCGCTAAGACGTCGTAGCCTGCGACGCGCGTACGACGGCGTCGTAAGCGCGATTCACAAAGCTATCGTAGTGGAGAGGGTACCCCCTTTGACGAGAGACAAACAGTCAAAGGGTGCGAGACTATGTTTTCGCTATGTTAACGATGGCGAAAATTTGTGATCGCATCAATAAGAGTCGTCTCATTAGAAGAAGACGAAGTTGTTCATCCCCAAATGTTTTGTTACTGCACGTGCTCTCGGTCTTTCGGTAGCCATAATGGATGTCATACAATCACAGGCGAAACGCGTTCGATGACACAGCAAATATATTCCCAGTATGTTCGTCTCGGGGAGGGGGTGGGTGAGGGTGTTTTGTAAACGGTGTGGTGCACTCAGTTTTGCAGCTTTTATGGCTTCTTTTGCCTTTCTTGCAGACAGTTTGGAGGTGTGTTGGGGGTGTTTTAGCGGGGTGTAGGGGATGCTTGAAAAATCCCTGCGACCCGATTTTACGAAGCACAAAGTTGAAGCATTTGTTGAAGGTTACCAAGCAAAAAAGTGCTTCAATGTCACTTCGGGGATGGTCTCGAAGGTTCTGTGGCAAAGTGCAATGCGTTCGCGCGTATTACGGAGTTTGTTTCCCGTCTCCAAATCCACCGCTGCCAAATAACGCCGCCATCTTTCTTCGTAAGACTGCTCGGCAGCTCTCGCAGGATTCCGCCGTAAGCTGCGAAGATTTTGCGTCGCGCGCCCTTCGTGAATCTACACTTCGTCGTAACTTTCCCGTACGACGGAGTTACGACAGATTCCGTCGCACGAGCTCTTTCTGAATCCAGCCCCTGTTACACGTGGGTGTCGTCTATCTCACCGTACCTCTTCGACATCCGCTGAACTTTATGCTACCTTGTTATTCTTGACATATGCGCAAGACTGTGAACCGCGGCACTGGGAAATTTACACAGACTCCAAAGCAGCTCTCCTGTGCATTAAAAACATGGGCATCCGCGGTTCCCTTGCCTCAGTGGTGATAGACATCCTGTGCGCCCTGAAGTCCCTACAAGATCGCTCCCACTACGTTGCCTTTCAGTGGGTTCCAGGGCATTGCGGAATAACTGGGAACCACGAGGCCGACGCTGCCGCTGCCGCTGCACACCAACAACGACCTTCTGTGCCCATTATAATCTCGAGAGGAGACAGAAGATCCCTCCTCAGGCATTTGTCCGATTCCTGGTCTACCCTACAGTGGCGACACGACATTCCAACTAGGTCCTCTTTGGGAAATGTAGACCCAACGCTGTCATACCGGCTGCCTGCAAAGCTTCCTCGTCCTCTGAAGTCACTCCTCCACAGGCTCCGTCTGAATGTGGCCTTCACTCCGTCCTATCGATACCAGCTAGGCTGTGAGGCTAGCCCTATGTGCAACGAGTGTGGCGTACTTGCCAACGTTGAGCACATACTCCTCTGCTGCCGGACCTATGTCAACGAGAGGCGTACACTGCAGTCACAGCTTGCCACCCTTGGCTGCCGCCCCTTCAACTTGTCGACCATCCTCGGCCCTTGGGACACCGCGGCCGACTCCAGGGCGGCCTTACGTCACGTGGTTGACTTCTTTGAGGCGACAGGCCTAAAGGACTCATTATGACCCCAGCAGCGCCCTCGGACATTCCCACCATCACGATCACGTCCAGCATCGTTATCGCCACTTCGATCATTCCCGTCATCTCTCATCTTCATCACTCATCATTGTCACCACTCATATTAGACCCCTAGCTATGGGGTAGCGTTCCACTCGTAGAGTGGAAAACCTCCCCACTTCATCATGACAATATATATGTTGTTGTTGTTCGCAAACAATGTCAAACCGATGAAAGAAATAGAAAAAGCGCGTCACGGAAAATATATGGACAACGACATTCGTCTGTTGGGAATATAACAAGGAAATTTGGTTTCAATATCAAAACTTCTAAACTTGCCGAATCAACATGTTCTCTCCTTTTTGTCACAAATAGAAAGCGCGTGTAGGGTTTGTAAAAACTGTCGTAGGGCGTGTAAATACTGTCGTCCGCCTTCAAATGTGGAAGACTCACTATTATCTCGATGCTGAAGCAAGCAATATAACAAGCAAAACAACAGGTATCTGAAACAACAGTGAGAAAAGTAACTCCGCTCATAGCCCCAGTTGCTTCGGGGCGCTAACACGTAGTAAAAAAACAAAAAAAAAATAGGAAGAGGACAGGTCAGTTGTTTTCTAGCTTCGCCGTATTACGCATTTGTCTCTCTCTCTACCTTCTTTTCTTTTTTTTTTCTTCAAAAGTTACCGTCGCACTTTCTGATATTGAAAGGAGTATGTCGGACAAATCCTTTTTTATAGCAAGAAGAAAAACAAAGGAAAGAGAGAGAAAACAAGCGATAGTAAATCGCGATGAAATTTACTTTTTTTAGAAACTGATAAAATTACATGAGGCATATGCTGTTATACTGCCGCAGTGCGAAGTATTCCGGTTTTTGCGTTGCAGGATCTCGAAAACCTTCCGTAAAACGTTCCTTCCGTCTGCCAACGCCCTTGACTCTTGCCTTTGTGAAGGGATAATAGGCTCGTGGGGTAGCCCAAGTCCGAAGGGCTATTTTGGGATGAAAGATGAAAGTCTATTTTAGCCTATTTTGGGAGTACGGATTTTCTAGGGAACCTGCTTAGAGAAAGCAGAGCTCCTGCTGGCCGCTAGCCGACAAGATAAGGATGGTGGCGCCGCGTAGTAGCGGCTGGGGACGCTGGAGGACGCAATGGGGAATGAAAGAGTCTGAGAAACACCTACTAACAATACTTAATAATGCACTGGTAACAACAAATACTACACAGTTTACTAACAAAAGGGCTGGGAAAAAAGATGGCATGATCATATCCGGCCGCAGGACGCAGCTTGTGATACCTGGGCACGCGATCTGTTCGCGCGCCTCACTGGGCGCCGTCTCGTGCGGCCCTCGCGTAACCGTGTGGAACATTAAAATTTTTTTCTCGCGCTTATCAAAAAGTACCTTCTTAATTTTTTTATATGCGTTAGTATAGATATTGATCTGTCATATACACCCATTTGGATTGTCCTCGGCCGACCGCTTCACTTTCAAAAATGGCGTTGAAAACGGCCAACTTTGCCAAAAGTACGACATATGGGATTAAATGCGGCAAAAAGTTTGATGTGCTCGGTCTTGAAAACATGTGATTATGAAGTATGGAAGGTCCAGAATAAGCTGAATTTTTTGGGCCCTTCAAGCTTGTGCGAAAAGTGCCCTTAGCAAGGCGCAAATTTGTAGGAAATAGCGCCAAAACGCAGCTCTGTTTCGCTGGGCGAAAATGGAACACGAGGGAAGAACTTGATATTGGCAGAATGTTAGGGCCACGCTCTTTCACTGTATGCACTAATGTCCACCTAAACGTAAAACCCTGTTCACTAGATCACGTTTGTCGCAGCATGGTTTTCGCGATTCTGACGAACTTTGACCCCGCCTAAATAGACAGAGGTTCAACAGAGTGCAGTAAAACTCGGAAAAATATCTTTATTTGCAGTAAGGCGTCCATGATAATTTTTGGAACCAAACCTAGGGGGTAGAGCACGACCTTTGGGTGATTTGGCCTGGAACGACCCAGCTGTCAGACTGATTCGACAGCTGCAGAATTACCAGCTCCGATAAGGAAGCCGCTTCACTCAACCAGCAGCTCTGTTCTTCTGGAGAGGTCGTCGCAAACTCTAGGCTTAGTGCAGAGTCCCTGAATGTGCAGGGCTCGGTTTCTACATTAGCCCACCTATCTTAGTACAAAATGCACTGAACAGGATCGAGCCGATGTTATATACAGGGTGGTCCACCAACCATGATAGAAATTCATAGTAAAAAACGTAGGCCCCGGAGAGACATGTGGTCAAGGGATTTTTTTCTGCCAATAACTTTTGCCACATATTAGTAACATTTTTATTTCATTTCAATTGACGGAAAGTTAATTTCTTGAATTGGACACCGAAATTTCCCAAGGCAACCTAACGTTTTCTTTGCGGAAATGGGTTCCCCGTGGTCATTTTACTCAGCATAGCACATAATCCCACTCGTAATGCAATGGGAATTGCCGAAATTCGTCGAAAATCCGCCTACGTTTTTTACTATGAATTTCTATCATGGTTGGTGGACCACCCTGTACTTCTACGCCTATAGGACTGCACATTCTCATACAGGACCTGTCTTACAGGTTCAGTATGTCAGCTATGACCATATCCGGGGTACTGGACAGACGACTGAATGCGATTTATGATAGGCTAATGTCACTCAGATGGTCCTTTAAAGAAGGTCCTTCTGGGATATCCTCGTATCTTGCCTGAGGGTGCTCTGCAGTTTATGTACTTTATCTAATTTTTGCTGTAAATCCTTGAACGGAGTGAGCTCCTTCACAAGGTACGCAACGCTCCGGTACGTAACAATTCCTTGGTACGGGCAAAGATCTTTGGGGTCGATAACATTGTGTGAGCGTAAAGTACAGGATATTCATTGAAGTATGCGACAGACCTCGATAAAGCCGTAATGCCTCGGGTACTCCAGAAGTTGCTCATCGCTGCATATGTGGGGTGTTGGGCAGTCGTGATTTTGCCTATGTTGTTGCATGGGTTGCGCGTGGACAGCCACAAGTAGCGTGGCAACAGTATCCGTTTTCTTCCTACGATAGTGTCGTACTTCATTTGCAAAAGTATTTGGGTTTACGCTAGTGAGCGATTCCCGTGGATTTACAGATGTTAGAATGTCTGAGATAACCGCCTCGCGGGACTCTTTGTAGACGACCGTTATGAACGTGGTCGGATTGTCGTCATGCGCGTCAACCTCGAGTTCAGTACTAGAGGTTCGCGATGAGCATGGAGTAGAGCTCTCCGCACGTTAACCTGGGTCTTTTTGGAGTACGAACACAAGGCGATCCAAGTCCTTGTCTCCTGGTAGAGGCTGACCTGGATCCACCTTTGTGGTTGTTTTCTCCGTGCATGCGGCCATAATTCGTTGTTTCCATGTTTCTCCAGGAAAAGGCACTTCACGTCGTATGGCCTGTAGAGCGTATCGCCCAAGCAGAGTGCGGCAACTGCTGATCGAGGAGTGTCAGGAAGGTGTTCAGAACTCGCAGAAGTCACGAACATAGAAAATATCCGGATGAGGTCTTCAGAACTGTATAACCATGTGGGTAGTTTCATTTATAATCGACAGATGCCCGCCGGTCACATTTTTATTTTTTCCCGGGAAAATTACATGTTATTCTTTGGTCGAAAATAAGCGAAACGAGCTGGACCGCGGGTCTGTGCGATATCCCGTTCTCCTTCTGGAGGGGGTTAAAAAGAGCGCACACTTTTCCGGGCTAAATTTTTTCCAAGTTTGCGGCGTTGTATCTCTCGAACCGGACGTCGCCCTCAGGCGGTAATTTTTGTTACCATAGAAGGGGAGAATGCGTCTCACTTAAGCTAAAAAAAGTTGGGAAAATGGCCGAAACCATATCGGGAAAAATTCCCGAAAACGCTCCGAACTGCATTGTTGCGCGAACTTGCGGGGTTGTTACAGAGCCGCCACAAGTCCGACGTCAATGAAACTGATATTGGATGAAAGCTCATTTTTTGCTCTTTCGTGTGGTATGCGGTTTGTCACGTTGTGGTCATTTAAAATTTTTCGTACGGCGCTCTAAACGAGAGGGCCTGCGAAAGAATCGGGTTTTTGGGGAGCGTTTTTCTCAAAAACCCCAGCTTCAAATTTGTTAATATTTTTTTTGTACATAGCTTAAACATCCATCTTTTACCACGTAAAATAAAAAGTCTGCTTATTTGACTCCTAAGGGGCGCGCGAAATATTTTTAGCTCGCATACTCGCGCGCTCTCCGCGGAAGGCTAAGCGAACGGAGAGTATGCTTCTCTTTTCGGCTGCGCTTTTCTAAAAAAAAAAAAAACAGCTCGAAATCGGCAGATATTTTCTTCAAACACAGTGTTGACACTCTTCTCTCACATTACAAAATTGAATTTCTGCTTATTTGCTTCCTACAGAGCCCACGAATTGTTTTAGCGTGTTTAATAAATGACTTCAGAAAAGTGATACGAGCACAGGTTAATGCATGACATTTCAAGACAATTAAAGGTAAGAGAAAAGATAGTTATCTAATAAGCTAGTAATTGGTAGATATAGTCTTATTTATAGATGCTTACATACAACATTGTCACCCTCTCTTGCCCATGTGTAGCAAGAGCGGAGCTTCGGAACAGGGCGTACGACTGACCACTCGTTTGACTTCTTTGCTTCTCGAAAAGCATCGACGTCCCCACATGAAAGGTATAAAAGAGTAATCCTTTGAAGTTTTGGCTGTAATTTCACGACAAGATCGTTTGCTGTTTGGATAGCTTCTGATGGAGCCGACCGAAGGTTGTGGAGTGTGCTTGACTACACCACCGATCCCGTCACAGGCATTTTTACCATAGCCAGGTGCACTGAACAGCCACTTCGTAGCATGACAAGTTCTCTGTAGCTCGTAGAACTGGAATCGGTTTTTGAAGTGCGCGGCGGCGCCATCCGATACGTAAGAACATGTACTGTACAAGGGTCCAGTCGCATCCATGTGGTCGTCGATTTTTCTGATTGCCAGAAGTGTCAAAGCTGTGTCGTGCTGCATGTCGTCTGACACAACGGCGAAGCACTTGGAACGGGAGAATGTGCTTACCACGCAGGTAAATATTGTACAAGGACCGTTCTTGGCTCTGTCCAGGCTGGCTCTTTATGAGCGTTCAAAATATACGTCTGTTTTCAAGTAGAAGGAATCAGTCGATGACCACACTCCCACGCTTGGTTACGTGGAGGGAAAAAGGCAAGGGCAAGCAACCGCAACCTTGCCTCCCGTTCTCACGCTTCCCCATGAAGGAACTCACCTTGAAAGGATTAAACTTCAATGCTATGCGACGGGAAACATACTTGTCCTTCATTTGCCGCATTACTAGTGGTACCTACATTTGGTTTTTGTCGGCACTTGTGAACGATGTTTCGACCATGCAATATGCGTACGGTACAGCTCTAAAAAAATGAAAGAAAGAAAGAGTGAGAGAGAGAGCGGTTTTGTGTATCTGTTGAACAGCCCAGAGCTTACAGTGGGGACGACGTTGAAAAACAATTCGCGGGCTCTGTAGGAAGCAAATAAGCAGAAATTCAATTTTGTAATGTGAGAGAAGAGTGTCAGCACTGTGTTTGGAGAAAATATCTGCCGATTTCGAGCTGTTTCTTTCTTTCTTTTTTTTTTTTTTAGAAAAGCGCAGCCGAAAAGAGAAGCATACTCTCCATTCGCTTAGCCTTCCGCGGAGAGAGCGCGAGTATGCGAGCTAAAAATATTTCGCGCGCCCCTTAGGAGTCAAATAAGCAGACTTTTCATTTTCCGTGGTAAAAGATGGATGTTTAAGCTATGTACACACAAAATATTAACAAATTTAAACCTGGGGTTTTTGAGAAAAACGCTCCCCAAAAACCCGATTCTTTCGCAGGCCCTCTCGTTTAGAGCTCCGTACGAAAAATTTTAAATGACGACAACGTGACAAACCGCATACCACACGAAAGAGCAAGAAATGAGCTTTCATCCAATATCAGTTTCACTGACGTCGGACTTGTGGCGGCTCTGTAACAACCCCGCAAGTTTGCGCAACAAATGCAGTTCGGAGCGTTTTCGGGAATTTTTCCCGATATGGTTTCGGCCATTTTCCACAACTTTTTTTAGCTTAAGTGAGACGCATGCTCCCCTTCTATGGTAACAAAAATTGCCGTCTGAGGGCGACGTCCGGTTCGAGAGATTCAACGCCGCAAACTTGGAAAAAATTTAGCCCGAAAAAATGTGCGCTTTTTTTAACCCCCTCCAGAAGGAGAACGGGATATCGCACAGACCCGCGGTCCAGCTCGTTTCGCTTATTTTCGGCCAAAGAATAACATGTAATTTTCCCGGGAAAAAATAAAAATGTGACCGGCGAGCATCTGTCGATTATAAATGAAACTACTATAAATTTATGCGAGAGAGCAGGAATTCATCTGAACCATCTTTCATTTACGGTTATGCTAGTCTGAGTGGCATTTATCTATTCGCAATTACGTAATATCCAAGAGCTGGACCCGACACACACAACCACGATTTTCTCTTCCCATCGTTGTGTTCCCAGGATTTTGAATGTTGTTTCCCCCACAGCGAAACATAATGTGACGTTCACCTTACGGTGGGCTCACCATCATCCGGCGTGGAGAGCATGGTGGCGTAGAGAAAAAAGAGCGTTGAGAATAATACTTTACTGCCGCTAGGTAGGTAGGTACTATAGCGACAGCTGGACCCAGTTTCTAGGCAGCCAAGAAGACTCAGACCAGAGGACACGACGGGCTGGTTTCTTATACTGCTACCTGGAGGATGTGACAAGTCGCAATGCTGCTTTCTTTACGAGATGCCAAGGCCAGACCAGCTCCGGTGGCGCAGCGGTAACGCGTGCGCTTGGAGACTGGGAGGTCCGCGGTTCGAATCCGCGGGCCGGATGTGCCGTCTGGGGTTTTTCCTGGGTTTCCCTCAGATGTGTAATAGGCGTATGCCGGCACAGTTCCCCTGAAGTCGGCCCATGGACGCAGCTATCCTCCCCTCGAGCGGATTCCGCTCGGTCTTCCACTTCACCCTTTCCTCTCCTCCTCTCCACCACCTTTCCCTTCCTGAGAAACATGCCGCCTAATCAGGCAGGCAGACCTCTCGGGTTCCTCCCAACGACACTCCTCCTCCTCCTCCTGCCAAGGCCAGTGTTCCTTCCTGCAAGTAACTGTCCCTCGCAGCCTCTTCTTCTCTTCCTTGTTTTCTTTTCCCATTGCCGCCGGTTTTCTTTGTCCTTGCCGCAACAGTGCAGTGTATTAAAAGCAGTGTTGTACGTAGCGCCGTTACTAGTAGCGGCGCTACTGTATCCGTTACTTTTTTCGGTAGCGGAGTAGAGATCGCGCTACTTTTTTAAACTGGTAACGAAAGAAGTACTTCCGCTACAAATTTGCGGTAGCGCAATCTTTGAGCGCTACCGCTACTTTCCGAGCTGGGATTCGCGACAACTCGACTTCGACCTATCATCAAGCCTCCACTCTGCCTGCCTTCGATCAAGCTGCCCGATATCACAACTCATTCTGGGAAGGCCGGGCAAATAGCCGAAAGGAGGGCACAGAGGCCGTTATCTTACAAAGAGGATGTGTCCTCCACGTAGGGTTGCCACCTTTCGTAGTGAAAAATACCGGCTGAGGGAGAGGAGGTGGAATAGAGGGAAAGAAGGAAATGCTCGCGGGAAAGGGAAGTGGGTGAGGGGTGAAACAGAGAAAACCAGAGAGAGAGAGAGAGAGCTCAAGACAATAGGAGGAAACGTGTTCCTGTGTGTAATAATAACAATAATAATGAGTAACTAAGGAAATAACTGGTGACTGCGCGGAGTTGGGTCTGTGGTCCAGATTTATTCAAGCTTTAGTTTCAAGCATTCAAGCATTTATTCAAGCTGTGGTGGAATGTTGAAAGGAAAAGCCCGCCCTATGAGTTTTGAGCCGCAAATACCGGCAAAAGGCTGCCGGTATCATCCTCCTACCGGCAACCGGCACAGTGAGCAAATAACCGGCCGTGCCGGTATAATACCGGCCTGGTGGCAACCCTACCTCCACGTGTTCACTATTTGGGATGAACCTTCTTGAAGATTTGGTGCATTGTCTTATATTTTTTGCATTGTCGAAGTTGTCTGCAAACTGACGTCACTCCATTCTGGAACCGTCCTCGCTAGCTATGAGTCATGACATTCCACATGACATTGCACCACGTACGCTTAGGTGCTTGACAGTTGCCATTTCTTGTCCGCTGCAATGGAGGAACCATGGCATGCTACAGTACAAAACAGTAGCGTGGTGTTCAGATGTCTACTATGCGCCTCGGTGGGAAAGCTTTACCTGTGCGTCAAGGAAGTCAACGTCCAATTTGAAAAAGCACACCATATAGGTATGTCTACTAACTTCTCGTTCCTGGCAATCCGAGTTCTTTTTGTGACAAAGCTGCTGAGCCTTTTATCGGTAGACTTTCTTTGTGCTTTATTTGCTTTAGAGGAAGAGAAAAAGATATGCAGGATACCGAGTAGGCGTTAGTAAATCTGTAAAAAAAACTGTTCAAAATTTTAGCCTTCAGGCGACCTACGTGTAACCTCCATTGGACGTCGATTTATTATTTTGAGATATTATTTTATTTTACTATTTATTATTTTAAGACGTTTGAAGTACGTCATCAACGATACTGTTTGTTTCTTTCCTAAAAAGTAGCGCATGAAGTATCGCGTTACTTTTTACGGGTAACGGTAGCGGCATTGCGCTACCTTTTTCGGGTAGCGGGTACAACACTGATTAAAAGGGAGCCTGTCCATCAATGGGACCTGCATATACCTGAAGCTCCGCCCACTTTTTGAGGTGTCCGGCCAATCACAGGTCAAAATACAGTACCCTATTATTACGGGCCATCCAGTAGTTATACCTCACCCTTATATTTTATTGGGTGCCGTCATGTTGGGGAACTGGATTGGTTTGGATTGAAACGGATGTCCCTGGTGACTTACCAAAACGATGGATTTTGCGGCCACTTTTATCAACGCCATCTGCATAGAGAGAGACATGTCGTGAAGACTCAGAACTGGAGAAATCTAACAGAAATGGTTGATGGCAGAACTGATTGGTAGGAAAGCGGCAGAACCGCTTTTTCGTACACAGACGGCTGCCGGTATGAGCTTTTAATCTCGTAACATAAGCAGATGGACTCAAAAGTGGACAAAGATGTATGTATAAATAAAATTCCAAATGCAATTGAATAAAATTCAATTGCATAATGCAAAATCTTACGCATCAGTGACGTCTTTCCTGCTATTCTCTCGGGCTCGCGTTCTTCACTAGGCCTAACGTTAGAGACGAAACGTGTCATTTTCGCGTAAATAATGATTGCGGAGCGAAAGTTGAAGCTGATTTTGCCGATAGATACAGGAGGATATATACTTACAGAATGAAATTAGAGTAGTTTACGAAAAAAAATTGTCATGAAATCCCCGCTTCGTCGTTCCAAGCAACATGTCCACGTTGGGGAAATTTTGGTGTAATGGCGGTCCCCATAGAAAACGGGCAACGAATGAACTGCGCCCAACTTTGATTGACAGGTCGAGCCTGTCTTTTAGGCTCCTCCTAATGGCCAGACTCCCTTTTAATACACGGGACTGTGCCGCACCAGAGCCGTTTATAGGGAGAGTTTGGCCATTAGGAGGAGCCTAACTTGAAGTGCGTCATGCGACGTCACGGCTAAGCCACCTCCCTCGCCGTGCTCTATTGTTGTCCCGTTGTGAGCCGGTCGCCGACGCCATATTGATACTGATCGTTGTTTACGATGCAAGGAGGGAAGACACATGCGTACATTGTCCTTCGAAAGCCCTTCGTCCTTGAACTCTTTCAGTTTGGCAACAAAATCCCCCTTATCAGAGGCGGCTGTGGGTCATAAGCTGGTTATTCCTGTAGATTGCATTCACTGCGACAACAAAGGTGACGAACAGCATCAATATGGCGCGCATCAGATGGCTGATAAGCGGATTCTGCTGGGATTCAGTCTTTTTGGGCGGCGCAACGACGACTCTGACGTCAAAATAGGCTCCACCCACGAGGCGGCAAGAGATCAGAGAATGGCCAAACTCTCCCGATAAATGGCTGTGTGCCGCACGGCACGCCAGCACCACCACGCACAATAATTTAGAAGCACGCGGTATGGACCTGTTTGTAAACAAGTGACGTCATATTGTCCGACAGCGCCACGTGTTTGGTAGAGTTGAACTACGTTCAAAGCTAGTGGCGAACAAGGTCGCGCCCGAAAGCCACGGTCTTGAGGGTATTACGATGGTCTCTGAAAAGGACGCGACCTTTGGTCCTACTTTTCTTTCAATAGGAGGCGGGGAACAATTGCCCATTCTTGGAACCCAGCTCTCCCCTTCCGATCTGTTTCGGCTTCGGTGTGTCTACCAACATCATGACGACGTTTCTCGGGTAGAAGTTTATTGAGCAGTGTCCTCAACGTGCGACACGGAATGGAATGTGTGAGTACTGAGCACTGATCTCGATTGTAAAAGGCTGGATCGCGGATAGGGAGCGCGAGCGTGAAGAAACCGGCCGCCATCTTACTGTGCCCACAACAGTCGCCGCAGCGATCATGGCAACTTCTTGCAATTACGGTCGTACCAACCGTACTGGCAAGGTTACAGGGCCTAAATTTATATAGGTGAGTCACTCTTCATCAAGGAATAAATAGGCGTCCATTCTGTATATTTAGTTGACCATTATGAAGTGTTTTTTTTTCTTTTTTTTTTTTGCCCAAAACGAGCAGTGGATGCAGGTTGATTGATCGCTCTTCCGACGTTCAATCGAGCACACTTGCATTTTATCCGGCGGCAAATACAGTTTGAGTGCATAATATGCTTGAAAGAACATGTTACACTACACAGGTAGTGCTGTCATCAATATATGTGCGAGCACTCGAGCGCTTCTTTGCATGCATTGCTAGCATGGTACACGGTGTTCTCTGCGGAAGCAAGTGCCACATTCATTTCTTTGAATTACCTTCACGCACAAGTTCGGTATTACGTCATAATGAGACCACGATTGTCACCTTTTTCCTGTATTGGTATTGTTTTGTACCTTGGTTTGATTTGTGACAAAGAATCCTAGTAACGGTGGTGTGGCGCGACCTGAATAACGCCTTTGTGTCTGAGCTGTATCGTCAGCTTGTTACGATAGTAATAATTTGTAGCGTGTAGTGCCATTTGTAGCAGTTTTTAAGGCAAAAGTGGTCTCTCAATACAGGTTTCGTCATGAGGGCTACCCAGTGAATAATCTGTGCAGTGTGATACGGCTGGGTGTACAGGTAAGTATCACGTTCCTCATCCACTGGTTTCTACTTTACAGGAAGGAACAACCTCAGTGCACGCACTGTGGTTAGCCTCTCTCAGTTTTGCATATTTTCTTACATGTTCACATCAGAAACACACCTTACACTTTAGGCTCCTTCACCCAGCAATATAATAATTAGAGATTATAATTCTTTTTAGAAGAGTTCCCCATATTCTTTTTAGAATAGTTTTTAATCTTTTTAATTTTTAGAAGATACAGGGATTGTAAACCATGTTTTAAACTGATGTTTTAACATTTGTCCAATGCATTTGTTAAACAACATATTCATTTTTAACTAGTTGCATCCAAACCAATGTTCTGATGTATTATGACCTTTGTTATCGATGCACCATAAAAATTGCAATAATCATCATCAATGCAGGTTACTTCACAGCTGCCTCGGCATACTCAAGAAATGGGTGCAGAACCTGCGTAATGCCCACAAACTTTGACTACCACAGCACCTCCAGAAAGTAAAGGCATATGTGTCACATGCGGTTTTTAAAGGCATTCACAGTATATAATACCTTGTATGAACTGTTGTAGATCTAAGCAGCCTCTACAGTACACTCTCAGAAATTAAAACTTGTCAGGGAACTGTGATAATTGTTTCAGTTAATAGGCATGCACATATACGCTATAAGAAGAAAATTATTTATTGAGAATGCACTTCTCTGGCTACTCATGTTGTTTACATCTACTGTTGATCACATTCATTTATCACATATTATATTCTTATATATTATTATTATATTATCACATATTCGATCACACTAAATTTAAAATTTAGCATATATGAGAAAATATCAGGAGGGAAGTTGCTATTCATTGGTCATTCAAACCTAAAATTGAGTGCTACAAATTTAGAGAGCGTACCTGACCATTGTCATTCCTAAAATATATATTGCCATTGTAGCAAGGTCACAAAACAATAAATGTAGTCTTTTGCGACCTCCCTGCACGTTCATTGTATCCTGAAACGCATAAGCGCAAGAAATAAATCTTGAACTTGAATAAACTTGATGTTGTGTAAACTTGACATAAAATGTTGAATAATATAATGAATGATATAAAATATTGAATAAACTTGAACTCGTATATTCTCTTTACTCATCATCAGTGATCTTCATTACAAAAGCATATCGTGTTAGACTTTTTTGTTTGCGTTTCACAGACTGGGTACACGAGGGCCAAAATGACAAAATCACAACTGTTTCAAGCTCCAAATAGTCCTGTTGCAATTTGAAGACCATACGTGGAGCTGCATTTTTTTGGAACATGCTCCACATAACAAGCATGACAAAGTCAGCACTGGATAGCAGGACCCCGTCCCCAAGCAGCTTTTCTCACGCTGCAGTTGTATCCAACAAAAGCATGTGAGTGCTGAGAAGGACATTCAGTTTGGCACAACCGCGCCTGCAAATAATCAGAACAAATAAAGGAAGAAGCAAACAAACATAGAAGGGCTGCACTTCAAAAAGAGATAAGTCCTGTGTCTCAAGGAGGTGTTACCACTTTCTAAGTAACTTAATTGATTAAGCTTACATCACTACCTGATTAACTGTCCTAACGAGTGTGATCTAATTGCGTGAAATAATTATTTGGGCTGCTTCGGTGTGTCCATATTTGCGAGGCAAAGCACCGCTGTAGTTTACTAAAAGACTCTTTCTAAGGCGATGCTTGATATCAATCATACTAAAGGCATACACAGCTAAAACAACGACTGTGATTCTACAGAACGATCTCTTTCTGCCATGTGAGTATATCTTTTCCCGGACCGTTCTTTATGGAACAATTTTTGTTCAGAACGCGGTACGGAATATTATATACATGGTTGTTGTTAACCTCAAGTCGTTTCTTATTGAAATATTGGCTGGGAAACGTGCTGTAGTACAATCCCCAGCGCTGCACTGCAGTGACGGTCTAGTTTCGGAATGCAAAACATAACGTAATTAGGAATCGAACGGCAGGACACCTGTGAAACACTGTTAGGATACATCAGTATACTGGCACCTTACAAAATTGTGTGATGACAAACAACGATCAATGCTTGCAGCGCAATAAATACTCACAATCTCTGTTGCCTCCCATTGTTTTCTGTGGGCACACACAGCACTTTAGGGTCCACCAGCATGGCGGCCCGAAGGCACGCCTCTCCCCACGAGCCCCTCTCCCATGCGCGATCCAGCCTTTATACATAGAGATCAGTGGTACTGAGCCACGGCCCCTTCTTCTTCTTGCGTTCTTACCTTGCGTTCGGCCAGGATATGTTTCAGAACAAACACGCTCTACCAGTCTGTGGTTGTTTTCGTGGCCGTATTGGCCATTGGCGCTCGACTGGCAATCGAGAGATGCGTAGTTAAAATTCCGCCGATGTCTGACTTTTTTTTATGACTGTCATATTTCAATTGTTTCCGAAAGACAGGAAACTTGTTCTCGCCGCGAATCCGTCTATGCCTCAGACAGGTGAAACAAGACAAGAAGTGCGCAGACATATTGTTGACGAATGGTTCAAAACAAATCCAGAGGTGCTCATTAGCCTTGGGTTGTCAACGAAGTACATCAGGTTCAAAGAAGGAGCGTCCACTTCTATATTTTCACGGAAACGGAAGGAACAAATCTTTACCTCCACTTGGCGTTTCGGCGTACATCTGATTCCCGCTGAGACGAAGAAGCATAGGTACGAACCCATCTCTCATCGGATATATCACCTTCAGTCTTCCACGAGATCTCCGAATCAAACATATTGAGGCGTTGTGCAACACGAGTGTTCTTTATTCGCCGTGTTTATCCCGTTCACCTGGCAGCCGCACACGGAGCTCGAGAGATATTTGACGTCACGCGCGCCTCAGATTTTCCCGCAATGCTTTGCGGCAGCGGGCGCGCTCCATGGGCGATCGTATCGGGTGGGCGGCCCAGCGTGCTCGTAATCGTCAAAAATATGCCCATCCGTACAGCGTACTTGCAAAATACTAGTGGCACCATAATCGTACGTAAGATTTACACCTTGTTCGGACCCTTTTTTACAATTGACAAATTTCGCTTCCGTTGTCCTTTAACTGGCTGTTTGCTGGAGCTACGTGGTGACTTCATATGTCGCCTGCAGCTCCATTTCTTTAGTCGAAAAAGCCTTTAGCATGGCAGGGTTGGCTACCGGAAACGAGAAACGGTAATTACCGAAATTCAAGAGGAAACGAAAATGGAAACGGAAACAAAATTGTTTTAGTTTCCACTACCAGAAACC
This sequence comes from Ornithodoros turicata, assembly GCF_037126465.1. Taxonomy (NCBI): domain Eukaryota; kingdom Metazoa; phylum Arthropoda; class Arachnida; order Ixodida; family Argasidae; genus Ornithodoros; species Ornithodoros turicata. Next base: position 30,419,290 of record NC_088205.1, read on the forward strand.
GAAACGGAAACGAAATTCAAAAGTGGTAACCTTAACCGAAACCAAATTCGCAGGACGTTTTCCTCAGTGTTTTCGCGTTAATATAAAAATTATATATATCCGCACTATTCTTCCAGTCATCATTTATTCATTCATTCATTCATTTATTTCCGGAACTTTCTTTCGTGTTGAGCCCACTGCGCAGCAAGATGGACGCAAAAGTTTTGGATGACGTGTTATTTTTGCGCATGAGCGGAGACTTTTGAAACTTGAGGCATGTATTTCCGCAACCTAGAGAGGCATTTACTTTCCATTAAAGTCTATAGCGTTTGTGTTTGGTGTGGCTGACCTTTTGCATCCACTATGTAACTAGAATATCTGACATGAAAAAGCCAAAACCAGACAGTACGAGTTCCGGATGAGAAACAGAAACCAGTACAGAAATTATCTCGGAAACGGGAACGGAAATGAAATTCTTAAAAGAAAACGGAAACAGAAACGGCTACTGAAAATCGTCCAGAAACAGAAACGGAAACGAAAAGCCGAGTTTTTCAGTTACCGGAAACGGAATCGGAAACAATAATATTTTCTGTAACCAACCCTGAGCATGTGTCACTCTTGACTTGAGCACTGGTCTCGATTGTAAAAGGCTGGATCGCGGATAGGGAGCGCGAGCGTGAAGAAACCGGCCGCCATCTTACTGTACCCACAACAGTCGCCGCAGCGATCATGGCAACTTCTTGCAATTACGGTCGTACCAACCGTACTGGCAAGGATACAGGGCCTAAATTTATACAGGTGAGTCATTCTTTATCAAGGAATAAATAGGCGTCCATTCTATATATTTAGTTGACAATTATGAAGTGTTTTTTTGCCCAAAACGAGCACTGGATGCAGGTTGTTTGATAGCTCTTCCGAGGTTCAATCGAACACACTTGCATTTTACCCGGCGGCAAATACATTTTGAGTGCATAATATGCTTGAGAGAACGTGTTACACTACACTGGTAGTGTTGTCATCAATATATGTGCGAACACTCAAGCGCTTTTCTGCATGCATTCCTAGCATGGTACACGGTGCTCCCTACGGAAGCAAGTGCACATTCATTTCTTTGAATTACTTTCGCGCACAAGTTCGGTATTACGTCATAATGAGACCAAGATTGTCACCCCTTTTCATGTATTGATATTGTTTTGTGCCGTGGTTTGATTTGTGACAAAGAATCCTACGTAACAGTGGTGTGGTGTGACTTCTGGATACCGCCTTTGTGTCTGAGCTATGTTGTCAGCTTGTTGCGATAATAATAATTTGCAGGTTCTCGTGCTATTTGTAGCAGTGTTTAAGGCAAAAGTGGTCTCTCAATCCAGGTTTCGTCATGGGGCTACCCAGAGGATCGTCTATGACGTGTGATGCGACTGAGTGTACAGGTAAGTATCATGCTCCTCATCAATCCTGTTTCTACTTTACAGGAAGGAACCACCTCAGTGCACGCACTGAGGTTAGCCTCTCTCAATTTTGCACATTTTCTTACATGTTCACGTCAGAGACACACCTTATACACCTTAGGCTCCTTCACCCAGCAATATAATTATAATCCTTTTTAGAAGAGTTACCCATATTCTTTCTAGAATAGTTTTTAATCTTTTCATTTTTTAGAAGATACAGGGATTGTAAACCCTGTTTTAAACTGATGTTTTAACATTTGTCCAATGCATTTGTTAAACAACATATTCATTTTTAACTAGTTGCATCCAAACCAATGTTCTGATGTATTATGACCTTTGTTATCGATGCACCATAAAAATTGGAATAATCATCATCAATACAGGTTACTTTACAGCTGCCTCGACATACTCAAGAAATGGGTGCAGAACCTGCGTAGTGCCCACAAACTTTGATTACCATAGCACCTCCAGAAAGTAAAAGCATATATGTCACATGGGATTTTTAAATGTATTCGCAGTATATAACACCTTGTATTAACTGTTGTAAATCTAAGCCGCCTCTACAGTACACTCTCAGAAATTAAAACTTGTCAGGGAACCGTGACAATTGTTTCAGTTAATAGGCATTCACATATATGCTATAAGAAGAAAATTATTTCTTGAGAATGCACTTCCCTGGCTACTGGTGTTGTTTACATCTACTGTTGATCGCATTCATTTATCACATATTATATTCTTATATATTATTATTCTTATTCTTATATATATTATTATATTATCACATATTTGATCATATTAAATTTAAAATTCAGCATATATGAGAAAATATCAGGAGGGAAGTTGCTATTCATTGCTCATTCCAACCTAAAATTGAGTGCTACAAATTTAGAGAGTGTACCTGTCCATTGTCATTCCTAAAATATATATTGTCATTGTAGCAAGGTCACAAAACAATAAATGTAGTCTTTTGCGGCCTCCCTGCACGTTCATTGTATCCTGAAACGCATAAGGGCAAGAAATAAATGTTGAACTTGAATAAACTTGATGTTGTATAAACTTGATATAAAATGTTGAATAATATAATGAATGATATAAAATGTTGAATAAATTTGAACTTGTATATTCTCTTTACTCACCATCAGTGATCTTCTTTACAAAAGCATATCGTGTTAGACTTTTTTGTTTACATTTCACAGACTGGGTACACGAGGGCCAAAATGACAAAATCACAACTGTTTCAAGCTTCAAATTGCCCTGTTGCAATTTGCAGACCATACGTGTGTAGTGCAAGAGGGCCCTTGAACATCAAAATGTAAGATGGGAGTCACAGTTAATGCAAAGTGGTTCCTATGAGAGACTTCGATGCTGAACAAAATTGTGCAAACTGCGGAAGGTGCCATAGAAGATCATCAGAAAGTGTGTCTGGTCTCACAACGGTGCTACGATGCTCCCTTTTAGATGACGATGATACTCATTGGAGTTTCAGATGTGCAGCTGCATTTTTTGGAACGTGCTCCACATAACAAGCATGACAAAGTCAGCACTGGATAGCAGGCCCCCGTCCCTAAGCAGCTTTGCTCACGCTACAGCTGTATTCAGCAAAAGCATGTGAGTACTCGAGAAGGACATTCCGTTTGGCATAACTGTGCCTGCAAATAATCAGAACAAATCAAGGAAGAAACAAACAAACTTAGAAGGGTTGCACTTCAAAAAGAGATAAGTCCTGTGTCTCAAGGATGTGTTACCACTTTTAATTAACTTAATTGATTAAGCTTACATCACTACCTGATTAACTGTCCTAACGAGCGTGATCTAATTGCGTGAAGTAATTATTTGGGCTGCTTCGGTGTGTCCATATTTGCGAGGCAAAGCACCGCTGTCGTTCACTAAAGGACTCTTTCTGCGGTGATGCATGATATAAATCATACTAAACCTGTGGGGTTCTCGCAGAAGAATGAGGACAGACTACAACAGCCGTTGTCGGTGGGCGAAAGAAGAAAGTTTAATTCCTGCGTGAGGCAAGAGCGCGTGGCGTGGGCGGATTGTAGTGTCGTTGTCGTCGCACTACATATGCCCCTCTTCCAGCGTTCCGGAGGAAAGTTGGAGCGAGAGTAGTCGGAGCCCAAGTGACACGTGTTGGAGGCGTGACTATGTCCGGTGGTAGAGATGAGTCAGGATTGTGGGCCGGGGCAATGTTGTCGAGGAATGCGGGCTTCAGCCGATCAATCGACACACTTTCGGGCCGGCCGCGGACGTCGAGGAGGAAGGTCTTAGAAGCGCGTTGCAGTACCTTGTACGGGCCGGAGTAAGGTTCGAGGGCGCGACGAAGGCGGTCGGTGCGCAAGAATACGTGGGTCGTGGACTGCAGTTCAGTGGGAATGAAAGGTGGCGCCACGGATGAGGCACGAGTTGGAGTAAACTGGAGGGTTGCGAAGGCGTTCCGGAGTTGTGCGACGAAAGTTGAAGGGTGAACAGGCTGGGGAGGCGGGTTAAAAACGTCCGCAGGCAACCGCAGCGGGGCTCCGTAGACGAGTTCCACGGAAGAGCAACCCAAGTCGGACTTGAGGGCAGATCGGATACCCAAAAGGACCAACGGAAGGGTTTCGGTCCAGTGATCTCGGCAGTTTTGCGCCATGATAGCTTGTTTCATGTGGCGGTGAAAACGCTCGACTAGTCCATTGCAGGCGGGGTGGTACGCGGAAGTTCGAAGCCTTTCAGTTCCGAGGGCGCTTGTAAAAGCGTGGAACAGGGCGCTCTCAAACTGCGGGCCCCGATCCGTTACGACTCCTCCGGAACGCCAAAACGGGCGACCCAAGTTGCCAAAAATGCCGTAGCGACGGTGGCAGCAGTAGCGTCGGGAATAGGGGTTGCCTCTGGCCACCGCGTGAACCGGTCGACGCAGGCGAGTATGTAGCGGTTTCCTTTGGATGGTGGTAATGGACCGACCAGATTAATGTGCACCTTGGTGAAGCGGTCGGTAGGAGGCAGGAACGCTGCGAAAGGGGAAACCGTGTGCCGATGGCATTTGGAGAGCTGACACGGAACGCAAGAGCGTACCAAGCGGCGAATATCCTGACGTGCTCCGGGCCACACGAAGCGTTGGAGGACAAGTTTGATGGAAGCACGCGTTCCTGGGTGGGCAAGCCCGTGAATACTGTCAAAGACAGATTTCCGTAAAGTCGCTGGTATGACAGGACGGGGATCAGCGCAGGTGTTGTCGCAAAGAATGGGTGCGCTATGGCCCGGGAAAAGCACGTCCTGAAGCTTGAGGCTGGTGGAACGCTGTGTTCGGAGGTGAGCGATTTCAGGGTCGCGTGACTGTTCAAGGGCAATGATATCTGCGGAGAGAACAGGAGGGCTGCCGATAGAGTGAACGCGACTTAGGGCGTCAGCAGCTGCGTTCTTGGCGCCTCTGATGTGCCGAACGTCCATGGAGAATTCCGCGATGTAAGCCAAATGCCGGATTTCACGCGGAGTGTAGTTCCGACTTGCGGAGGTGAAGGCGCCGACAAGAGGCTTATGGTCAGTCCAAATAGTAAAACTCCGACCTTCCAAGAAATGCCTGAAGTGTCGGACGGCGGAGTAAGCGGCGAGGAGTTCTTTCCCGAAAGCGCTGTACTTTGACTCGGTCTCAGAAAGTTTCCGTGAGAAAAAAGCGAGGGGAAAACGCATGCCGCCGATTTCCTGTTGAAGAGCCGCTCCGAGTGCATTGTCGGAAGCGTCGACAAGAAGGGAAGTTGGTGCATCGTGAATTGGGTGGCTGAGCATGGTGGCGCTCGCGAGTGCTTCCTTGACAGAGTCGAAGGCTTCTGCCGTGTCTTCTGACTATGACAAGAGCGCTGCTGGCGAGCGGGACGAGCTCAGTAAATTCTCGAGTGGCCGCATAAGCGCCGCGCAGCCTGGAACAAAACGACGATAGAAATTCAGAAGCCCGAGGAAACGTCGCAGTTGCTTGCTGGAAGTGGGGCGAGGGAACTCCCGGATGGCCCGGACCTTGCTGGGAAGAGGAACAATGCCGTCCGATGTGATTCTGTGACCGAGGAACTCAAGAGACGATTTGCCGAATTCGGATTTCTGGACGTTTATCACGATTCCGTGTTCCTGCAGACGAGAGAGAACTTGCCGAAGGTGGTCTAAGTGTTGCTGTTCTGTAGCGCTGGCGACAAGTATGTCGCCGATATACGCAAAAGCGAAAGGGAGCCCTCGTAGGATGGTGTCGATAAAGCGCTGAAAGGTTTGGGCTGCGTTCTTTAGGCCGAACGGCATGCGTAAGAATTCAAATAATCCGAATGGCGTCGTAATCGCTGTTTTGTGAATGTCGTCTGGTGCCATCGGAATCTGATGATACGCTTTCACCAGGTCTATTTTGCTGAAGTATCTGGTGCCGGCCAAATGGTGAAGTCCTGAATGTTGGGCAGAGGGTATCTGTCTGGCTTCGTGATGGAGTTAAGTGCTCGAAAATCCCCACAAGGCCGCCAATCACCAGTTTTTTTGGGAACCATGTGAAGCGGAGTCGCCCAATCACTGTTTGACGGACGCGCGATGCCGATGTCAAGCATATGTTGAAATTCGCCTTGAGCAATCCGCAGCTTTTCAGGGGCGAGACGGCGTGGTCGAAAGTGAACTGGGGCACCCTTCGTCTCAATATGATGAACGACATCATGTCCCACCGGTTTCGTCCAGTCTGGTGGCTTCGTGAGCGTTGGGATGGTGCACCTCAGCGAAAGGGGATTGAAGTGATGAGATGATGGGAGCGGGAACGGTCTCGGGTGCCGTTAAACGCAGGGCAGGCGTCCGCAATTGTGTGGTAGAGTCGACCAGGGTTCTGCGTTTCAGATCGACGAGCAGCCGAAGTGGTGTAGGAAATCCGCGCCCAAAATGTTGTGAGTAATGGCGGCGGTGCGGAAAATCCAGTGAAATGTACGGCGAAGTCCCAAGGAGAGTGTCAAGGAACGTTCGCCGTAAACGGGAATCCCAGTAGCGTTGGCGGCAGCGAGGTGATAAGTGGCTTCTTTCAACCGGTCGGCGCGAGTTGCAGGGATTAGACTAACTTCCGCCCCGGTGTCGACAAGATAGCGGCGACGAGAAACGGGGTCCGTGATATACAGGAGGCGGCTGCCGTTGACAGGAGAAGGGGTGCCGCACGCCGCCGTTAGCGGCCCCCTGGGCGGTTTCCCGGCCACGCGCAAGGAGGTCTGCACTTTCTGGCTCCTGCGCCGAAAGACCAGTGATACCAACAAAAGTCAGTTGGGTTCTCCGGGGAAGGGGAACGGGGTCGTCTAGCGGGGCGGGAAGAGGTTGAGCGTGGTCGGCGAGAACGTGCTCTCCCGGGATCATCATCTCTTGAATTCTGCCGTCGCGGCAGCACAGCTGCGAGAAGCGAAGACATGTGGCGTACATCGTCTGTAAGTTCTGCCAGACCGTCCTGGAGAGAACGGGACGGAGTGCCAGGGATAGGTGATTCTGGAGTCTGAACGGTGGCAATCGTCGCTGGCGCGACCTCAAGTATTCTGTCAGCATGGTCGGCCAAGTCTGCGATCGGTAGGGTTGTTGATGTTGCCAGGAGCATTTGCACGGTAGGAGGGAGATGCTGAAGAAAAAGCTCCTTCAGCAAAGGCTCGTCCATCGTGGTAGCGCGGGATCCGAGAAGGGTCCGCATGTGCCGCAAAAGTTGAGACGGAGTCCGATCGCCAAGGTCCTCGGCGGACAACAGCTGCTGGAGTCGCTTTCGCTCGGAAAGTGTTGTCCTCGCGCTGATCGCGGCCTTGAGGTCTTCGTACGGCGTTGTTGATAAAGGGGCGCAGAGAATGTCAGCCACGTCGCCGGCCACGTCCGAAGGTAAAGCCGAAGCGACGTGGAAATAGCGGGTGGCTTGAGACGTAATATTAGCAAGACGAAACTGACATTCTACCTGCGAAAACCACACGGCGGGATTCCCGTGCCAGAACGGCGGAATCTTCACGGCGACATGGCCGATGTGGGGCTGGGTTGCAGGCTCGCTGCTAGGACCGGCAGTCGGATCCATCGTCGCGGTTGCTGAATCACGCTCGGGTCACCAGTGTGGGGTTCTCGCAGAAGAATGAGGACAGACTACAACAGCCGTTGTCGGTGGGCGAAAGAAGAAAGTTTAATTCCTGCGTGAGGCAAGAGCGCGTGGCGTGGGCGGATTGTAGTGTCGTTGTCGTCGCACTACAAACCCATACACGGCTAAAACAACGGCTGTGATTCTACAGAACGATCTCTTTCTGCCATGCGAGCATATCTTTTCCCGGACCGTTCTTTATGGAACAATTTTTGTCCAGAACGCAGCACGGGATAATACATACATGGTTGTTGTTAACCTCACATCGTTTCTTATTGAAATATTGGCTGGGAAACGTGCTGTAGTACAATCCCCAGCGCTGCACTGCAGTGACGGTCTAGTTTCGGAATGCAAAATATAACGTAATTAAGAATCGAACGGCAGGACACCTGTGAAACACTGTTAGGATACATCAGTATACTGGCACCTTACAAAATTGTGTGATGAGAAACAACGATCAACGCCTGCAGCGCAATAAATACTCACAATCTCCGCTGCCTCCCATTGTTTTCTATGGGCACACACTGCGCTTTAGGGCCTCCCAACATGGCGGCCCGAATGCATGCCTCTCCCCCACGAGCCCCTCTCCCATGCGCGATCCAGTCTTTATACATAGAGAACAGTGCTCTTGAGTGAATGACACGTGACACTTTAGGTTTTTTTGGGTCTCACGTTTTGGAGTCCAGGTTTAGAAGCGGTCTGCGATGCCGCTTTCTTTAAGAAAAACGAAGAGGGCTTTCTCCGGTTTCTTTTGCAATTTAGAGCAGGGCCATTTACCTAGCAGCTTACAAAAACTGAAGGGGCGCGAGTCGAGCTTGCTTAGGGCAGCTTTCAGTCGTTCTCGGTGCTGTTTGAAGGCTGGGCATTGGATGATCATGTGTAGCGAGCTTCCCTTGTCTTACATGTTGCGCATTGGCGATGCTGATCTCTTCACTCGGTAAAGAGTCGCCTGAGTAGTAGAGTTGTCGCAGGCGAATTCTGTGGACGGCTGTTTGGATAGACCTATGTTGATTTCTAGGGATGATACCATTTAGCTCTGGATGGATGTGGGATAGGTAGTCGGACAGTCTGAGGTTCCTTTTCCACTGGTGTACCGATCTTTGTGCTGTCCGTTGTCGGATATATGATTTGGGGTCAGCTTTTGTGAAAGGAATTCCACTGAGGGTTCTCTTGGCGAGCGCTTCTCTGGCTGTTTCGTCCGCAGCCTCATTCCCTTGGATTCCACAGTGGGAAGGAACTCACTAAAAGGCTACACTGTGCCCCTCGTGACTTGAGCATTGTAGCATTGAGTAGTAGAGGGGAAGATTGGGCTGCACTTTAGTAACGATCCCGCGGCAGACGGCATTTCAGAGGATATGTGTAGATATAACGTTGATACCACGGTGCCATGATTACCAGACGATGTCACTACTACGGTATGCCGAGCTAGACTATTGTAGGCGGAAGGAAGTAGCCTGCGGTAGGGAATAGGTTTGGGTTAGATCGTTATTGCATGCGGCCGAGTGATGAGCCTGCGTGAGCAGTTGCAAGATACGTCGCCTGCTTCACTCTCGTGGTGCAGGATCGAGATATAGACGCCTGGCATACCGCTGTTTGGTCTTGAAAATGAAGGTTAATTTCGTATAATAAATTGGTAAAATTGCCTTTTTTGCAGTACTTTTGACTCGTAAAATAGAAAAATCTTGCCCTGAACCTCCACGAATAGCGCTTGTAGGATTTCTTGCTAATTTTTCTTTTCTAGAGGCCGCGGGATCGATACTAAGAGTTTTTTCGAAGAGTGGATAAAGCGGCGATTAAGAATTGCGATCAATACTTTCATTTACTTTAACTTTAATTTCGCGTGAAAAGTGTGGTCAAAATAACTGGGAAGCATGTCCCCACCAGCCTGATACAAATAAAGATACAGTATACAATTATCAGGGTCCACCAAGGTAGTACGGACGAAATCTACGGTGTCGTACTCATGATGAACCGAAGCGTGCTCACTGAACCTTACGAAGCAACAATTGGCCGGGTACATGCACCGCAAGGACTTGCACCTATATATGCACTATGCGAGAAGGTACAAACAGCAGCAAATGTCCTTCACCCACGTTATTTACAGGTCTCGACCACAAAGGTATGCTCGGTGTTACTTGCAACTCTACCCCGAGACCGAGAGTCAAGGCACACACTCCAGAGTTCCACCAGAAGGCACACTACAACCACTTGCACTTAGCGCCCACCCCGGAAGAGGCACACCAACTGGAAACTTCACAGTCTCCCTGCTAGAGAAGGACCACTGGATCACGATCACACCAGAACATCCAACACGGTTGCCACCTTTCGTAGTGAAAAATACCGGCTGAGGGAGAGGAAGTGGAATAGAGGGAAAGGAGGAAATATTCGCGGGAAAGGGAAAGTGGGTGAGGTGAAGAGAGTATACAGAGAGAGAGAAAAGAACGAGCGTACTCGCTCAAGACAACAATGATAATAATAATGAATAACTAAGGAAACAGCTAGTGACTACGGAGTTGTGTCTGTGCTCCAGATTTATTCAAGCTGTAGTGGTAAAAGGAAAACCCCGTAAAAGCCCCTATGAAACGTGTTGAGCCACAGATACCGGCAAAAGGCTGCCGGTATCACCTACCGGCAACCGGGAGAGCGAGCAAATAACCGGCAGTGCCGGTATAATACCGGCCTGGTGGCAACCCTAAACACAACTAACCCCAGTGTAGCTGTGGTACGCCCAATCAGCGTGGTACGCACATCCTGTCATCCAAGCAGGTGAACAGTCAACAAGAAAAGGAAGTGGTCGTCTCCGCGGACTCGTAAACTGACGTGTGTAATGCAAACGAGGCAGTTGCGAAAAAAATCAATCTGGCCATCCTAAATATTCAAGAAGCCCGGAATGAAGAAAATAATATTAATAAATAAATAAAAATGATCAAATGGAAAAAGGACATCTTTGTGTACGCCACAAGAAAAACTCGAACGTTGTATTGTATGAGGCAAATAAATATAGTAGGACAAATACATCACAAGCCTCCAACGGCCAGTTGCATGCTTCAACTGGATGGTGGCAGTTGAAGAAAAGGCAACAGAAACCCGAAATACCAATCTTGAGCGAAGGCTGGCAACAGCAAAAGAAAAAAGCAACACGGGTGTCAAAAAGCATGAGCGTAGGATTCCTCTATAGACATCTAGTCAAGACCACACAAACAAAAAAGTGTAAGGAACATATGTGTACACAATTCGTAACGAAAGACGGTGCAACATTTACACTCGGTTACATAGCGAATGGCAAAAGCATTAGCTTATACGGGTACCGTAAGGGCATCTCAGTGACAAAGATTTTGTAGTGTCAAGTGAGTTTCGGTATACTCTATTTTTTTGTTACACTATTAAAATAGCGCGGCAGCTGTGTATACATTAAGCAGTGTCATTGCATATTTATTGTTTACGAATTATCTGATACAAATTCCTCAGAGATGTCACGCTCGCGTTCCGTGGTGCATGACGTAAAAGTTGTGTCGAACGTCTCCGAGCGAGTCTCCGTGTCGCTGTCACTGGATCTCCGTCGTCCACGGCGTCCCTTGGGAATAAGGACTGCGAGCTCTGGACGACGGCGACGCAGAACGTCGTACCATCCCAGTTCCAGGGGTTGGTTCCCGCGAACGATCCGCGGCCACGCTTTCGACACTCTCAAGGGGCTGCAGTGCTGATGTGCCACAGAAACAGACACTTCCAGGTTGATCCACACGTACCTGAAATATACATTCCTATTTGGTTCCCGATGATAACTGGTCACACGTGTCAGGGCACAGGCCCGGTTTTTATCCGAAATCCGGCAAATGAATGAAAACCGTGAAAGGGAAGAAAGCTATCTTTCCTTTCCAAACGGAAAAACTAATGCTGCTAGTCCATAAACAAAATCAAGCTTCTGTATTGAAAAACTGAACATGATGTCTGATGATATAGCTCTTTATACGGTTCCACCCACGATTCCTACCGGTCTTGGGAAAGTTACTTGAAAGAGTAGCTGAATTACAGCTTCAGTTTCTACACGAACTAAGTTACAAGTACAGTTACTCTGCACAAATAGTTAGTAGTTAAGTTACAGCTACAAGTGATTTATTTACTGTACAGATACGTATGCAATGTGGACTAGTTGTGCAAGTTGTAGTGGAGCAACAGCTGCTCCTCCAAGTTTGTCTCCCAAGTTCAGCCTGATTCGAGACCGTCCCTACCAATGCTGAACAGCCGCTCAACTGGGACACTAGACAGGTCCAAAGCTCCATATTGCACTTAGGAGCTCTGAACACAGAACTGTTTCCTTGTCATCAGAGTAATGGTGACGTTTTATATAGTAACAGTACCAAAATGAACTTAATTAAATTATGATTAATTTGAGCCCTTTACGAGGTAGAGTGTGAGCGTTGTACATCTGTGCGAGGGTACTGCGAGCCTATCATAGCATAGTGAGGTGTCACCACGAGTATATATAGCCTCGAGCCGAGGGTTACCACCGAATACAGTGGACGCGCCACGCGCTTGTTTCTGCGGCGCGGTGATAGTGTAACGAACCCTTCGGGTGGGCATGGGACATGAACAATATGCTGGGTGGGTCAGGTAATCCAGACCAGGTGACGTACAAAGGAGCAAGCGACGCGACAAGGCTCAGCGTCTGGTAGCAATTAGTGGACCCCATCACCTCCGGCGACACGGTGACACCTGACGGCGGCATCAAAGGGGCGCGTACTTCGAGGCGGATGACAACCATATGTGCCGAGTGTTCGAAGGGAAACAAGCGGGCGGGCGAGGAACATAGGGATCGAGCCTTCGCGTTAAGGATGGGCTCTGACTGAGGACAGAGGGGATCGGACAACCGACGAGAAAGCATCTCCTGACGATTGGGAGCTCCGAGATCGCTGCCGGCGACTCTAGCCGGCAGACTCTAGCCACCTCCCGGAACAGCGCCAACCAGGCCCTGCGTCACAGCCGACATGCCTGCGTCCCCGCATCTGATCTGAACCCCAACGTGGTGAGACCGAGATCATCGCCCAGAGTGTCGTCGTCAACGAAGGCCTGTCAGCCAGAGCAGCCTGCAAGCCACGTCGAAGGGTGAGCCTGTCACACATGATGCGATGTTGTACGGCTAGGAAAGTAAAGATGCTATAACTGTAAAGCAGTTTCGTCTCGTTTTTCCTCGCCTCAGCCTGGGCCCACCCTTTTTGGTTGTGTTAAACATTAATGTGGACGCAACGCGAGCAGGCGGGTGCATCACAATAGCTGCACCCTTTTCACATCTCAATACTTTTAGAGCTACGGGGAGTTGTGTGAGCTACGAAGAACATGCCGGAAAGGATGCTGAAAAAAAAAAGCGAACGCTTTCCGAAATTATTACGAAAAACTTCTGAAAGTATGTAGTTACTGCAACTAGGTACTGAAAAGGGTAACTAGTTACATATGAAAGAAGGGAGTTGCCTCAGGACAGAAGCCGCCGATATTTCGAACAGAGACTGTTCAGAACAGTCCCGTTCAGAACACTGTTCGTTCAGAGACTGTTCAAGAACAGTCTCTGTTCGAAATATCGGCGGCTTCTGTCCTGAGGCAATTCCCTTCCTACATTCTACCGGTTCGCTGGATTTCTACCCACCTAGTTACATATGAAAGTTACTTTCTTAGGAAGAGTAATGAGTTGCAGTTACTTTTTCAGTAACTGGTTACTTCTCACTAAGTTACTTCCCAAGACTGATTCATACGTCCAGCATTTAGTTTTCATACGGTTTCAGGTACTATTCCCCGTGCTTGACCGGAATTTCCGAGTGGGAACTACATTTTAAAAGGCTGTAATGGCATGTAAGGCTGTAGTGGCGGCAGATCACGGTTTGTCCGGACAGCAGGGTGGATAGATGTGAGTGGAGGATCATCGCGCTGTATGCGTAATTATTACTCGCTATGCAGCCATCTTACTCCACGAGATCGGTCCGGCACTACTTATTATTCTATACCTCGATTATTAACATTATTACCCTAAAACCGACATTTTCTCTGATAACCGTCAAGCAGTCGCTTATGGGAAAATTGCAATGTCGTCTTGGTCACATGTCATATAGGCGACATCGTTTTGGGGTCATGCAATGCTTTTATATTATGTTTTGGCGTTTGCATAAAACGAGCTTAAGATGGGCATATTCCACACTGTAAATTGTACGGTGCTTCATCTCGACATGACAGCTTGTTCCACAGAAGTCTGAACGCATCGCATCAGCTGATTGCGCCTTTAGCGCCGGTGTCTTATCGCATCATTGGGCGGGACGAGAGTTGCCTAGCCACATCTGCAAGCTTCGTTGTTCGAACCGTAAGAATATTACTGTGCGTGCTTGCGTTCGTGTCTCCTCTCGTCACCACATTATGAATAAGAAGACTAAAATTCAGGTCTAGAGGCGTAAGGAAACGACGCACAGATGCAGCAATTGCATTGTTTACAAATATATGTAGTTTGGCAACCGGTCATTGGCGCCGCCATGGTCACGTCTTGCCGGGCATGTTGACGCTGCAATGACGTGTGACAAGACATCTGTCCAGAATGCATTAGGTTAGTCTCGTACACTATCGCCTGTGAAATTAATAATTACCATTCATCACATGTATTACAATTACGTTGAACATTATTATCGCGACATTAACGCCACCATTCGAACGGGATGAAGGTTTCAATTGATGAAATGTTACTGCAAGAAGACGTGGTCTGGTGCTGGTACGTCGGTTGAAGGCGTTATCACTAATGAGTACTCTACTGACTTCTCTTAGCAAAGACATAAGGCGAGGTACTTATGTTGTGCTCACCACCAGCCTGCAGGAACGAAGACGACTTCTCCAGGACCCTGAATTATTTCCATTGGCTTGAAGTAGCGTGGCCAACGAGACGACTGAGTACGCGGATAGATGCGTTCGAACCACGCAACAGCGGACTCCAAACGACGGCCTCTCGAACGTGGATCCTGACAACAAATGTCCAGTTCACTATACATTACTAGGTTTGTGTCATCGTTAGTGTTGCCATACGACGCTTGCAATACGACGCTGATGACTTCTATATCAGCAATGTGCGTGCGTTACATCAACAGCGAACGAATATAATCTGCATTCGACCCCACGGTGTTCTTATGAGAAGTTCGTGATACTTCGCAGATATGCGGCTGGAGAAAGAAATAGTCTACGAATTCCAGTGCAGTCCACCTCAGGCTCCCTATTTCATCTCGCGGAAGTGCTCACGCTTAGCCTATGCGTCGCAATTATAACTTACAGTGAGGGAGTCATCCTTCTGGCAGTGATTTCTATTACGATGCAGCCGCAGTATCATTGCAGCATGTGAAGATCGAGGTGCACCATTAAAAAAGAAAAGAAAAAAACACTACTTTTTTTCAGATTTGCATTACCATGCCCGCTATGCCGTGCGGAGCACGCCCGGCTATTCAAATTTCGTTTTCACCCCCGTCCTTGCAATATCGAACCATGCAAACTGGACTGTTACTCCATGTGATGAAGTCCTGGATACGCTGCTGCTGCATATCACACTAGCAGCAGTATGTTCACTTGAAGGAGCAGTGAAAGACCTCTCCAGAACGCTTTTCGTTTTCTTGCAGAGGTACAACAAAGGCCATGCGTTCTCGAACAATAACAATGAACTTAGCTGATCTGTAGGGTTTTGACTCGAACGCCCTCTTTCCGCGATCCCATAAGGCAGTGCTTCTCAACAGGGGTTCCGCGAACCTTGTCCTGAGGTACCGCGAAGATAATATTGCGGAGCTTCCGCGAGTCAAACTTGACGCTCGCCGTCGGCCCGCCTTGATATCCGACCGTGCTCGGCATCTCATCGTTGCCATCGGAATTGGCACGGAAATCACTGGACCAGGCTTCCGCGGCAGACACTTGTTGTAAAATGTACAGCCAGCAACCATCCGGTTGATTCAACCGACAATTTGACAATCTTTCCGCATTACTCTTAGCCAGGGCCGGCGAGAGAAATTACAGGCCACGGGGATGAGTCATGCCCGGGTCCCCTCCTCACGTCTCGATAACACAGTCCAAGGAAAAAAGTCTAGGAAGCAAGCGAGCTGGTGAAGATGATGCATAATGTAAAAACCCCGAGACTAGGGAACACGAAGGGACAGACACAACCCTTGTCTCGGGGTTTTTACATTATGCACAGTCCGAGTATTTCTCTTTTTATATGATTACGACAGGCCTTGTGTCCAGCGGGTCCCTGAAGTGGCCCGGGCCCCGGAGCGCAGGCCCCTGCTGCACAACCCTCTCGCCGGCCCTGGCTCTTGTTGCTTCTTCTCGGGCGTACCGAGGGCATGGCAATCACTTGGAAAGTCGGTGTTATTTCAGAGAAACTTCGGGGCTACTCTCCTGCCTATACATGGACTTGGAATTTTGAAGCATCAGTGGTAGCCCACGATGCATTATCTGCGGGAACGTACTGCCAAACAGTTTAATGAATGATTGAATAAAGAATGACACACAATAAATAATTGGCTACTCAAAGGCATCACGATCGCCTGAACCACTTGTACAAAATTGCTTTGCTTCTGGTATTAGGTTTCTTGAAGTCGTACTGGCACGATCACGGGATCCCGCGAATAACATAAGCTGAAAACCACAGCCGTAAGGGAATGAGTGAGGTTTACGTAACTGGGTAACGCGGTAGAACCAGATGAAAGTGCGACTGGGAGACGCGCTCACTGTCGCTCGCTACGCTATGGCACGGCAGCGGATGGGGACGCTCGGTGGACGGCTTAGTTTCATGGCAATTTTGGACATTAAACTGCGCAGTGACAAAATACACTCTTAAACCCGTACCTTTTATTGTAACTTTTAGAAACATGTAACTTCTATATACGCTTTGTAAGTGAGTTTCTGCGCAGAAGAGGAGGGGAGAGAGTGGAGTGACGCGCGCGGTGATGTGGCGAGCTCCTATTGGTGGAGAAGCCCATTGCACCACGTGCGAGCAGCGAAAAAGGTAAACAAGACGGATCGGTCGCTTTCACGCTGTCAGTTTGTTGTATTCTACGTCGTTTTTAAGCGACAAAATGGTAAATACGTGTTGTGGATTTCGTGTTGTGACAAATACGTGCTATGGACAATTGGATGAAGTATCTGTCTTCCCTGTTCCAAAAGACAAACGGGAACGTCGGCGGTGGCAGAAGGCACTCGACCGTCGCGACTGGCAAGATACAGCTGCAAGAGTTGTTTGTTGTCGTTACTTTGACGCCGCAGTTCCGGGGCACCATCTTCAGGACTTTTAAAAGTAACGAGTTACTTTCTATATACTTTGATGTCACATTCCGGCGGACATCAGTCCTGTCTGATAGGGTTTGGATAGTTTAACCGCATACCGTTGAGGACCTCACATCGCTTCCTGCGTGCCCCCAAACCGCCCGAACCCGAGGCACAGTATGCTACCTCTTCAAAAGAGGAACATGGATGCCCCGCTTGTTTCGGTCATTGAAGCATTCGTACACACATTGCTGCGACAAAAGGGAATATTTCGCTTGACATCCGGGTGACGCACAGAGTAGTGCTTGCAGTGTAACATGGAAAATGCGTAGAAGTACAGAAAAAGTATTCAAGTTCGATTACTAAATTTGGCCTTTTTAAAAACACACTTAAATACACTCCTCATGTCTAGTGGTATGGTACTGTTGGGGCGGCGTTTCTACTGTTGCGGTACGTTAGTTTTTGACACGTACTTGATGGCAGCAAACGGCATGACTACATTTCTCATTTCCGTTGGGGCATTCACACAAAGCACACTGGATCCGTCCATAGGTTGATAGCGTAACCCTGACGCTGTATGAACGATCTCTGAATGAAGCACGCGCATTCGAACTAATACAGACGTCCAGGAATTCACGCTTAAGCGCGTTTCCTACGTTCAACTTTCTTTTCACGTTTGTTCATACAGCCAAGATCATCAGAGAAAGAAAAACACCCACTTTTGATGTCGATATCAGAGCCGTATTCGCTGTTTTACAGTTCAGCTTCGGCTAGACGCTGCATTGTTTACCTTTTAGGAGCGAGCACATGTTTCGTCCAGCCAATCATAGGCGTCCTTGAAACGTCACTCCTGCGTCATGCGCGGTGACCCCGCGCGCTTACAGTGCGTATAGACGTAGATTTCGAGATTTCTTATAGGTTACACCACTGTAACGTATATTTAGAGGTTAAAAGCGACCAAGGTCATGTCTTTACAACACGAATAGAAGTTATATCTCGGAAAAAACAAAAACAGCTTGTTGTAACTTATAAATGTACCCTCTACTCCGACACTGTAACTTCTAAGCGAAATCTCCAACGATAATTTCTTTGTTAGTTTCTTATCGTTTGTTTTCCTTCTGTTTTTCAGCATAATGCCGCGTTTCAGCCTCCCATTCGAGACGACAGTTGCGAATCTACGCTGTTATTTTTTAACTGTTTCAGCGTCATCTATACGTCGACTACATGTTATCAATGCTGTATGAACACAGATTATAAGTTCGCAGTCTGGAATACTGATAGTATGTTTCTTTCTAAAGGGTGGAAATCCATTGTCAATGCCGCAACCACCAAGATTTCCGATTTCGCTGCGTAGCCGAGCCTGGTCTAGGTCTATCCACACTGAGAGCGGTTTCCTTGAAACGCTTAACGCTCGTCGTCCGTCCGTTAACAAGTGTAATCTGTTTTAATCAGTGGTTTTCCTCGCGTTTATCATAGTATCGTCAGGAACAACGGAAAAGCTAGATGTCGCTAGCAAACAAGGATATTTTCGGTGTTCTCAGGGGAAAGTGTAGTGAGTGCGAAGATTGCAAACAATATATAACCGAAAACGAACGTCACCACCGCAGCCCTAATTCACACACTTCATACACTGGGTAAGTGTACATTTTGTGCTAGGTACGTGCGTTATTTTGATAGCAAGAGCTCTTAGCGCATGTTTGTTGTGATTATGGCAAGCGTTTTGCGGTCCTGCATATGAACGCCACTTACGCTTGCTACTTTTCTGCTCTTACTTGGTCGCCAAGTCAATACACCGGCGTGCATTTTGCGAGCTGCGGATATATGCATCGAGATATATAATTCGCAGCTTCCTACTTGTTGTATTCTTACGATATTCTAAGACTCAATCGCGGAGTGAACGCCTTCCCGCATTTATGCTGCTTTGTACCTTGTGCTTTGTACGGATTTGAATGGTTCCGTAAATGTTACTCTCATTGCCCAAACTTTTGTTCTCAGGATCCCACATGCAGGTTCACATACCGTCACCAGCGCAATGCAGTACCTCACAAACTCGTCCCAGAGCGCCTCCAACGCTGATAACGCAGTAATCTAGTGTCTCCTGCGTTACGTACACTCATATTCCTCAAGGTTGTGTGCGTCTTATGTAATACTGTATTGCCATTTGCGCTCGCCTCTGCAACACGAATGTGGAATAATTTTTTTTCTGCTGCAATTCTCCATTTCGTTGGGTCTGTTCAGATTAGCAAACATAGGTCAGTTGTTTTGACTCGCTGGCTTTCTCGCACTTTTATGCATTGCTTCTCACTTAGAAGATAATTCTTTTTTCCACATACATAGTAAAGCGACCATGGTTTCTCCTCACATCAGAATCTCACTTGTGCACAATGTGTCACCTCTCGACAGACTTCTGTTTTTGTAATATACATATGTTCAAGATCTCCTTTTTTGCTGGTTCATTTTGGTACCTTGGTGTGTTCTGTAAATGTCTGTCCATATCCCACGCACAGGGTGTTTGTTTTTATTCGCATCACACCAGCGCTCATTTGACAGGTGGGTTATGTTAATTTTCGGAAATTAACCCATGCGTAGTTACAAACATTTCCGACACTTCCTGACGCATGTGTTTGTAACTACGGATCGATTAATTAGCAAAAGTTCACATAACCCACCTGCCAAATGAGCGCTACTCTGTTGCGAATAAAAATGAACATCCTGTATAAAAAGCCGCACGTTGGCGTAACCTTTACGGGCAGGTGCTGGATTGAAGGCCGTAACCTCTAATTAGTGGGTTTCCTTGTAACTTTTATAAAAGGTACTGCTCAGAGGGTAC
Organism: Ornithodoros turicata; assembly: GCF_037126465.1. Taxonomy (NCBI): domain Eukaryota; kingdom Metazoa; phylum Arthropoda; class Arachnida; order Ixodida; family Argasidae; genus Ornithodoros; species Ornithodoros turicata. The sequence goes on from NC_088205.1 coordinate 30,438,893, forward strand.
CTGGTAGCTTCTGAAATAGAGGGTAAAATATTGCGATTTTTTACCCTTTACTAAAGGGTACCGAGTTAAGAGTGTACAGCCCATCGTGAACAACTTGCGTTGTGCCTTCTGACAGATTACTTCATGTAATAAGCAAAGTTTCGTGCAATCATAAACTTCACTTCCGTGCTCCTTTTGGTGTCGTTGCGCGTCGCTCTAGAGCGACGTGTCATCTTCGACTGGTTGAAACAGAGCACAGTCACTGCATTCGACTGATTCATTTGGCTGTCTTTCCTCCAACTCGGAGCGCTCTAGAGTGCTCTCACCAACGCCTTCGGAACGGTTGCGAAATCTGATTGGGTTCCTGTCATGTGACTGCGCCAGCTTCAGCTGAGTAGTGTTTCTGTTCCTCCGCGATGCCTGCCATAGCCTGCCCATGTTATGCATTTTGCGTCGTCGTCGTTCTGACAACGAAGGAAACACCGGAAGTCACGTGAGTTAACATTCCCTCTCCGTTCTTCTGCTCGAACCTGCCGCGTTCGGCTTCTGCACGATTTCTCCGGCTCGGAGTCGGAGTGAAATGCGGAGTGACCCGCCCCAGCTCGGAGTATCGGAACGACCAGTCGAAGACACCATTAGTATCCAGGATCTAAAAAGGGAGCAACTGGAGCACGTTATCATGGTATGCATGGAGACTAAAGGGGCGGACTCTTTGCCTTCGTTTTCCTTTCAAGGCATTGTGTTATTGTTGTTCTTCGCTCAAGACTAGCAGCGCCTCGCTTGAAACTGGATGCTCTTGTCGAGATGCCTGCCTCGTCAGATTAGTCATCTTTGCTTGTCTTAGGCAGATCATCCTCCTTGTCGCTTCGACGACCCAAGGAAAAGAAAGAGGGCACAGCCTAGTTCCGTCGAACTCTTCAAGGCTTCCGACGTGATTCCCTTGACAGCGCGGCCACATAATGCCAAGTGGCCACATGGCCCGCTATACAGATCCATTGTACCCCCTGTAAATATGCTCTCTGCTTCGATACCTCCTTGCCTCTGTTTGTGTTGCTACCCAGAGTTTTGGGGAATCGGGTTCGAGGCAATTGCACCTACCATGTTGGCGGTTCGCAACTGAGCCCTTTGGCATAACTTGGAGGCAAGACGTCAGCTGACGATCCCCCTAGTCAATGAGTTTGCTAGGTTTCTCGAGCATAGCACGGGGCAAGGTTTTAGTGGATCGTTTTCAGTCAGTCGGTCAGTCGTTTTAGTCAGTCGGTTCGTGAACAGTTTTCCCGCTGTCCAACCAGAGGATTCCATTCTGAGTCACTCCTTCTTCCCATTGGCTCTCCGCGATACCGTTTAGGACCGTTTAAGTGAAAACGATTCACTAAAGCTATAGCTAAAACGGGACAGCGTCGCGAGGAGCTGAGGTTAGGAGAGCCAAATATATTAAAGGAGCGTGGAAGGACTCGGAAAAAAATTATGTCAGAAGAAGTAGAAATTAGGACTTATATATTCGCACAAAAAGTCTGGCAGCAATGTGCAATCTTGGTGCGCAAGAGAGCTTTCAATATCGCGGGTCAGAAATGCTCCTTCCCTTGGCTGCCAGCCCTGTGACGTCACGTCTTCCGCCCAATAGTGAGGCGCGCGCCTACTTTCCTTCTTTTTGTAGCTGCTTTTCGCGCCCCCCGTCCCGCGTTTAGACTGTTCGCTCTCGCTAGCAGATGATTCTCGCTCGGCAGCCATAGAAAGCGCTGACTGACTTGACGTCACCGCGCGCCAGGAGTAGCATGGGCGAGGTCATCGCCACTGCGCGGATGCTTATTGGTGGTGGTGGTGGCGTGTTATTTCCGAGTGATCTGGAATTTGCCACAATTTTCTCAGTCTGAAAGTAGCACTTTCCAAATGAAATATTTTGCGTGAAGGTTCTTAAACGTAGTATGTTCATATGAGGCAGTAATAGAATATTACTGTAAAAAAAAAAAAAAGCTGTGAGAGCGGCACTGATGCCATTTAATTTTTTTGCGGGCGGGTTACCCGGCCAGGCGGATGTCCTGTGGGAAAGAGCATGTAACTACTGGACGATTAATTACCTAAAATTCCTTTATTATTATTTTTAATTAGATCTTTTCGCGAAAATGCAAGACATAGCAGATTTGGAGGCGACCATTATTTGAATCCACCCTCTTTCTCAAAAATCCTGAAACGAGCACGTACTTTGAGATATAAATAGCCAAACTTTGGTATGCAAAAAAGGTGAAACCAGAACTACGCACTTCTCGAGCGCAAAAAGAGGGAAAGGGCGCTCGCGTCGGAGCACCACGTACTTTGTAGCGATTGAGCTAATTGGAATAAACGCTGATATGTTGGCCAGATATGTTGGACACTTTAATGCCTAGATAAGCAGAGGCGATGTCGTTTCTGCACTTGAGAAGTGCGTACTTCTGGTTTCGCCTCATTTGTGTGTACGTGTACGTGCCATGTACGTTCCGAATGATTTCCATGTTCATTTAACAGGTGACAAAGAAGACAGTGAGTACTATGTACGTGGTATATCCAAAATCCTAAGGATAAAAGTGCTATCCAAAGGCACGAGGCACTTACTTCGCAAACCAGATCCTGAGGTGTGTGATGCGAGAACAGGCACCAACGCCGGCTTCCGTGTACCAAGGCATTCCAGTAGTTGCAGTGGTACGGGCTACACTGAATGCGGTCTCCAGACAACGCTGGACCAAGCTGGAAAAGCCGCATTGACGGCAGATCCGTCTCTGGTGCATACTTGAACGCATCGTCCTTGAAGTATGACGGAACCTACGTACCAAATAAAATTAGCGAGGAACCACCGTAGGACATGAGGCACCTCGTAGTCATCGCGAAGTCGTCTCTTGTTCCCTTGGCTCATATCGTCGTTGATTTGGAAGGGTGTCGGGTCCCGATACTCTTTGAGGTAGTAGGCAATGTACTTCATCTTTATGCATACCTCCTGGTGCCGTTGGCGATCTAGTCCTACCACGAACTCATCGTCGCTGTGTCGGGACACAAGGCTGTAAAGTGACCATCGTTCCACGGCTTTCCATTCTTCTAACAAACCCTACGGGGAATTGCAAAAAGGTACGGGACTTTGCTTATCAGCCATCACGTAAGAGTCAAAATTGCAGCACACACCGTGAGTCGTTCTGGAATTAAGATTAACTGGGCTCACAACGGTGATGTCACATAGGACAGTCATAAAGACTCCGAGAACCTAGGGTGCCACAATTATGCTAAGACAGTGCATGTGAGGCCGACAACGGCGAGCCTTTCACCAGCACCACCACCACCACCTAAGGCAGTGCGAAGGGGCTCCCGTGTTCACTTCAAAGCGTTCCTGCCAGGACTGCCGACGGGAGCGCCTATGGTACATTCAGCTCGCCCATCCGCCCCCTCCATCGCAGACGACGCGAATGGCTTTGTGTCAACACTTTCAAACTGTATATAATATCTTAAATATTCAGACCTGCAGCAGTACAGGCCTGCAGAGCTTGTCGTGCTTCCGCAGAAATGTGTCCAGGGGCATGTCCTTGGCGTGCAGCCTCTCGAGGACATCTGTGACGACGTGTCCCGGAGCCCGCAGGTAAGCTAGCAGCTGTATCGCTCCCTGCTGCTCCTCTGCGCTGCTCCGAAGACCCAATTTGGCACGGACCCGTTCTACACGGTCCGCGGCCACCTTCTGGAACTGCATGTAGTGAGCCGACATTGTTAATTTCAAAAGGTACAAGGGCTACGCTGCCGCAGCTCGCTGGTCCGCTGGGAAACACGCGTGCGCCCGTGCCTCTTCCACTTTGTCATCCACGGGATCCTTTCCTTGGTCAATGTTAGCAACTTTCGTAGAGTTCGGTATATACTTTTACGTACAAATTTAGTCAAACCATTGTCACTGGCTAACGCTGACAAAAGTATTGACGTCAGTAAGCTCCGTTCCACCATCGATCAGCTAACAGGTCACATAGGGAAAGTCGCTTAATACGAACAAATTATGTGCTGTATCCTCACCTAATAAGCCTGCATATCACAAGATGCAGTTAACCCTCGGTATGTGAAATGTGAAAGTTTCTCAAAAGGTGCACAATTCGGGGCGGTCCTTAATCGGGTTTTCAAAAAATTTGAAGGGCTGCACAGTACAATACCAATAGGAGAACAGTATGTCATTGAACTTGGTAAACACCAGCTTTACTTATGAAATTACTATGTTGTAATGACGCTAATACAGTGTCCTCAGCGTCCACCTTGCTCGGGGAAAGATTAAAGGGAACGAAAAGTCAGCTACAAACCTGTAGAAACAGTATGTTCTTCCGATAGCTTATAACTAGAGCCTGAAGTTTTAGAGTTTAACCTGATTCTTCCCCGAATTTGCACCCCGCATTGAAGGTTGCCTTTTTATGGTGAAACCCGATTTTTACCCGGCAAATTGACCTCACTGAAACGTCTGTAGGAATGCACACTAACTCGTTTGGCAGTTCCATTACCGTTTGTACACAGTTAGTTTGAGTAACTGAGCCCGATTTATCCCTGAATTTAGCATACTGAAAGCTTTTCCGCCCGAATTCGCATGAATCTAGAGCACATGTTTATTTACCCGATTTTTACCCCCCCCCCCCCCCCGAATTCATCAATATTTCCCAAAAACTTGAGGCTCTACTTATAACTTGTATGACTTAGCACACAATATAACTCTGTAAAGCAGCTTTTTAGCAATCTTCTTCTTCTTCTTCTCCCCAAGAAGATGGCCGCGATCCGCAAGGGAGATTGGCCAGGGCTAATTCAGTATGATATGAGTGTGACAGTGACACTAAGGGCTAGAACCGGTTGGAGCCGGCAACGAATGAAATGAGATTATCTGCGATGACAGGATTCCATTTTCCGGTATGGGACGCACCGAACGAGAGTAATGCGCATAATGAGAGGGGCACGCTGAACCTTAGCAGTGGAAGGGTGAGGGACTGTAGGCGAAGGCGGCGGTAGGTACTACAGTCGAGAACAAAATGTTGGAGGGTTTCGTCGTGACCGCATGCAGGACACCCTGGGGAAGGTTGCACCCCACTGCGATGGAGGTAAAAGTTAAGCGGGAGGGCAAGACACCGGAGACGCGTCAGACAGACTTCTGCACGTCGAGAGTGGCAATAGCGCGGGTTCCAAGCGAAAGAGAGGTGTTCATAGCCGAGGCGGGGAGGAGGCCGAGCAAGGGATAGATAGCGTTTGTAACGGGCACGGACAACGGCAGCAACCGGCGGGAGGATAGGAAGCACGGGGCCGGACAGGGCCATCTTCGCCAGGGTGTCAGCGGCCTCGTTGAGCGGGAGCCCACAATGGCCTGGAACCCAGGTTACAATTAGGTGTGATATGTGAGAGGGGGCGAGTGAGGCCAGGACTGGGAACAACGAGCTATCGCGACAGTCCAAGGCCGATACCACAGATAAGGAGTCGGATATGAGAAGTGCCTTACAGAAAAGCGGGGGCACTTTGAGTAGTGCGAGGACCATTGCCAGGAACTCGCTCTCGTAAACAGGTGTATAGTCGGGCAAGCGGATAGGGAAACGGGCGTCAAGTTGCGGGATGACAATACCCACACCGGCCCGCTCGTCCGAGACAGATGCATCAGTTGCGATGATGAGGTGATCGGAGAACCGAGAAAAATGGCAATTCAACACAGTCTGGAGATGATTCAAGGAGGTGTGCTTCGCGCCGGGACGAAATATATCGAGAACCTGGACGGAAATTGGCACTGGCGGGGGCATAGGTGGGGCAATGTCTACAAGCGAGACGTCCAACGGGGTCAGCAGAAGCTGAGCAAAGAGGAGTTGAGGGATGTTTGATTTCCGCCATCGTCTACACATCCAGGATCGCATATATTTAAGAGAGTCATTATGCTCTAAAGCAAGGGGATTCTGCAACAATGAGAGCAGTGTGTTCACGGTTAGCAGGCGGAAGCGATCCTTCAGCGGCAGGACATGGGACTCAAGATACAGAGCATCGTTGGCAGTGAACCTAGGAAGGCCCAAGCATAAGCGTATCGCCTTCCTCTCTAAGATAAACAATTTCCTCAGCCGGTAGTCGGGAAGATGAGAGAAGATGACACATCCATACTCCAGTATAGGGCGAACGTAACATTTGTATACATAGAGCAACGCATTCCGACGCATACCCACACGGACGCTAGCGCACCGTTGAAGACAGCCTAAGGCAACAGAGGCCCTCTTACTGATGTAATCAACGTGGTATCCCCAGGTCAAACGGTCGTCGTACCATACACCCAAGTACTTCAGTGTGGGAGACTGGTCGATGCTCTGGTTGCCGATCATCAGCTCAATGTGGGGCGTCGCGCCGCGATAGCCAGGAGGAGGGATCAGGAGCACCGCACACTTTGGGATTTTGAGAGAGAGGTGGACTTCACGAGTCCACGCGAGTATGCGATCAACATGTCCCTGGAGCTTAGTGTAGAGCGTGTGCAAGGAGTGTGCCGAGGCAAAAAAGGCGACATCATCGGCGTAGGTGATAGTCAAGATGCCCGGGTCCAGAGGGAGGGAGCTCATGAGGATGTTAAAGAGCAATGGGGACAGAACAGCCCCCTGAGGCACGCCCCTGTGCAGGGCCTGGGACGATGAGACAAGGTGCCGGTCTGAGCACTGAAATGACCTCCCAAAGAGAAAGTTCCTGACCCATGAGAAGATATACATCGGGGTACCAACAGACGCCAACTTTTGCAGCAGTACACAATGCTCAACGCTGTCGTATGCCTGGGCTATGTCCAATGTGACAAGGGCTGAGAACTCACCCATCTCTTGGGCACGGCGAAGCTGACTCTCAAGGTTGAGATGGGCCATCCAGACGGAGCACCGCGACCGGAAACCTATTTGACTGCAGTTGTAGACGCCTGCTGAGTCCACAAAGTCGGATAGTCTGCGATGTATGACCCGCTCTACAGTTTTGCACAGGACAGACGTCAGTGCTATAGGCCGTATGTTGTCGAGAGCCAAACCCTTCGAGGCCACCTTTTTAAGCAGGACAACTCTGGCCGCCTTCCATGCAGAAGGGATCCACGAGGTCTCTAACGAGGTATTAATAATGTCGAGCAGGGCACGTGGGTGGGAAGACCACAAGGACTTAATCACGCCAGCTGATACACCGTCAGGACCAGGAGCCGTTGCGGGAAGTGCGCGCACTATGCAGTCCAACTCAGCCGATGTAACCGCGACGAAGTCAGGGTGCGACGACCCAGGTGAAGGCGGGGTAGGAGGGAGAGGTACTGTGTTGTGAAATCGTGCGGCTAAACCTATGGCCACGTCTTCAAGCCGCTGATGCGCATCCGCGTCAGACAAAACAGCAAGATCGCTGGGAGAGCAGGAGCGTTGGCTGCGAATAAACGCGATATGGCGATGGAGGGCTTTCCGGTGCCTCGGGTGCGACAGAAAGGAGTTGTGACCGTTATGAAATGCTTGTTTTGCAGCAGAAATCGTTCGTTTCAATGAGGCTTTAACGATCTGGTACTTCTTCCAGTTAGCGTAGCAGGTGTTGGATAGCAACTGCTTCCAAGCGGCTTTGCGCCGCCGATAATCCCTTGTGCATGCGTCGTTCCACCATGGTGCGCAACTGGATGGCGACCGCTTCGTAATTTGAAAGGAGGACTGCTCGATCGCCTGGGATATTGCCGACACCGAAGCCACAGCGCGGTCAACCGCACAGAGGCTGGTAGCCGCCTGCAGCAACGTAGCCAGTTTCTTCTCACGGAGAACACGGTTGCTACGGGGCACAAGCGAAAGGTGCGTAGTCATTGATGCCACTTCAAAATAGATGGGGAGATGATCACTAGACGTACCAGAAATCACCGTCATCCACGATGACGGGCGTACATGTGACGAACACAACGTGAGGTCGAGTACAGATCGGGTGGTTCCTCGTACGAACGTTGCCGAACCGTCATTGGCTATGGACATGTTGTGGCTGCAAATCCAGTCCCAGAGTTCGCACCCATGGGAATCAGTTTTGTGACCCCACATGACGTGATGAGAATTGAGGTCGCCCGCCACTACATAAGAGCCAGATGATTTAGAGACAATCGTGTCAAAGGTTGAGGCTGATTGAAAGCCAGCCGGGCAATAAACGTTGATGAAGCACAAGGGCCGGTTCCCCGGCATAGTAACTTGCACCATTAAGGCTTCACAAGCCGGTGACATGATCTGATGGATAATGCGGGATGAGTGCACTAGTCTGGAGGAAATCAGAGTCAGCAAGCCACCACCTTTACCAGCGGATCTGTCCAGACGATATGCGTGAAAATTGGGAAAAGAGAAGGTTCGGTAAGGCGCGAGCCATGTTTCTTGCAGCAAAATAATATCCGGGGTCAAAGAGGAAACAAGAGTATGCAGGTCAGGGAGAGCAGAGAGTATCGAGTAGCAATTCCACTGCAGAATTCGGAGGCTACCCATCACTAAGAATGGATTCCGCAACCGCTGCAGCGAGGACATCAGTGACAGTACCAGACATGTTCATGTTCTTATTGCCCTTCCTGTTGCGTTTTCCACCGGGAGTGCCGTGACCAGGTGATGACGGGGAGACCCCACGCTTGGAGATGGCAGAAGCGGAGTCCATTTCAAGATCAGCAGACTCGGCGTCGGCAAGCTGAGGTTGGGGTTGGCTGGGTGCCGGAAGACGAGATGGAGGTGCGTGAGCAGGCATATCCGCAAAAGGTTCAGCCGAGGGGACGCTGGTATTATTAGAGGCATGAGGTACCACGGCCTCTTGCAAGGGAGGGAAGAGGGACGCAAGCATTGTAATCATCGGACTGATTTCTTCCCTGAGCTTGGCTACAGCAGCTTCCACGGCAGCAGAGATCATCTTCTCCAGGTCGCCATTGACAGGCCTCTGGGCCTTTTGGGCAAAACTGGAACCACGACCCCTTAGAGCAGCTAGAGCATCATAACGCGAGCAGTGCCGAGAATCCATAATTTCCAAAAGTAACACCTCTTGGTCACGGGAGCTACAGGTCTCGCAGTCAGCATAGTGAGGATCCCCACATAGGCGGCATTTCAGCTGGGCACCGTCAGGGCACGCTAGCTCTTCATGCTTATCACCACAACGTCTACAACATACATCCGATTTACAGTTCTTGGCCACATGCCCGAAGCGGAAACAGTGTCTGCACTGTACGACCCTGCGATGGAAGGGATCAACACGAAAAATGAGAGGCCACGACTTCACCTCAGAAGGGCAAGTGTGACCGGCGAACGTGACGATTACCGACTCGGTGGGGACGCGTTTATCATTGTCCAACCTGCTACAGCGGAAGGCTTCCAGAGCACCAACGGAATCGAATAGCTCGATAAGTTCACACGCAGGCAGTGAAACGTCAACGCCACGCACCACCCCCTTAACACAGGCAAGATGATGCGGGACGAAAGCTTCGACAGGCAGGCCACCGAAGGAGCGTGTCGTCAGCAAGGTCTGGACAACTGTCAAGTTGCGGGACCTGCAGACGATGCCGTCCCTTCCGTATTGACGCACCTCGGAGATGTCGCGGAAATCAGGAGTAACCTGTTCTAAACAGCGAATAAGGACCTTTGGGTTCTTGGAGCGAATGGACGTGCCATTTGTAGGTTTTATTACTACCGGGAGAGATGGTAGCCCATTATCAATGAAGCGATCAAGAGGATATGACGTGATATCGACAGATGATGACCAGTAATGGTCAGGGTCGCTAATGGGGGGAGGCATCCCCCCTCCTTGGTATGCGCTGGCCAATCCCCCTTACCTCACGCCTATAGGCGGTCGTGGCAGGGGTCGCAGACCAGACGAGAGCTTCAGCACCCACAGGGTACTCCTCCTTCCTTCCTTCACTCCTTTCCGGTTGTGTCCGAACAGCTGGGTCCGAACAAACGTGCTTCTGCTTCGAGCAGAGAATCAGCCTCTTCCGTTAGAAGACAGCTTCTCGAAGAAGTCGCAATTCAAGAATTCGCTCTCACGCGTCGTCCTTTTTTGACCTAGAAGGAGGTTAGTCCGTTATATGAATCGAGGTTTCTTCCCTGAGAAACGTTCACTTTTTTTTTAAACCAGCTCACGTGGCTCAGTGGTTAGCGTGCTGGTCATGTCACGACGAGACTGGGATGTACCCGGGCTCGAATCCAGGTGCCGGCTGTGCTGTCTGGGGTTTTTCCTGGGTTTTCCTCAGACGCTTTCAGACATATGTCGGCACAGTTCCCTTAGAAGTCGGCCCAGGACGCACATTCCCCAGTGCGTCAGTCGTGACGTTGCCCACATCTGTGAGGTCGACAACAGCGAGCCCTACCACCTCCACCACTTTCTTTTAAAACAAGGGTTCGTGAAATGAGGGAGAAAAACGAGGCAGAGGTCTTGTCCATGCAGAGTAAGAATTCGTAAATCGGGGGTCCATAAGTAGAGTGTTGACCCTCTCGTGCTCCATGCATTCTCACATTATGTGGTTATGAGCGCATATGTACTCATACAGTACACGTAAGCATGCGTAAGTACTCACACAGACAGCGATCAAAGCGGTCGTCAAGGAAGAAAACGACAACAAATTTTGCTGCTGCAAAGCCTTACTTTCTCAGTTTTCATGTGCTCCCTCACACACTCACACACACTGGTGGTGGTAATAATAATAATAATAATTGGGAGTGGTTGGTGGTGGTGATGGATCTGCTTGCCGTAGTCGGCTATGCTCACTGCACACACTGCACTGCATTTCTGCGCCTCTTTTTGTCCACTGTCTGTATACGCACACATTCATCATCCTCGTCCTCATCGACAATAGCAAGGAAACATGGGTGTTGGAGGTGATGGAACTGCTGGGTGGCGGTGGCGGTGAAAGAGCTCGGCGATGTCGGCCTCACAGAGGTGGGCAACTCTGGGGGAATGTGCGTCCTGGGCCGACTTCTAAGGGAACTGTGCCGACATATGTCTGACAGCATCTGATGGAACCGCTTGCGGCTAAACGTGATGGAACTACTTGCCGTCACGTTTAGCCAATGGTTGAGCCAATCTCTTTTGGTGGATGATGGCCAGAGAAGGAGGAGGAAGAAGAGGCAAGATGGTGGTGGTGATTGAACTACTTGCCGTCCTCGGCCACGCTCAGGCGGGCAACGTCACGTACGGCTATCGCAGGGGAGGGGAATCTTGCGCGCTGGGCCGACTTCACAGGGAACTGTGCCGATATTTGTCTTAAAGGGACCGAAAAGTGAATATAAACCTATCGAAACTTTATGTTCTGCGAAAAGCTTGAACCTTCTAAAGTTCAAATGTGAAAGAACTCCGCTGAAATCGCAGTAGTTTTTCTTCCATCGAATTTTCGATGATTGCATGTCCAGGGACCTAGTGCGAAACCGACAGTCTGTCAACAACTGCATCACACCGCGCCATCTCCCGAGGACTCATGTAATACGCGCGCTTCCGCTCGCTAATCCGGTGAGAACAAAAGTGGCATTGGGCATCTGTGACCACTTTCTACGTCGAGAATGTCGAACTTCCCGAACCTGAGTGCGCTAGAACTCAACATTCTAGAACTATCGCTAGCACAGAACCTCTGTTCGTACGATAACATGCCGGGAAGTGTGTCCGTCGCAGCAGAAGATTCCCCGTCCACAGAATTACCGGAGTCACCGCGCCGTCCTCACCAGTAGCTGACCGTGCCGGGAATACGGACTGGTTACTGAAATTTACATGTATCAGGGAGGAGCAGATGTGTAAGCCGAAACAAGCACTGTTTTTTCGTCGTGCAGGTGCTCATGTGGGAAATGCAAGCCGATGGATACTGCGGACGAGTGTTCGTGCTGCCGATAGGTAAATGCGTGTAAAAAGCAGACAGACAATTGCACCACAAACAACGAATATTTCGAAATACTGTGCCTTGACACCGAAGTCGTGCAAGTGTCTTTTACATACATCCGACAAATCGAAGAGTATGACAACATACGCGACAGCGCCGTGTAGTCTTTACGCGCTACTTGAACGGAAAACTGAACGGAAAACGCTTATTTTTGCAGGAAATTTCGTTATATCGCCTACCCGCAATTCACAAGATGGATATGAGGTGCTCTGAGAAAGCACCATAGGAAGATTCTTCCTGCCTGCGTCGTGCATGCTATTAGTGATGCCTTCCCATCAGATGTCTATAAGGGCGTTGTACCTGCAGCCTTGTAGAAATGTATATATATATTGATGCCAGCAAATTTTCATTTCTTGCTTGCTGCAAGTTTTTCTCATTGCTTTTCCGTTTCAGTCACAGAATATTATAATTATTAGTCTGGATTATTATTATTATTATCTGGGGGCATTTCTGTATTTGTAGATTATACTTGTGTCTTGTATATATAGGGAGTAAATCAGATAATTTTCATCAGTGTATATAGTTCAGCTGAACTGTGTTCATAACCTTTCATATACTTCATATTGACTAGGTTTCCAAATGCCATTTAGTGTTTGAACCGAGAGTACTGAAGTGAGTACTGAACTGAGAGTACTTGTAACTGATTCATTATCATGTCACCAACTAACATTTGTAAAGAAAGACTTGAGCGTTGACTTCAAATATTCGCAACCCTTGATCTCAGTTCACAGTTAACGATGCAGCATTGGAGTTGGCAACAGTACCCCAAAATGACTAAACAATTTATTATGCAGTAACAGGCACTCTCTATCTTTGCAGTTCTATTTAACGTGAAATATACTAACACTTTTCCACACATAGTGAAGCCACTCAATAACCAAACTAGCCCAAAGAGTCTCTGTGAATGGGAGTGACTGTACCCATGTACTCTATATACCCATGTACCCGTAAGTTCTCTGTTACTGAGATTCAGATGTACTTTCGTGAAGTAATTTTGACAGCCCTCAAATAGAAACTGGCTTCAGTGTACACAACAGACACGTCAGAACATTTATTTGAAATATAATATAACAGCAGAAGCAACATTTTGTCACAACTCAAAATTTATTTTTATTTTTTTATTGTCCAGGGATTTAAGAGTCACAGTAGGACTCTCTGCCCTTTGATGTTTTAACGTACTTGATAGAGTTGTAAAAGCTGGAACAAAATAAACAAGAGAAGTATAAACAGTTTTGTCTTTCCCTTTTGAGTTTAACAAGCAAGTTATATTTTACTATTTGTGTGCTTCTGTATTCTCTGTTGATGAAAAGAGTACAGGAATAATAATGCAACACATAGATCCCACAATGACCTGTCATCTTGATGAAGATGATAACTTTTCTTCAAGTGTGCTAATTGTGACAAAGGAAATATACAATGAAAGTTGTACAGAAGCAGCAAATCTCTGTCGACTAAAATTTTAGATATGTGGATGTTATGACACCATGTAGTTTCAGTGACTACCCGACACTTTTCACTCGTGGCAGGGTGCAGAGGAAAACTCTTTGAAGTTATGATCTGTGGCAACAAAATGATCTGGCATGTTGGCAAGGACGTTATAGCACATCAACACAGACGAGGGGCAAACACAGTAGAGAGCATGATGGCTGCAAACTTGCAATTGAAGATTTATTCAACAGAACAAGAAACGGAAAGCATGTGTAAAAAAAGGCAGTGCACATGCAACGCGTATAGAACCACAGTTAATCTCTGAGAATGTAGGATCGGGAGAGCACTAAAGTGAAATGACTGTTGTGTCTGAAATAGGTGAACTCTGCAAAGTAGGACCAATATGATGTGGTAGCCTTGCATGGCTCACTGTAGCTGCGACAAACTTTCAACAATTCCAGTAGTGGGGCTTCAAAGACTTTCGCTGTTTCACTGTGCATTCAGGTGTAGAGGACGCATCTCTAGAAAATTAATTCGTGCTCCTTAGTCATAACTGTACCTCAACAGGAAGTATTCCTGTACCCCTCAAAGAAGCTAGTAGTCCTCATCGGTTTCTTCTCCCACTGTTGACGTCATACTAATGTTCTGCACCTGTCCAAAGACTCCAAAAATGTCACAAGGTCTGCAACATGTAACAAATCTAGTGGTTCCATCTGTGGACTAGGCAGAATCTGTGGAGTGGGGATTGATGTATTCACTGGTCCACGTGATGTCCTTTCAAGTGTCTTTGTGTCAACATGTGAGGAATGCAAAAAAATTAACATCTGGAGACAGTCTCACCCATATTCTACCTCTTGAGCAATCATACAGCCGTAGCGGGTAGAAGCAAGCATGGAGGACGAAGCCACAGCCAGGAAAGCTGTCACCCCTGGCCAATATGGATCATCATTTTTTGCATACCTGCTTTCAGCTATTTCTGTCATGATAACTTGAGGGCCTGGATCACACACACAAAAAAAGAGTAATAAGAAAGATATGCAGAGCATGTTGAGCATTAATCTTTTATACATTTCTTACATGCAGACTTCATAGTGGTCGTAGAGACAGTGCTGCAGTATGCATGGTCGAGCTCAGGTACAGTTGTTGTTTCCTGCAAAGTAGGGAAGCTCATGATTACAAAATATATCTGGTTCTCAATTCTTGTAGTGCAGATCTAGACAATAGTCTTTTTTACTGTGTACTTCACAAACAGTGTCCGTCGACGTGGACAATGTGCCGGCAGCATCAGTGTTATCCGATGCAGTGACTTCCGTGCACAAGTCTATGAAATCACTGCAGTTGACTTGAAACAGTTTTAAAACTACTTCAAGAGAGAAACTTTCAAGAGATGATCAAATGATGAGATCTCTACATACTAGGAAGCAGTTTGGCCCCACTTCAACACTGGAATGTCCGTAAAATAAAATTTGTTCATGTTGACAATGTTCAGTAAGGGACAAGTAGGATAACATAGGTTAAATTTAATAAGTCATTGCTATAATATAATTTATACATGTGTGACACCAGTACATACCTTAGACGTTGTGTTGAGCTCGTCACCTCGGTGAAGCGGAATAACTGGTGACTGAACTGCAGTTTGCTTCGGACGTTTTCGCAATTCGCCTGCTGCGGCATCTTCGTAGTCATCGGCAGCAAAATGAGCTCGCAGCACACACGACACGACTGCTGTATCTATAATAGCCGAGTGTTTCGAACCACATTCGTTTTCGCGCACTGTCCTGTGGAATCTTGTGGTAGAAAATGCCAGTCGTCGAAGATGAAAAATTTTTGAATCTCCGGACACCATAGCGTACACCAGGCATATGTAGGTCTTTCGAATACGTGACACAGCAGCGACAGACAAGTTGCTGACTTTCACTTTCTGCTTCGCGCGAACAAAACATGACCACCCACGGCGTAGACAACAAACGCGATAACACAGACGGCCTTGCAGACGGCGCGGCGGATCATAGCTCGTAGCGGCGAAGTAGCTCAATGCTTTATTGATATCCAAACTGTAGAAGTGAACGTCATTTTTAAAATGACGTTTAGCTGTAACGATAATGTGCGTCAACTTTGTTCTCTGCAAAACTAACTCTCACGTGGTACGGGTTGACCAATCCCAGTACGCCCTGGACCCGAAACCCAAGTTGCTCTTTTTTGCCGTTCGTTGGCAGCACCGTCCATGTTCCGCCAACCTTCAAAATATTTATACGTAAAAAATATGCCGAATTGTGAGGTAATGCTTTCTGTGTGTTATCAAACAATGATAATGTGCAGGATAGTGGGCAAAAATATGGGTGTTATTTTTCACTTTACAGTCCCTTTAAAGCGCCCAAGGAAAACCCTGGGAAAACATCCAGACAGCACAGCCTGCGCCCAATTCGAACCCAGGTTACCTCCTAATCTCGGCGTCGAATGCCAACATCGTAGCCACTAGGTCACGGGAGCTGGTACCGTCCAGTACGATGAATGATGAACTAGTATGGTGTATTCTCAAGTACGGAAAGTTGCTGCAACCAATTTGTAGCTACACTCTTAAATTTAAAACACCCTTTAGGGTGTAATCCGGGTGTAATTGGGGTGTAAACCAATTTTTACTCCCAAATTACACCAGCTAGAAGAAACATCATCGGATGAGGGGTGTTAAATGAGTGTAATAATAACTTAACACCTTTATTACAACATCCATTGAGCTTGGGTGTAAAAGAGGCGTAAAATGGGTGTAGCGGGCATAGAGTTTTGTACATGAACTGTATTTCTTTTGAAAGCACAATGACATGCTTCATGCTCCTTACAGATGCATACAATGGGGAACTTCGCTAGAAATTTTGAGTCTATACACTCTAAATCCTGTGACGAACACGTGCCGGTTAAAAAAGTTCCATCAGAAAGTACAGCCGGTAAACAGCCCTAACAGTTATCAATTAGCGAGCACAATGATCCCCATCGCCAAATTTCAGCAGGTACAAAGCCGTCACGTTGGTATGAAACGGCTTTGTGCCCGCTGAATAATATGTGTGCCTCCTGAGCCGTGTACTCGTGTGCTTGCTGAATAATGCGTGTGCCGGCTGAATATGTGTGCCTTCGTTGGAGCGTACTACGTTGCTCCGCGCTCCGCCGGTGAGGAGTGACGTGACACCGCGTATTCTTCCGCAGTGCATTACTCACTGCTTTCTTGCCCGCTGTCTGCGCTGCAACCTCGCCTTTGAGAAGGATGACAACCTTGCTTTTTAAGTACAGGTTTAATGTTTGCTTAAAGGGACTATGAAATGATTTTTTCTCGTTTTCATCAGAAAGAAAACCTTTTTCCGAGTCTAAAACCAAAATTTTACCTTCATCATTCTTATTCGTATTCTCGGCAGCGAATTTAAACGGAGCGGCGAAGGAAGGACAGCTGGCGCCGCGCCGTGGCGAGCTGCCGAGCGGAGACACAGCCAGCAACCGGCCGGCTCGGCAACACGTCATCGTGACGTGCTGCCGAGCTGTAGGATCCCGCGTCCCGCCAGGAGCATGCGCCGTAGGATCCCGCGTATGCGTTCATCGGGAGTGGAAATCTCCATGACGGCAGCTTCCGCGCGATGGTCGCAGTCTATCGCTGTCGCATCCTGTGGTTTTCGTCGACATGCCGAGACGATGTTGGATAGTTGGTTGCCCTAATTTACGTCAATATTCGCCTGCCATCCAATGTCTCATGCTTCCCAGTGACCAGACGGACAGCTTTTGATGCCACGAAGCAATCGGACTGCCGGACTGGAAAGACGATGTGGTGCCATCGACTGCTCGTGTTTGTAGCGGACATTTGCATGATCGAATTTACGAAGGAGACGCTGAATCTCTTCAACGTACTGGATAACGAGCTCAGTGTCGTCTGAATCAAGGTGTAGCACCATCACAATACCTGTCCACACCGGGGAAAGAACATCCACCTAAACGGCGCAAAGGTGTGAGTATTTTTCGTTATTGGGGCTAACACAGGTCTCTCAGTCCGTGTGGTTCAAATGCTATCACAGATTTCAGGATTGCGTAAATGGGTTAATTATCATCTGCGTGACTCTGAACCTTGCCGCCGCTTACGGCACAGAGAGAGTAAAAAAAAAAGAAAATAGAAGTTACCGAATCTAGTCCCTAAACTCGGGTGGTGCACTGTTGATAAAACTACACTTCGTTTAGCATGATCTTAGAAACCATACTTCAACAGAATATTTATGTAATATGTTGAAGATACGTATCCGTTCTTTTCTCTTCACTCATCTGCTTTCATGTTTACAGGTGACTTCCTCAGCGGAGCCTGAGACCCCCTAGGTGAGACAGCATGATCATTGCAACCCACTATTCAGAGCAGACAAATGCTGTGCACCCTCTTTCCAGATTCCTTACTTCCAGTTTTTTTTACCTTTTTGTTATTTGATTTACAGTTTGCTTTATCATGTGCACAAATATGGTATTGAGGGGGACATTTTCTTGTTTACACTTCTTATCTTATAATCATTGCTCAGTTAGATTCACTTGCATTCACCGGAACTGGAGTTGCATACTGTATTATTTTCTTCTCTCAAATCAGGGCAGCCCATGTGTATGGCAGCTGAAGTCTTTTACCAGGGTAACATGCCAGAACGACTCCAGCAAGTGCTCTGCAGGTCACCTCTAAAGTAAAGGAACGTACCTTTGATGCACTATGTCCTCATGAGATTTTGTTCCTGCTACAACTCTGCACTTTGTTTGACATTACCAAAAAATAACCCTACCAACCATTATCATACCAGTGGTGTACTACTGTGTTCAACCAGTTCATCTTGCTCTGGGCATCCTGCAAGCCTGTGCAGCTACTTCAGCCCTTATTTGCTGGTAACACTGGTGCCAATACAGTTGTTAGATGAGCTGTGTGACAGTGTAAAATAGAACATATCCTGTGTTCTATTAAAAATTAAAATTATGCATGTATAGCATATAATGTGTATATGTAGATGTTAGGTCTTAGTTATTGTACTATTTGAGCGAAATGTCGACATTTCAGCTGTTTGAGCCTGATGCCCTCGTCCTTGACGCACATACAAGAGTGCCCACACCCTCGGAGGAGCCTGCATAGCTGAGGACTCTGTCCCGGTGGCAAATGGAACAGTTCTTTCACAAAGAAAACAGATTTCCGCCAGAAGACCAACAAGCAGTTTACTTGAAATAGTACCAATTACTTGTCGTTTCTATAATTGCAAAATATTGGGCATGCTACGTGAGTACTGGGGGTTTTTGCTTCTTTCCAGTTACCTCAACTGGTGACTTCAAGCTTACGTAATCCAATAATATAAGATGGCAATGAAGCAGGCGAACTGGTGTCGTTAGATTGTGTCCCTCAGCCTTAGGGTTATGGATGTATTACACAGTATTGGAACCCTGGTTGAACAATAAATTTGTTAAACGACAAACAGTTACCAGAAATAACTACGATGTGCAGAATACTCTTACACAATACGCTGCAGTTGAGTTTCTGTAGGCATGGTGGTTGGCAATGCTAAATGTTCAGATTTACGACGTGCTCAACATTGAATACAGAATACGTGACGTGCTCATAAATAAATTCTTCCATGAAACATATTCTTAAGCAAACAACAAGTCCTTCGACGGAAGGAAATACAGCCATCTGTAGAACAATAAATGCAGAGTAAATCAAAATCTCCTGAAGGCGCGAAACTGCTTTGAATAATAACAGTAATGATGACGGAGAACACGAGTTGAAACAAAGTAAAACAAAACATTAGACACCCAGTCTTTTACGATTATTCGTGCAAACAAATCGAGCAACAAAGGGGGCATCTTCCAAATATCACAGTCGCACTTCACAACGCACTTCCTTTGTTGTCAGATTGCCAACACGTAAACATAACTGCAACTGACGTAAATATAACTGCAACCCCAAGCAACCACCAGACACTTTCCATTGGTGACGGCGATACAACCAATACACGTTGCGGTGAATCGCTAGAGGCCCACGTAAATCGTCAGCAAAACTCTCAAAGCCACGGAGGTGCGTGAGTTCCTTGTTGTGAACGGTCGCAGAGCAGAGGACGAATACATTCGATGAAAAAGTATAGCTCGCATGTCATACTTCCCAGATCAAGTGTAACAAACGATTCACACACAAAACGCGTGTTATCCGAACGCCTCCAACCAAGAAAACGTAATGCTTCAACTTCAACCCTCAGACGCGACCAGAGACCTTGTGACCTTCTATGTGCGACTGGAAGGCGACAGCCACAGCGGGCTCGCAGCATTACTTGCCATTGCGCAACACCGGTGACGTAACGGGGCACAGAAGTGCGGTCCGTACAGTTACACCATCGACGGGAGAATGTGCGCGGGAGAGGAGGAACGCGGAATAGACATTTCAAGCGCGCGCTCCTCACAGAGTGGAGCGATTTCGTCCGGAAAAGATTGTGGCATATTAGTTTCTCGGCGGGAAGAACAGTTTCCAGCGAAAAAAAGTATGGGGGTTCGGGAAATTTCATAGTTCCTTTAAGGTAAGTCAACCTAACAGTGATGCATCGTACGACGCCTGCGTTTTACTTGTGTTTAACCATCGAAGTACATTCTGTTGCAGACGGTGGACGCATTGCAAATGGCGGCAGGAGAGGATCGGTTACATCGGTGAAGCGACGATGTACATTACAAGCGAGGCTAATTGTATTCTTTCGTTATAGGTGACCGTGGGACTGGATCGACCGCAAGGACGTGAGTTACAAAATGCTGTACTATTCTAGCATTCACGTTGGAACAATACCAGCATGATATTCACTTCGGTTTCTTTACAGGTTGTTTCCTGTCTCAACGGTCACGCATACGTGTGCAAAATTGCAACTGCTTCTCACATCGAAGCGCGTCTGGTGCCACTAGCTTGGACAATTGTTCGTCGGCCATTTCGTTTTAGGAACTGTCGTGTTCGGCATAATCTTGATTGAGCTTTGCAGTGCCAGCCTGTTCGAAGTTTCGAGGATTGTGTGTTCGATGTTTGCCTGGTGCATCGGAGGGGTCGTGTGTCGGTGCAACGTGTGCTCCATATGTGTGTGTTAGGATTAGTGAACCGTGTACGCTTTCCATTCGGCAAACGATGAGGTACTGGATGCAATTTAAAGGTATGTGCACGCCAATAAAATTTGGTGTTTCATGTTTGATGTCCTTGGTGCATTTTCTTCCTTTTCCTTTCTTTCTTTTTTGCGAAGCCTGGAGGTCATTTTTCTGTTAGGGAACTTGAGAGGCACAATGTGTCTCGCGTATTAATGGGTACGAGTAACCCTTCAATACGTCCGGTACACTGTGGCTCCTGGCGTCAGCAGGGATGTCGTACCAGTTCTTTCAGGGGGCACAGAGCACCTGCAGCTTTCGCAGGCACCGCGGGCCTCTTGAAGTCATCTGGCCCATTTTTTGAAAAATGTGCCAGTTGATCAGACGGCACCTATCTGTCACTGGGTTTAGAGTGTACATTGTACTGCTTGCGACGTACTTGTCTGAAATTTGGGTTTCGCGCTTTCGCAGCGTTCTGCAGCTTGTGTGAAGAGTCGTTGTAAGTAATAAGCAACAGACCGGTCGGGAAAAATCTTCTGTACCTGTTTATTACTCACTACCTGCAGCAGACCGCAAAATACTGCGAGACCGTGAAACCCAAATGACGGACAAGTATGTCGCAAGCAGTACATGTCCAGCTCAATATGAATTTTTTCAGAGCATTCAACAAAACTTCTGAAGCGAAAAAGTAGCTGCTTCTTGCTTGCTCTTTCGCTGCTCCTTGAGGGCACTTTAAGCTCTGGCACACTTTGATATACCGACGTCAGGAGTTTTAAAGCAGTGTTGTCCAGCAAGACGTTACATCATTCTTGTTGAATGTTTCTTTTAAGACCCCAGAACTAAGGGAGACCGAGCTTTGTTAAGCAATGCACGAAGCAGGTGCTTTGTATCCTGGCCAGCAAGAGTTTCATGCCATATATAGTTTTGGTAGTAATTACGGTTGTAGTATTGATATGTGGTGTTTGTCTGGTTTGGCCTCATTAGCAATACAAATGACTGTATTCTTTGGGTAACTGCAGTAGCAATTGGACCCCAAGCGTTATGAAATAAAGAAGCTGTAGTACTTAACCTCCGTCTGGACTTTTCTTTTCAGGTGCATTTCTCAAATGCTGCAGTGGTTGTGCATTTGGCGCTCGTGGAAATTTTTTGTGTCCACAGCAATTAGCAGCGAGGGACTCCCCTGAATAGTGCATGCGTAACTCAAATCCTCTTTTATTGGACTGCGTACATGTGAATGGATTCACAGTTTCTGGCTGCTGGCATTTGTGAGAACTATAGCATCTCATCTGTCAAGTAACACATGTGTTACTTGACAGATGAGCAACACCTTTTTGAAATGGTGTAATATTACCAGGGGTGTTAAATTACACCCTAAAGGGAGTGAGTTATAGCACTTTTGGATTACACCCTAAAGGGTGTTTTTGAAGTAGCAAATTACACCCTTTTTTGGAGGGTCTAGCCTGTGGAAATGGGTGTTATATTACACCCTAAAGGGAGTGAGTTATCGCACTTCTGGATTACACCCTTAATACACCCTAAAGGGTGTAAAAAATTAAGAGTGTGGGGTACCACTGGAACTGTACAGGCCGTGCCAGCTTCGAATTTTGGCACGGGCAGTGTTCCGTCTGGCTGTTTTCTCTGTCTATCCTTTGACGTTGTAAGGCAAATTTGACTCAGTTCCATATGAAGGACAGCATAGGATTAGTGTCCCATCCAGAACGTCAAACCCGAACGTTTTTCGGTTTGTTTCGGGTTCGGGTTCGGACATAAAGGTTGAGTTCCGGTTCAGCTCCGGAGTTCACATATATCGGTTTGATAAACCGGTTCAGAGGCTGTAAACCAGTTCGGAACCGGTTCGAGGTTCTAATACATAACAGATTGTGATTGGATATAACGGACTGCTGATAACGGGTTGCGAATCGGAATAATGTATAACGGAATGACTAAACTGCTGTGGCAGGCGTGTCGCAGCACGCTTGCAGTAGTGCAGTGCAGCCTTATTCAACACAGTGGTTCTTCGGCTACGTTTTTAATATTGCACATGATGTTGTTCCAATGCACTGCTGCTGCAAACTTTCGAAGGTAGGAATGACAAAACATTCATCTTGGTAAATTCCAATGGCAGATTCGGAGCGCCTCCGGAGCAAGTTTTGTTGTTCCGCCGAGAGCAAGTCTGTTCGATTGGCAGATTGGGAACAGTTCTGGAGTATTCCAATGGCAGCTTCGGAGCGGCATTCGAGCCAAGGTCGCTCCAGAGAGCAACCCAGACTGCTCCGCCAAAATAGGCAGATTCAACCGGAACTCTGCGTGACGTGTCACTTGTCGCTCGTGCTTCCTATTTCCTGTCTCTATTTCGCCAACATGGCTGCTTTGCAACGCGTCTTCGCCGTGACTAGTATTTCGCGTCGTAGGTCGGCGATTTTGTTTCATTAAAGAAGCGATAAGTCAGACATTACCAGGGCAACGTTAGGAAATTAGGAGGACCTTGATGTTGCAAAACATGGCGTTATAATGGAACATGAGCATCTTCTTCTTCTTCTTCCTCCGTCTCTGGCCGCCATCCACCAAGGGAGATTACCCAGGGCTAACTCCAAGTTGTGCGGAAGTGTTCCAGTCGCAGATTCGGATAACTTGCTCTAGGCCAGATTAAGCCGCGCCACTGCGGAGCCTGCCACTTGCTCCGACTCTGCCATTGGAATTCAACAAGCTGCGGCGAGGGGGCAACCTCCTTCAGCCTTGGCATTGTATGTCCCGCGCTACCGAATGGACCGTCAGATCTCGAGTATTATGTCACATAAAAC
Source organism: Ornithodoros turicata (assembly GCF_037126465.1). Lineage (NCBI taxonomy): Eukaryota > Metazoa > Arthropoda > Arachnida > Ixodida > Argasidae > Ornithodoros > Ornithodoros turicata. The sequence goes on from NC_088205.1 coordinate 30,462,056, forward strand.
AGAGGTCGCCACCAGACGATGAGATAGATAACAGCCGGCACACACCAGCCCGAACCGAACCGGTATCCCGAACCGGTAACCGAAATTTTTAGATCGGTTCGGTTCCGGTTCAGCACCAAGATGGCACTAGTAATTACGGTTCAGGTCCGGTTCAGTTCCAGCTAAAAATAACGGTTTTCGGTTCCGGTTCGGTTCGACGCTCTGGTCCCATCCCCCGAGCGACATGCCTACGCATGTGCATGCCGATCCCTCGGAAACAGACCGTCAGCTATCACCATATGTTTTTAGATTGTAGTATGGTGCATCATTAACCCGTTCCAAATATTGCCACTATTCTAGGGTATGATGGAAATTAAGAATAAACTAAAGCGTTGTTTAAAACGTTTGTTTGAAGATTTGCAAGGACGTTTCGTGGGTCTCTCTGCTAACCTGACGGCATATCGGTGCATCTCTGCAGGCGAAAAAAAAAGAATCCCTTGGTCTTCGCTTTTCTGCTTGTAGTCATCACAGGTATGTGAACCGTCATACAGGGTGTCCCAGAAAACGTGTCATTGAATTATAATAAAAAAACTACACCACCCAGAGTCATGCGGTCAATGACATTTGTTCTTACTGGGTTTTTGCCACCTCCTCATGTGAATGTCGTGTAACGTAAGTTTAATTATGTAAATTTTTGCGAGCTGAAGTCGGAAATTTGCCTAGTAAAGGTCACTTTTTTACCCCACCAATGTGAAGAGCGTGTCTAATTTAGTCAAATTAATGATAATTGACAGGGATATTCAGGAGGTATGCATTGTTTTACAGAATCACATTTCTCTGTTCGCTACAGATGTTACGCTAGTATAATGACCTGCCCAAATGAGAAGAAGATCAGCCCAGATGGCATAAAGGTCGCAGAGCTGGTGAATGAAATTCATTGGAGATCAAAGTCCGAGCTTGGGCGAACACGAAGAGACAAATGACAAGCACGAAGCATCTGATGTTTGTCCTTTGTCCCTCAGTAGTCGCCGAAGCTCTGGCTTCATCTTCAATGGACACGGTCATACTTTATGTGTCCTTCGTAAGCAGAACTACGGAGATCGGATAAAGCACAGATGCTGGTTGAGCATGCGGAGGTAATTCCCAGAGACGTATACATGGGAACGACAGTATAAAACTTCGTTTTGTTTTTCAACGCTTTCCTCCTTTCCGTGATAACTTGCCGTTTGAATATGAAGTCCGTTTGAAGGCCGTTTGAATATGATCATTATCAGTGTAGCACTACATTGTCCAATCTGGTCGGTGTCTAAATATCACTTTAACTGGACATAATGGCAGCACCGACTATACAGTCGAAGCGTGTGAGTTGAAGGAATTAAAATGGCTCAAGGGAGCTGTACAGGAAGAGCAAAAGGGAGGCGGATAGCTGTACAGTTAACCCTCGCTAATATGACCACCACCGTTCCCGTGGATTTTTGTCATAAAGCGGATTGTCATACTAACGAGAAACGCACCCTCCGCTGATCACAGATATCGCTTCGTTCCCGCCGTTCTTACGTGCACGACAGCAGCAGCACAGTGTGACCTGGTCCCGTGGTCACTGCATGTTTAAGCGCTACACTACTTCGGCTGTCTTAAAAGCGCAATGGGCAATTCCGAGGTCAACAACATCAACTGTCATCCTAAACATTGACACCCTACGTTAACACGTGTCACCCTCTGCCTGAGGTATGTGGTAGCCTCTCCATGGGGCTACTCTGCGGGTCATGAGACGCGGTCATAATAACGAGAAGATAATACCTGTGTTTGACCATACTTATGACAAAAATCTCGGTCATAGTCGGATGAGCGGACTGTTATACTAACTAGGTGGACTTACATGGCAGGATAACGGTTCCCAAGAAAAACGGTCATAAAGTGAGTATGCCGCATTATCGGGGGTCGTATTAACGAGGGTTCACTGTAGATGTTTAATTTTCGAAAGCTGCAAAACCAGAATGAACCTGCACGGTGTCCATGCCCCTACGCCAAATGTGCGTGAGAGGAGATGAAGTGTGTCACATAATGGTGATATATTTTAAGCGATTTTTCGCATAGTTACTGCCGAAACCGGTACTAGAAAAAACGATACATTGCAAATTTCCTTCAAAAATCATGCGACATGTCAGCAGTACACGGACGAAAAAGAAGTGCCAGGTGGTGGTGGTGGTGGCGGCGATAGGGCTTGCCGTTGTCGGCCTCACGTATGTGGGCAACGTCACGACTGGAAGTGCCAGGAATAGCATTGTTACAGCCGGTTAAATTTTCCAATAACGCGGTGTCTAACGCCCCTTGTGGAAGACGGCCTGTCCAAGGAAAATGCACCGTGCTGCTAAATTGTTGACGTCCTCGGCACGGCTGGAACCTGCAGCTTTGATGCCAGTCAGGCAGTGTGTCTCTTTGACGCTTTCTAAGTCCGGTATCGATCCCGCTATTATAGCTACAGTTCTTTCCGCTGTATGCCCATCAAACTCGTCAACTCTTATGCGATTACAGCTTTCCCATATCGCATATACAGGGTGTCCCAGAAAACGTGTAATTGAATTTTAGCAAAAAAAAAAAAAAAACTACGCCACATAGAATCATGCGGTCAGCGGCATTTGTCCTTACTAGGTTTTTGCCACCTCCTGATGTGCATGTCGTGTAACCTAAGTTTAATTATGTAAAATTTTGCGTACTGAACTCGGAAGTTTGCCAAGTAAAGGTCACTTTTTTACCCACCAATGTGAAGAGCGTGCCGAATTACGAATTTTTCAGTGAAACCATTGTCAACCCTACGAAAGAAGGTTGGAAACCCAGCCCACACCGGCATGGTAGAAAGAGATTACACAGACGTAGCCAGACATGTAGAAGATACTACAAAAAAGTATTTAAAATACGTTGCTAAGTACTGCGCGCAAAATGTATTTAAAATACAGTAAAGATAGTTAGAAATGAAAGTATTTAGAGTAGAGTAGTAAATACTATAAGAAGTATTTAAGATACTTATATGATACTCAAAAAATAAACAGGACCAGAAGTGTCAAAATATGCCTGCAAATTAGACAAAGGCCTCGCAAAGGCCTCCCAGAACGTAACACACAAAAAAGTAGGGTAGAACCAGGGATGGGCATAAATACATTTTTTGAGTATTTAAATATAAATACAAAATACTTTGTTGACAGGGGTATTTAAATACTCTTCATAAATAGTTTTCAACATGAGTATTTAAATACAAAATATAAATACTGTATTTAAATACCGTAACTACTACCATAAATACTGTGAGGAAAATGTCATCGGGAATTGTAGAAATAATTATGATCATAAGGACAAATCAGCAAGAGAGAATAGCATTTATTGGTGAGATTATCATGGCGATTTTAATATTAGAAATTTCTCGAAGACTGCTTCTTTTAGGCATCTTCTGTTCGGCCGTACAATCAGATTCGCAAAGGAGAACAGCACCTCCACAGGTGCCGATGAACAAATGCTTGTATTAAATTTGACGAAGATGCTTCGTAGAACAATGTAATCGGGTAGTCACGACCGTTGTCCGCAACAACAGTGAAAAACTCGCCATCTAAAATGGTTTGTCGCCAGTGGCGTAGCCAGACCTCCAAGGTAGGGGGGGCTCGATACGAAAACTCGCCCCTCCCCGCTGATCCTGTGTCGACAACACACACACTTGCACACACTGCAAACTGAGGATTAAAAAAAGGAACGAAAATAGTTGATTTAGACGTTCACAGTACGATTATAGGCTGTCATGACCAATGAGGTGGTCTCACGAGATTGGAAGTATTTTGAAAAGCTCATATTTTGCAAACCACTCAAGAGTGCTTCTTAGATAGACGCCATGAACTGCAAGAACTTTCGCAATCGTCACACTGCCCCCCCCCCCCACACACACACATATATTATGTTCTCGGATTTGCACGATTTGTGTGGGTCGGTCCGTGCCAGGTAGGGGGGCTCGAGCCCCCCTAGCCCCCCGTGGCTACGCCACTGTTTGTCGCATGCGCATGCTAGCGCAAACCCGGCATAATTGCGCCCCAAACTCGCCCTTCTTCCCGAAAGGTCAAATGCAGGGCAACTTTAAGATATGAGTCAGTATATTCTGTATTTAAGAGTATTTATAAAGTATTTACAAGAATAAATACCCGAAAATTGGTATTTAAATATAATTATAAATACATTTTTCAAGTCTGTATTTAAATACAAAATATAAATACATGTATTTATATTTTAAATAGTATTTTAATTACAATGTATTTAAATACTGCCCATCCCTGGGTAGAACTTGAAGTTGGAATGCAGTGCAAGAGGACAATAAAAGGCTGAGCTATTTTGGATAACACATCGGACACACACCGCACAAAAGAGGAGTCGTTGCACTGAGAGCCCAGTTTTAAAGTCAGAACACACGTGGTGTTTCAAGCCAAATGATAACAGCGTGAACTTCCTTTGAAAGGGCCTGGAAAGGTCAACAGTCGTCAGGTGCGACAAAAAAAAAAGAAAAAATAAAAGAAAAAAAGGAATGTCCATCTCAATATTCGACTAAAAGGAAAGAGTAAATAGAGTACTGAGTACTAAATACTGAAAAAAGTATTTTAATTACAGTACAAATACTTTTCACGAAGCGTACTCAGTACGATACTAAGATACGGATAAGATACGGCGTCAACAGTCAGGTCAAGGTTGGTTTCGTAATGCGCGGAAAGTGTAATGCGTGCAAAGTGGGAAAGTGCGGCATAGCTCAGAGAGCTTCATCCTCTGCAGTAAGTTGAAGTGTTCCAGATATTTAGACGACTACAAGCCACCCCTGCTTTCCCACATTTACAGAATGCCGGTCAATGCGAGAAACGCTGTGCACTGTCAGTGCCGTGAAAGGAAGCTAGGACGCCTGCTTTGGAAAGAAAACAAAAAACGTTGGGAGTGGTTGGGAAAAACGTTGGGACAGCGTTAGAAAACAAGCTTCACTGTGACGCTCCAGTGCGTTATGTGACGTTCCTCTGGCTGTGTGTGTTTGTATTGGACGGTCCTATTCGCAAGAGAGAAAAAAGTACTATTGTGAAATGGTGTAAAGGTCATCATTCGTGCCTTGCAAAAAGGCCGGAATGTGTTTTTACTAGGCTAAGTCCCCAGTTTACTGCGTGGCACTCCCGTGGAAGTCGTAGGTTTCACTCGGTAACAACGAAAGCATCGCTAAAGAGGAATTCGCGCAGGTGACAAGGAAACTAATGAAAACGCACCACCTGATGGGGAAATATGACGGCGCCATTCGGGACTATCTTCTTTCCGTTGTTGATGACGTTGTTTTTCCTATGGTATCCTAAACATATTATCCTAAGTAACAAATATTAGCCTATAGCATGCTATTGATACGTGCAGCAGGCGAGACAGTGCACTCTCATTGAACTATATTTCGCAACGGCTTGTTTCAGATAGTACACTGTGATCCAATCCTCTAACTCGAGAGCTGTTGCCATAGCTAGCTCGCAACTTCATGGGAGACAAGAATACGGGAGGTGCTCTCCTCGTTTGCCTTGGGAGCGAGAATGTGGTTGCGTACAGCAGGGCGGTGACAAGAGTACCACGCCGTAGAGATCACGTGCATCACTTTTGTGGGCTATCCCCAAGACTGAACTTTCAACTCATTTGCAGAAATTGTTTCTCCTTCCGTTGTGATATACGCGCAGCCTTCCTTTGCCCAGTATGTAATTCATCGTCCGCGACAACAGTGGACGCCCACCCCTTGGCAAATGAGTTATAATGCACCTCATTCTTTAGTGTTGTTGCTCCTGGCAAAGGTAGAAGCAATCTCAAACCTCGCGTCGCGTTGTTCGGCGCCTTCGCAGCTTTCTCGGCTCTCGCGGGTCGCTGGGTGTACGTGACAAGTTGTCCGGCATTTCCGTCGTTCGCGGCTTTCGCGGTGTTCAGTGCTGTAGTGTGGACATAGTATTATACCTGTCAGTGCAGCAAACGATTCACACACAAAAAGCAGTTCATTATTGCGTGTTATCCGAACGCCTGCAACGAAGAGAAACGAAATTCCTCAGCCTTCAGTATTGGAAAGACGCGACTCCGACCTTGTGGGTGCCACAGGCACTACACTCACGCTCTTGTGGAGGAGGAGGAGGAGTGTCGTTGGGAGGAACCCGAGAGGTCTGCCTGCCTGATTAGGCGGCATGTTTCTCGGGAAGGGAAAGATGGTGGACAGGAGGAAAGGGTGAAGTGGAAGACCGAGCGGAATCCGCTCGGGGGGAGGATAGCTGCGTCCATGGGCCGACTTCAGGGGAACTGTGCCGGCATACGCCTATTACACATCTGAGGGAAACCCAGGAAAAACCCCAGACGGCACAGCCGGCCCGCGGATTCGAACCGCAGACCTCCCAGTCTCCAAGCGCACGCGTTACCGCTGCGCCACCGGAGCTGGTCACGCTCTTGTCGGCGGGCATGGCTTGGCATTGTGCAACACCGGTGACGTAACGGGTGACAACTGCACGTATAGTCGGTCGAATCATAGGAGACTGCCGTGGGAGAGGAGGAGTGCGGAAGAGAAACTCCGAAAACCGCCCTCATCGTTGGGGGCGGGCGGGGGATGGTGTATTGGGGGGGGGGGAAGTAGTGTCTGCCTGCGTTAACTACGAGGACGTATCATACGGAAAACCAAACCCACATGAATAGGACCCAATCTGTTCTAGAGGACTGTACTCAATGATCGGAAGCAATGTACTTTGAGAGCGCCTGCTGCGTGCAGCGCCATCTCTGGAGTGCGCACAGAAAGTGACTTGGCGCCTCCAAAGTAGTGAAGGCCTCCTGTGGGCTTATAAGCAACTATACAGAAAAGGCCTACGTATACGGGCGTTCCATTTAGGCGTGAGAAAGTCTTCAATCTCCTCCATGTCGTCGTGGGTGCAACGGTCACATGGCTTCAAACACAGATACGGATGACGCTGATGGTGCACGCTTTGCGACGAAATTGCCGAGAATGTCGTTGTCGTCGTCGTGTGGCGTAGTACGCGGAAGCTGTAGTGTACAATGTTTTCTGTTGGACCAAGCTGTAGATCGTACAATTCAAAATTGTAAACTGTGTTGACCCGAAAGGCCCATATGGCGATGTATCAAAGCTTTCGTGAATGCAAGCAATTTATGTTTGCAGACACAACACCAGTTGTTCTATTTATTGTGAATGAAGTGAGGTAACGCTTTCCAGATATTATTTGAATTATCTTCTGCAAGCGTAGGGGACTTTCGTGTTGTTTCATTTCTCATCTTTTGTTCCAGTCTAACGAGGTTCCCGCCCTTCCCTTATCGAGGCTCTGGACGTTCTCGTATGTACCTAACGAACAACTTACGTTATCTATACAGCAAACCTAACATGCGCGGCTACTCGAGAGTGTCGTCATTCCTAAAAAGTCGCTCCAATCACAATCACTCGTTAAACCTCCTTAAAGGGACTATGAAATTTCCCGAACCCCCATACTTTTTTTCGATGGAAACTGTTCTTCCCGCAGAGAAACTCATATGCCACAAATTTTTCCGGACGAAATCGCTCCACTCTGCGAGGAGCGCGCGCTGGAAATGTCTCTTCCGCGTTCATCCTCTCCCGCGCATATTTCCCTGCCGATGGTGTAACTGTACGGACCGCACTTCGGTTCCCCGTTACGTCACCGGTGTTGCACAATGGCAAGTAATGCCGCGAGCACTGCCGATCGCGCGAAAGCTGCCGTCATGGAGATTTCCACTCCCGATGAACGCATACGCGGGATCCTACGGCGCATGCTCCTGGCGGGATTCCTCGGCTCGGCATCACGTCACGATGACGTGTTGCTGAGCCGGCCGTGGTCGCGTCAAGTTACCCGTTGTGTCTCCGCTCGGCAGCTCGTCACGGCGCGGCGCCAGCTGTCCTCCCTTCGCCGCTCCGTTTAAATTCGCTCCCGAGAAATCCGCTCGCGCGACGAAAGTAAAATTTCGGTTCTAGACTCAGAAAAATGTCTTCTTTCGAACGAAACGAAGAAAAAAATCGTTTCATAGTCCCTTTAACTGTGGAAGCCAGCAGCATTGAGCCGCACAGCAGCCTATCGTAGGCACAGACATCCTGTGTCTCACATGTCTGCAGTGACTGTCTAAAGCAGACAACACTGTACGTTTACGTGCCACCGTCACAGGGTGACATAAATACGCCACTTTTGTAACTACGTTCAAGCGGCTGCTCTTCGCAAAACCGCCATCTTGTCCTGGTCGCACCCCCGTAAACCACAAACGTCTGCTGGACGTGTCAGAAAAATCCAAACATCTAAGACTGAAGGGAACGTCTAATCAATATCTATTATGCGTACAGTTAGTACGTTGGAAATTGTGGAGGTCTATGAAACGTGCATTGTACCCATGCTCTATGCTTCCCCTGTGCATCCATTTCGTATGTGCAGTGAACGTACAGGGTGTATCACTTAAGAGTGACCCCTAATTATTTAAAAAATGTACTTGATATAAAAATTAGAAACCTCCTGCGTCATACTTGTGAAGGTTTTTGCCTCCCAAACAGGTGGTTTCCATCAGTGTACTTCATTAATTTGTCTAATTAGCTTAATTGAACTCAAAAAATTTCCAAGGGAAGGTAACGTTGTTGTTTTTTTGCGCTAATTAGAAAGCCCATGGTCACAACACCCCATTTCAGTCACAATTACAGGATCTTTCACGATCTTTCCCCAAAAATTCGACACCCCAAAACGTGCCATCTCTGCAAGCGCGCATTCGGATTTCGCGGCGCCGGGACTATCGTGTCGGGCCGAAGACACTCTCACTGCGCAAGGAAACAGCATGAGAAAACAGAAGAAAGAAGGAAGGGCGGGGACCGGATGCAATAATGTATTTTGCCTTCACAAGCTTATCTGTTCGCAGCCATGAATTACTGATAATCACTGAAGTCGGCTGTCCTCCTGGGTGTTTTTTTAATCACTTCTCTATTTCACATAAAGAGTACACGCAAAGCACATGAAAAAAAAATATAACAGCTAAAGAAGGTGCTCAAAGTGCATCCCATTTTCCCCGATGCCCAGCTGGCATCTGTAGAATACATGATTTGCGGCCATCCGCAGTTCGTCTTGTGAAATCGCATGACAGAAGTCGGTTATTCTCCCCTGTAGTTCCTCTGGCGTTGCGGACTCCCTTTGGTAAACCGCGTCTTTAATGCGGCCTCACAGATAGAAATCCAAGGGGTCAAATCTGGTGACCTAACAGGCCAAGGCATAGGGCCGTGACGACCGATCCATTTGTCTCGAAATTGCCCTTCGAGAAATGCACTTGCCCCACTAAATGCATGTGGTGGGGCACCGTCGTGCTGAACCACATCGTGGAACGCTTCTGTAAAGGCAGATCGTCGAGAAAATCCTGGCCAACTTTTCTGTGTATCATTTGTACTGTAACGACTCTGCCCTCAGCTTCATCAACATGGGCATCACCGCAAGGCTCATGGGTATCGTCAGGGTGCCACGAGGAAGGTGGAACACTTGGTGACGATAAAAGGAACCGGCTTCTGGCAAGCGGGGTATTTCTGCTCCGGCTCTTGATGTTGCTGCCTCAGGGCTTTGATTAAACATTTTGTAGAGGTTGTCGTCATGCTTTCCCTGGAGGGTCACTACAGCACGTACTTCTGGCCCGTCGATTTCTCATTGTAGAAGTGAGGGCCAATGATTACACCGTCGAAGATTCCAATCCACACGTTGAACGACCATTGCACCTGGTGCTTGGATTCACGAATCCAACGCTGGTTTTCAGTGCTGCAATAGTGCGCATTGTTTAGGTTCACCTGCGCATCGCGTGCAATATGAGCCTCATCGGTCCACAATACGCCCTCACAGAAGGTGTCCTGTTCTTTCTGCATATTTAATATCAAATTGCAGAAGTCCACCCGCTTGGCAAAGTCACCTTGGTTTAGTGCCTGATGAAGACTCAGGTGGTAAGGGTGAAACTTCGCATGGCCGAGGATGCGCCACGCTGTTGAAGTACCAACCCCAACTTCACTGGCAATGTGTCGGACGCTGGCATGTGGGTCCCCTGAAACTGCCGCAAGAACGGGTGCCGCATGCCGACTTTGTCAGCGCCGATGCGAGGGTCGATTTGTAAAGGATCCCGTTTCTCTGAGCTGGTTATACACCCGTCGGATTGTACGCGCTCCTGGGGGGTGTTCGCTTTCCAATCGTTCTCTGTACAAAGCGGCAGCTACATTTGGATTCATATGTCCGCCGCTCAAAGCGCCAGTATCATATTCGTTTTTTCTTCGATTGAGCAACGGAACCCAGACATCGCGAACTCACACACTGCGGGCTGGCAAATACTACATTCCAGAAATTCGCGCCGTGATCAAAAGGGAAACGTCAGTCTTCGAGACCGAAAGAACGAAAAAACAAAACAGCCACAACAGGACGGAGATGTTCCAAGCTGTTGTTGTCTTCACTTTTATCGTCTGTCTTTCGTTTTCCGATAACCACAGTTCATCACGAGAGATAAAAGGAACCAACCAAAGAGCGAGGCAGCCTAAAGGGGCGGATCTGGCTTCTCGCTGCTTCCTGTGTTGTCCGTTCCTCCTCCGCATACTTGGCAGGGCAATTTGGCCGAACGAGCGCCTTGACGAGCGACGGTTTTTCGGGCAGTTTTTACGTGTTTTCGGGTGTCAAATTTTTGTGGAAAGATTATGAAAGATTCTGTAATTGTGACTGAAATGGGGTGTTGTGGCCATGGGCTTTCTAATTAGCGCAAAAAAAGTTACCTTTCATTGGGAATTTTTGAGTTCAATTAAGCTAATTAGACAAATTAATGAGGTACACTGATGGAAACCACCTGTTTGGGTGGCAAAAACCTTCACAAGTATGACGCAGAAGGTTTCTAATTTTTATCTCAAGTACATTTTTTAAAATAATTACGGGTCACTCTTAAGTGAAACACCCTGTATAGTGTATGGTACAAACATGTGAGACGTTTAGGAAATGTTGTTCCGACCGTCAATCTAATAGTAATTTTGCATAGTGGTAGAAGCAAGCGAATATAACTTGAGGTGAGAGCGTGAGATATTTGGGAACAAGTAAAGGCACAAAGTTTTTCCGTCATTCGCGGGCTGCTCTGTGCGAAGTATTTACCTAACAATCTTCAACGGGCACAGGAAACTTATCGGTTTTACAGCTCCACTCAGCAGATAACCTCATCATAGACGATAACCTGAATTACAAACACCGTATTTGGCAGGAAGGGATGTCAGAACTGTTAGAGGGTAGTTTCACTCGTTGCAGCTTTGAAAAAGTAAAGATTTTGTGAAATACTCCGTTTCGCTTGTTTCGAGCAAAAGAAAAAAAAATATAACTAATGTGCCTGTATAATGCTTCATATGTTCGGCCCTGGGGGCTTAATCGCTTCATCGTCGTTACGGTCGTTACAAGCTAACGAGTGGCCTTTTTGAATTTCCCACCACTCGTTAGCTTGTAACGACCGTAACGACGATGAAGCGATTAAGCCCCCAGGTGTCTTAATTATCGACACTGACATCATTTGCGAATGACATTCTGTTTCTTCGTGTAGCTCGATGTAAGACAAACGAATGACATTCGGTGCGACTGTCATTCACTGGGAATGCCATTCGATTTGCCGTGTGATAGGCGTATTAGGCGAATGAAAGCTGCTAAATATTGTGTGGAATCGCGTGTTCTAATCTCCGCAATTTTTTCATGGTGACCGATTAAGTATTTGGCGCGATCAACCAGTTAACTTTTGAATTGTTTGTCCCAGGGTTGAGACATGAATGAGAAAGTTGTAGAGCAGTTGTCGAGAGATAGCCAACAGAAATGTTTCCTACAGCGTATACCTTCCATGTAGTTTTTATCCTGGCCCTGCGAAACCCGAAAGTGTACCACGTGACATTAGGTGAGTGCAGCAACGCGTGCGCCTCGATTTCAGAGGTCTCAAGCGTTCAGAAAAAAAAAAAAAAAAAGAAGCACATCCGTTATCTGCCGAGAAGCGACAATCAAGTTGGTTCTGACCTGGCAATCGTAGAGGCTACACGCTTGTTTCACTGCACAAACGATTCGCAATAAAGGGCCGTGCGATACTAAAGCGGAGAACAGCGAACTAATAAACGCAACACGGTAGAACAGATGAAAACGTTTTGGCTTAACCTCGAGGCTGTCGCATCGTTTGCAAAGAAAATAGGTAACGTGACATAAGAATCGGGCATTGAAAGAAATGAGACGAAATGCCGGAGAAAATGCCGGGTGATCGAGCGAGCACGGCGTTTGAGAGAGCGTTGCAAATATGTGGCGTCAACGTCAGCGGACACAAACGACGCGGTTACAAGTAGGCACCGACTTACTGTACGTACTGGGTGTGTCCCGGACGCTGTTCGTTCCTCATGTTATTAACCTGTTGCATCACCTCTTTTTGTCTCAGACTTGACCCCAACGAATATCCTCCTCCTGAAGGTCTGCACGCAACTACAAAGAGCGGGAAGGCAAACGACCGATGAGTACCAGACATTATGTCGAGGTATACTGCTTTAACCTTCCAACATATTTGAAATGAATAAACAATTGAAATTTCTAATATAGTTCGCTATTCTCAGTTACTCAGGACAAAGGTGCCAACGGCTGGGTTCGAATCTAGACCACCCTGATTTCTGGTCAGGGTCGTCAACGTCTCCTTAGAAAAAAAAGAGGAAATGGAGAAGTGGCTGACAATAATTACGTTCATGAAGGTGCTCAACTAACTCGCCTGTGACTTTGATCTTTTCTGTACTGAGCTTGTGTTCCCGGATGCGTTCGTTCAGACAGAGCTCAGTCTCACCGACGTAACCTAGCCCACTGTCAAAGGGTATAGAGCACAGAACAGAGTTGGAACGTGTGGCAAAGGGATTTGAATGGTACAAAGCGCGCTCTTTAAAGAGATAATTATAGGGAGTCAGCTTCCTCAACTTGTAAACCATTAAAAAATAAAACTCTTCCCCCGGAATGTTTTGTAACAGCTAGAAAAGCGATACAGAGTGGTAATAGGGAGTGATAGCAACGTTAACTCATGAAAATCCTTCGTTCTCGTGGTTATCACGTCAGGCAACACTGAGCTTGCATAACTGAATGAGGGCCCGGCACGCGATCAAATTTATGTCATAGCCAGACTGTAGAAGCCTGCTGACGTGGTGGGTGACTCTCAATGCAACAAGGTGAAAAACTTTTTGGTGTGGTGGCTTTCAACAAGGACGAGATAATATCGAACTTCACTTGTTTGGAATGAGGACTAGCAAATGGCAAGATTGGTTTAGCAACGGCACTACCATAGTTGCAACATAAACCAGGTGCATGCACAAACGTTTACATCAAGGATTCCAAAGGATTTATTCCAAAAGGATTCTTTTATTCCGTGTTAGCGCCGTGAAGCAACTGTGGCTACGCGCGGCGTACAGATGTGGACAGATGGAGAGAGAACAGTAGGAAGGAGTGGGGAACAGGGGGGTTAGTATTCATCCTGGGCCGACTTCAGGGGGAACTGGCCGACATTCGTCTGGAAAGTCTTCGGAAAACCCAGGGAAAACCTCAGACAGCACAGCCGGTGGTAGGATTCGAACACACCACCTCCTACTCTTCAGCACGACGTTGGCTACCACCAACGAGCGGGACGCCCCAAAAGGATGTTCAACAGTAAACTTATGTTCGCGCGCAAGTGCAGTGATGTCGTCAGGTAATGTTGTCCGGACGTGTTGCGGTCGCATCTGTTTGTCCATGTCTCGGTTGTCTACCTACCACGAAGAGCATGTTGTTGAGAACTGAACATTAGTAATGAACGCAGGGCGACAGAGACAAACATGCGTCCGACTACAACTAACGTTTAACAACAAAGACCCTTCGTCAGGAGGCTATCTTCCCAGATCCCCTTTCAGGAAACTGTCCAGGTTTGCGGATAGGAAGCGCGGCTCACGGCTGACATTGTCTTTTGAGTTAGGACAAACTTGGTGCGCACTATTTCTCATTTACTTACTTCACATGATAATGTCCTTCCAAAGATATTGTCTTGTCGATGCAAGGAAAAAAAAAAGAAATGAATCCAAATTTTGTTTTGCCCATTTATTTTGTATTAATACTGCTGTATTAGGCTCAACGCTTTCGTCAACAACGTTCATTCCTGAGCCGCGTTGTTATTTCTTTCTCGTTCGTGACGTCGACTGGCTACATCTATTGCATCCAGTGCCAAGCCCTACTCTTCCACGGACGCGTAAATGTGCTCGTGTTTTGTGTTGGATACTTGTAAGCGAACAGTGTCAAGTGGACTTTTCTGGTTGTGTGTGTGTGTGTGTGTGTGCGCGTTTCTACGCTCCTTATGTGTATAAAAAAAAGTGTACTTGTGAAGGTGGAACGCCGTTTCAACAGGTACGTTCAGGTACGTTCATACGAACAGGTACGTTCTAGAGCTATTCGTCTATGCCATTTCATGTGACTCGAGCGAAGAGAAAACATGGTAATGTACACCTGAGAGAAGTATGGGCTTCTTAAAAATATGGGAATAAGATTTTTCACTTCTCTGAATAGAATTCGGAGCAGACTGTGGCTTGCGGGTATTATAAAGTGAGAATCCGTGCTTCTTTTTGACGTGCTAATTTACTAGTATTCCCAGTGATTTTATAAGCATTCCACGTGTTTATTACGGCAAATATGGCCACTATTGAGCTACATTTGTTACGAAAGGCTTTCTTGAAGGAGAGTGCCACAGCAAACAGCTTACTTCATTCAGTAAAAATTAGGAGTTCGACATATTATGCTGTTCGAGGGGAAGTCATTTTCGCTGCTTACTTAAGACAGCAAAAACAAATTTTTTTTTCAATGTTCTGTGCATACTTATGTGTCGGATTATGCTGCACAATAATTATCTGTGTTCAACTGAGTCAGCAGAAATGCATGGGTGTGTTTCAGGTGTTGTTCGTCAGTTGTTCATTGTTGTTGTTTCTCATGTTGTCAGTTCGAGAAATGTGTTCACTGTTTGTCAAAATTTGAATTGGCGTGCTTGTCAATTGTTGTTTGTCAGTTTATGTTTGTCTCAGCGGTTAATGTCTAATCTGTGTGGAAGTCTGTACCTTGCAGGTACCGAAGTCCGCATTTCCATATATTTTTTGTGTGTAACTGCATTTTAAGTAATATTTATGTTTCATATGCAGGAATAGTCGGAGCTTCGTTATGGTGATAATGAAAAAAACTGGAATGCGGAGGAATTTGAAAAAAAAAAGCGAGATCATGGTTAAGTGACTCTTCAAAACTGTACGACAGGAAAAAACTGTCAAAGGTGCTTCTCACTCACCTCACGCGTTTTGTATGTTTACTAACAACCTTGAGGTAAAATGCTTAATATCTATTGACTTTGAACTAGTGCTTAATCGTTAGGCCAGCTTCAGTTATTACTTTTATAATCTTCAGTGGGATACTTTATTATTTTAAACAGCAGCAGCAGTTTCCATAAAGAGTGAAGATTAGTTTATAGAATTTTACTGTTCAAATTATTATCTGATCCTTAACGGTAGAAAGTAGCAAATGCGTTTTCTGTGGCAAATACTATTTTCTTTTAACTACTCTAATGCAAGAGTGAGACTCATATGGAGTGATAGTGTGGTGTTGTGACATCGTAAAGTGATTTTGTTCATGTATTTATAAAGAACAACAACAGCAACTTTATTGTGAGATGATGAATGAGGAGTTTCATCGCCAGGGGCGATACTCTACCCCATTGCTGGTTGTGATGCGGCGAATGAAATAATGAGCCCCTTCAAAATAAGAATCGAAGTCATATGGTATTCAGAAAGGTCAAGAGAGCTTTGAGGGCAGAGCGTTAGTGGGCTGGATGTGGTCAGGGACCAAGCAATCTTGTGAGAGAGAGGGGGCGAGAGCCCAGCTGGTTAAGGGATCCGGAGAGTACGGTTTGGGAAGGTTGGTAGTGTGGGCAATTGAGAAGGATGTGCTCTAGATCTTCTACAGCACCGCAGTGACAGCATTGGGGAGAGTCATCTTGTCTCAAGCGGTAACGCCACTGCGCTGTAAAAGCCTCATCGAGGCGCATCCAATGAACTAATGCAGCATCTTGACGAGAGCTATGTCGAGGCATGCTGAAAGCGAGCGCTGGAACAACTCTGCTCAGCATGGCTGGGGGGAGAATGTCAGTGGTCCTTTGGCGGGAAGCCAGGGCAGTCACGAGGCGACGAAGTACGGGACGAAGAAGGACTTATGAAGGGCTCTTCTCTGGGGCGCATTCCTCAGTCATGCAAGAAACGATTACCTTTGGAACGTCTACCATTAGCAAGCTCGATGAGAACACAGGTACTGCTTCAGAGAATGGGAAGTAGTGACGTCACAATCACTCGCAGCGCAGAGTTTGGCGATAGAATTGACTTGTGCTTCAGTGCTTTGGGTGGATCTGTTGGTCGCGGTTGTTGTGAGGGTGAGCTCCTGGACGGGTTCTGTGGATTTTGCTTTAGTGTAGGATTTCCACAAAGATCGAGTGGTAATCATTTTGGAGTCATGTCATGAATTGATGTGGTTGATGTCTATAATCAATAAGAGAGGACTTCTAGTGGAGCACATTTCTCAGACGTGCAGGCAGCACACAATATGGGTCCAATAATGTGCGAACACTGGTAAGACGTGTCCAAAAGGGACCTGTTTTGCCATGATTTTTCCAATATGAGCTGTATCTCGGAAATATAGGGCTCATAGTGCAAAGTCAGTCAAATATTGGGAAATTCTTGGCAGTCCGCGTTGTTTTGCATGTCGGTGATTGTTAGGACAGCCCTGTAGGTGTACGGTGCACATCATACCAGCACCAGTATTGATAAAATGTGTCTGTGCGGGCACATAAGTGTATTTTGTTTCCTTTGGGCACTTGAAATCTTGTTGCTGCCTGTTACCAGGGGCATTCTGAAGTGCACCGCGAAGGAGAGAGGGCCACGCATGGCGTCTTACCCATGCGTGTGCCTTACGGGTAGGCCTTGGGATGTGGTAAATTTCGGCAATTCAGCAAAGCAAACGTTCACTTGATTTAGAATATCATTCTTGAAAACCACATTACTTCACTTACTGTGTACGTCCTTCAAGTCAAGAACATTTATAAAACAAAATATATATGCTACGTGTGTGTGCATGTCTAAACGTGAACAGTTCACACATATCAATTCTAAATGTGTGCCTTCACTGACGGAAATATAACGACGGAAGTTTCTGTGCGGCGCACTCAACACGCAGCTAGCAGACGCAAATATGTGGCACTAAACTAAAGTTGAGGTGGTGCTAGTGAAGGGCTCGCCGTTGTCGGCCTCACAGAGATGGGCAGTAGTACAGATAGGTTGAGAGTTAGTTCCTAGCAACGGCCCCCCAGGCCCCTAGCAACGGCCAGGCGCGTCTGGGCCGACTTCACTTGCGTATTTTTTCCTGCGCGCGGTGGGTGGCGCTCGGGTGGAGGGTTGTCCGCGCGCTTATTGGTGGGCGGCGCGTGGCCGGAGGGCTGCGTGCGCGCTTACCCTCGCACATTTTTCAGCCTGGGCCGACTTCTTTCGCCATTTTTCCATCTGTGCCGACTTCAGTTGCAAATTTTTTCCCGATACAATAGGTGCGCAGTAGGCGGTTTACATGCAAGCATAGACATGCAAAGGATAGCCATACACAAAAGTACAAGTGAAAATATATTTATTAAAGTCATTAATGTCGGGAATTATGTTATGACTCTATGTGAAGGAGAAAAACCAAGCCAAAAAACCTGATGCAGAAGAAACACAATACACGTAACAAAGGTTAACTTATTACAGGTATGATGCTGTAGCATTGAAGGAGTATCACACATCATACACAATATTTTTTATTACTGGTAATCACACAAGTTTCCAATTAATCAGAACTAAAATGGGATAGCACATTTAATCAAAGAAGAGATTTTTAATCAATATGATTACATTCAAAATTACAAGTTTTATTATAAAAAGTCTAACATTATTATACGTGAGCACCATAGTGGAATTTTAATTACAAAGTTCTGATAGATGTACGTAACTTCAAGAACAATAGCTAAGTTGGGTTGTGCGTTCGTTTACCGTCGCTCATTTTTCAACCTGGGCCGACTTCTCTAGCGATTTTTTTCCCAGCGCGCGGTGGGTGGCGCGCAGGTGAAGGGCTGTCCGGGTGCTTACCAGCGGGCCGAAGGGCTGGGCGTGCCCTTATCGTTGTACATTTTTAACTCGGTGCCGACTTCTTTGGCGATTTTTCCGCCTGGGCCGACTTCTCTCGCGATTTTTTTTCCAGCGCGCGGTGGGTGGTGCGCGGGTGAGGGGCTTACCAGCGGGCCGAAGGGCTGGACGTGCCCTTATCGTTGTGCATTTTTCACTCTGGGTCGACTTCTTTGGCGATTTTTCGTCTGGGCCGACTTCGTTCATAAGTTCTTTCGCTACAACAGCCGTGTGGTAGGCGGTTTACATGCAAGTAGGGACATGCGCACTGGCAGCCCTACCAAGCGACGATGCCGTCACACCTGGCCCGACTTCATTCACGATTTTTCCGCCTGGGCCGACTTCGCTCGCAATTTTTTTCAGGTGGCGTGTGAGTGGTTTACGTGCAAGTAGAGGCATGCACACTGACAACACCTGGGCCGACTTCTTTGGCGATTTTTCTGCCTGGGCCGACTCAGTTCACAATTTTTTCACGTGGTGCGTGAGTGGTTTACATGCAAGTATGGACACGCGGGTGAGGGGGCTGTCCGAGTGCCTACCAGTGAGCCGGGGGGCTGCGCGTGACCTTATCATTCTGTATTTTTCAACTGGGCCGACTTCATTCGCGATTTTGCACCTAGGCCGACTTCATTCGAACCCGGGTACCTCCCAGTCTCGACGTGACATGGCCAGCATGCTAACCACTGAGCCACGGGAGTGTGTTTTCTTCTGTGCTGGGAATACGGCGAATACGGAGCAAGCGCTGCGAAATGAGTCCTCACATCTACCGAACAAAGTGTTCTTCAAACATGTTCCACTGTGCTGTCACATCGCTCACGTGTCCATTGAAGCCCACTACACTGCTGTTTCCGTAAATAAACTCTTCTTTAAATTTAACGCGCGCAATGTCGTCCGCTACACTCAGCATGGCAACGACACACACACAATCGTCTGCTACGATTCCTGGAAGAAATGCGCCCCTCCCTTTAGGGGCATTGCATGTGGCGCACCTACAGGCACTGCACACGGCGTATAGCCACAAGAAAAGAAAACAAAATAGAAGGGATTATGTCCATTCTGTTCCCAGTTCTGGAACTGGCGACAGGAACTCAAGAACACGCGAATATAGTGCCTCAGTTGCGACAGGAACTTAGAAATGTTACAGAGCGAGACGTGAGAAATAGATCTCTACCCGAGAAACGTCATCATGACGTTGGTAGACAGATTGAAATTGAAATAAATCGGAAGGAGAGGGCTGAGCTCCAGAAATGGGCCTGCCTCCTATTCAAAGAAAAGTAGGACCGAAGGTCGCCGCCCCTTCAGGGACCATCGTAACCACCTCAAGACCGTGGCTTTCAGGCGCGACCTTGTTCGCCCCTAGCTTCCAGCGTAGTTCAACTCTACCAAATTGGTGGCGTTGTCGAACACCATGACAGTGTTGTTTATAAACAGGGAGATGTCTATTGAAAAGCTTATTTTGCAATTTTTGAAAGTTACACTTCGTAATGTATTACTAGATTGACATTTCACGTCTCCTTGTCATTTCATTCTGAAAGGCAACGCGGATTACACGGTATACACCCTACAATTATGCTCATCTCTCATGCGCCAATGTCTGCATTTTTAAACTCTCAATGACACGCTGAAGGTAAATAGCTCAAGGTCGCGATACACTATCGCTTGATACCTGTTTCTGAGAAAACACCTTCTTTTACATACGACTTTTATGCCCTACGGACGGAGTGATGCCCAACTTCAAAAGCACTTTTGCGTAGAAAGGTACATATTGCCATTGATACTGGTGCACGTTTCCAAAAGCATGCGGCTATGTAGAGACGTTCATGTTCACAAAGGACAAAGAAAGAGCTCGCAGAATTGCAAAAAGAAGGAGCAATATGAATGAGTATAACCATCTGAAGTCCTACAAGTATATTCATATTCCTAGAAAGTATTCCTTTGTTATTTCAGCGTTTTAGTGCACGGCTGCTGCTTGTCCTCCGAGAACATAACAACTTTCCGTTCGTTTTATGATCCTAGAGTTCCACGAAACTCTTCGAGAAAAGTTGTATTGTTGACTGCTATAAAGTATTCCAAGGATGAACGTGTACTGCCAGCCAGTTGACAAGAACGTTTGAATCACCCACTTGGAGAGTAAGGTTACTAGGTAAGTTTCTGCTCGATAATATTTTCCTACAACATAGTAATGGTAGTGTGACTCTGACATGACCTAGGGATAGCGCCTCCTCAAGTTTGAGTAGTTATGAGGAAAACGGGACTAGATGTCCCTGGAGTCCTTGTCCAGGAACTGCTCAACCTTAAAGGTCAGCTATGCCGATATCCCAAATAGTCGAAACGGTTGTGATATTCTGAAAGCCCACATCCAGCTCTCCCCAAAATACACCTTCATTCTCTCAGTTCGGTACAGTACCATGTCAAAAAAATAGGTAATTCATTCCGAAACACACACGGGCGCAGCCATTTTTATGACGTAGATGCACCCGAACGGGCATTGTGACGTGTACGCGCCTTCGTACTTGTCAGTGGATTTCAGCTACGGCTTCTCGCGGCTTCACGTATCTGTGCTTGAAGATGGCGGACAGCCGGGTTCCACCGTTCCGCGATAAGTAAACAGTGCAGCAGCTGCGAACTCATTCGCGAACCAACCTCTGTGCGATGTTGTAACTGGAATTCGTCGTTTGTGTTTTGTGAGCACGTACAATTTGTATCAAGTCGCGTCTGCGTTTGCCCCTTTTCAGCACTTGCCCATTGTAGAGACTGACGTTTCGACAGCCGTGTCAGCAAGAAAATGCCGACAGCGTTTTATTACTGCAGGAAAATTGTGCTATGTATTTGAGAAACCGCATACTGCTATGGGACAAGTTTTACGTACGATTTATCGATGTGCAACAGCGTCGACGATGGTATGTAACGACGAAAGACGTAAAACGAAATACAAATCACATTTTAAACTTTTTGTGGGATTCTGTGCATTTTCCAGAAGCTTTCTTTGAATCACACACTCCCATGTCACGCTGCGTTGTGTGGTACGCTACAAACTACTGCGTTTTATGTCTAACATCTGGATATTGTTTGTAATGAACACCGTCGCACAAAAACATACACACGAAAGCTCCAGTAGCCATGTGGTTGCACACTATGCAGACGCAAAAGAAGTACCAGAGCACATATTGCCACTTAGAAATGTGGTGTCTGAAGAGTTAGGGCATAGCATAGATCCTAGAAATCAGGTGCACCTTATCCTTCTGTAGAGTGCTCTTTCAATTCACAACTCAGCCCATGGGGTGTAAAAGTGTTAAAGGCAATTATGTGACTTGTCGTCCTGGGTGACATCACTGGCCAGCCTCGGGATTAATTCCGTGCTCAGGAATTATTGTACAAATCACTTTGTATGTAGGACGTGAAAAGCAATATGTAAGTTGCAACCTTGTCTGCAGCATTCTCGATTGCCTCTTACCTTTACAGTTCGAGACACGTTACCAAACCATTTGCAAAGGGCACTCTTACAGGGGCCGTGTAACTTGAGTTTTTAGTTTATAAAATTTATAAAAATATAAGTATACAATATGTAATATGAAATTTATATAAAATCAAAAATAACATTTATACAAACAATTTATAAAAAAAAATAAAAAGGCTTCATGGAAGGAATCCGTTAGCATACCCATTGCACATGAAGCACAATTATATATGCTTGCACATCATCTAATTAATCTTCTGAACCATATGTGTGGCTGCATACGAAATTTTTTATGCGCATCCTCTACCTTCCTATTCCTACATGTGCACACGAATAACAGTGCATATATGTGAAGTGGCAAAAAGCAACGCTAGACTCTACCATCATTGTGCCCGTTTAACTTTTCCACATTTATGTCTGGTGAACAGGGAATATCACACTAGAAAAGAAGACATTTGTGCATTGTTTGGCAAGCAAATAAATATATTTATTTACATTTTCCAGAAATCAACAAGGTTTTACCTGGTGCAAATATTAATGTCAGCAAGTAAAGTACTTACAAATTATTCCAATGTGCTCAAATGCAGATATGACAATTCTGTTTTTGTACCTCAGCACAGTACAGTTTCAAAATTAACAAACTGCACAGCATCAGCAATCTTAAAGTTTCTGAAGAGGGGAATCACATAAAGCTCCAATAATAGACTGTGCAAACAAAGCAAAAAGAAACAAAGTACTTCAAGAAAAATCTGAATAATCGGTTGCCGTTGTGATATGTACTACTACGCACAGTTCATGAATGGAACATGTTACCTCATTGCATTGCCTCCATGTGAGCACTAGAACAGGCAGCTTTTTAGGTCGCTCTTTCCGTGTTTTTCTATTGTCTTTTTTTGTTTTCTTTTTTTGGCAATAGCAAGCATGGCCATAGTGAATCACAAGCAACCAAGGACAGGATGAGACATCTACAATGCGACTGCTAGCTCTAAAGTGATATATTTATTAGCAGACTCTGGAATATCCACACATATGCTGCTAAGAAAATGACAATTTCACCAACAGAACAACAGACAAGAAAAAGGGTTCCATCTTGGGTAGGTACATCAAAAAGGTACATCAAAAAGGGTATATATCTTCCCCTCTCCTCGTTCTATTTCACAAGCAGCCCTAGTATCATTCTGAGTGTGTCCGTGCGTTCCCTTTGAGATAACGTATCCATGACAGAAGCAGATCCAACAGCGGACTGCTTACGGATGCAACTATCTTGGATTTCTCTAACCACTTGTTATTTAACCGCTGCCTTGAGCTGTGTGTTCTGGAAATTTAGGCAGCATCCAGAGTCCCTGCAATGTGTTGCCATGTTTCTCGAGGGCCTGTGTTTCACTATGGCTCTCAGATACAAACTACCCCATTTCAACACAGTAGAAAACACAGATTTGTAAATAGCATCTGTTGATTGCACTGTACATACCCCCCACATAAAGGATCATAGTGGATACTACATCTTGTGCGATAATGTCAGGAAAACAAAAAAGCTAGATTTGAAACCACTCTTACGTCGTAGTAGTAGTATTTGTGTGAAGCTGCGCAATTCCTGTCCTGCAAATAATTTAAACCATATGTTTCATCTGCCAGCGTGATGATCCCCTGAAAAGCAATTCACACTTGGCGGGAACTACAGGTTCTGAAACCTATCCCTGACATGTGTAGCCATCAGGGAGGAAACCCAAGGGCTGCGGTAGAAAAGACAAACACATACGGGCTATGTTCTCTCTGTGTAGCAGCTGCTCTGGCTACTAAGAAGAACATGTTCCAAATTAATATAACATGGCTTGACATGACACGCCGGCAAAAGCTAACCAATAAAATTAGTAGTTAAACGCACAATACGTAAACACTTGGCATAACATGACAGTTTCCTTCCTGCATTCATGCGCTACCATTCAACCCACATAAACAGTGTACTGAATTTTTTTATAGCATTACACGTCGTTTGACAGAACTTGAACAAGATTATATAGCACACGATAAAAGTAGAGTGAACATAATGTGCAGAAAAAATGGCTAGGAAGCAAGCGAGCTGGTGAAGATGGTGCATATGTAAGACCCCGAGACTAGGGAACACAAAGGGGCGTGTTTGTGTCTGTCCCTTCGTGTTCACTAGTCTTGGGGTTTTACATCATGGATAATGTGCAGGTTTCTATTCACGCCTAATGGCCGTAGCAGTAATGCATGAAGACCACTGCTAAGTTGTGTTGAGAAACACCACTTTATGTTTGCCATGTCTAACTGGAACGTACCTGACCTGATCCAAATTAACCGTTCTGAGTCTGGAACACACAAAGAGAAAAACGCAACACACGCCACAACATTAACAGATAGGCAAATGAGCTGTGGCGAGCTCCACCTTGGGACAAAGTCAACAAGTAATTCACCAAAAGTCAATGAGCGCCTGAAATGTAACATCTCCAGTGGCGTAGCCAGACCTCAAAGGTAGGGGGGCTCGATACGAAAACTCCCCCCCCCCCCACTGATCCTGTGTCGACAACACACACATACTTGTGCACACTGCAAACTGAGGATTAAAAAAGGGAACGAAAATAGTTGATTTAGACGTTCACAGTACGGTTACATGTATAGGCTGTCATGACCAATGAAGTGGTGTCACGAGATTGGAAGTATTTTGAAAAGCTCATACTTTGAAAACCATTCAAGAGTGCTTCTTAGATAGACGCCATGAACTGCAAGAACTTTCGCGATAGTCACACTGGTCCCCCCCCCCCCATATATTATGTTCTCGGATTTGCACGATTTGTGTGGGTCGGTCCGTGGCAGGTAGGGGGGGCTCGAGCCCCCACTAGCCCCCCCGTGGCTACGCCACTGAACATCTCTGACTGGTAGCAGGACGGTCCACGTTCACTTCCTGGTGCTAGCACTGACTGGCTTTTTCATGAATTATTTGTTGGAAGTTTCGATGTGCTTGAGAACCATATTTGTCAACCATTGTATCCTCATGAGGTGATGAGGGTTTGTCATCCCAAAGAGACTCCCTTTCTGGCATGTGTCCTTATGGATGCTCATCACTGCAGAAAAAAAGAAAGAAAGAAAGGAAAAGCATTTAATGACAAGAAATGGATAGTCACATTTACTGTATAATGATTGTGCACAACAGAAAGAATACTTTTGCACAGAAGGCTGTACTTCTTGATGTCTAATATCAAGTTACAAAATTCCAGAATATATGACATGTTGTAAGGTAGAGAATAAGTAGAGTTATGGAGTTGTCGAGTTGAGTTGAGGGGGGAGTTGTACCCCCTTTTTATTTTATTATATATGATTATATAATTATCTTTATGTCTGTACCACCCCTCGCTCTCTACATTACAACATGTTTTATATATTCTGGGATTTTGTAACTTCATGTTAGACATTAACAAGAGCAGCCTTGTGCACGAAAGTCTCGTCTCATTAAAATTTAGATGCTCTCAACAGTTTTCTTTCTGTTGTGAATCTCTATCGCAGCATACCTGCACATTGCTGTTCTACGTACTGTGACTTTGCAGTAAGAGTATGACTCTTTGGGTAAAAAGACTATACAGCACTGCTCAGGTATTTTTGCCTATCGTAATATGTATGTATGCAGTATGCACACAGTATTTGTGCACCGGACCCACTAAAAATGTAGTGAATGTGGCATTGCCCACGGTAATGCACCAAGTGGAACACAATTATTGTAGAATCCAGGTATTTTAGCTTACATGTCAAGCCAGTACCACACCAGTATCCAGTGTGAAGTTGTGACAAATAAATAGTTTCCATTTTTCTTAGCTCTCAGAAAATAGACAATGAATTAATAAGAGTAGACAATGTTAACATGAATTCTGGGCTATTCTTCAGTTGAAGATTCACAGATAGTAAAGGCACCTTCCTCAATGGACGTTGATGGCACTGAAAATTCTAAAACGTTATCAGAGGCGACATCAGCTTCGGTGTGTCAAAGGATTGTATGTCCAACAGTAATCCAGCTAACAGTAACAAAAATGTGCAAAAGACAAATTAACTGAACTAATGTAACGTACCTTCTATATCAGACAGTGAAGCTTGTAACACCCCATCCACAGGAACCAGTGTCCAGACACAAAAGTGCTTGAACTGGGAGATAGCAGCTAATCGGAATGGCGACCTTTGTTTTCCAACCTGGAAGCGCAGGTTGTAACTTTGAGGGCAGATTTAAAAGTGGTGTCAAGATGTCTGCATGCGAGTGCACATGAAAAGTTGAACATAGATGAATACTCAAATTATAACATCACATTGTCATACCTGTTGGTGGAGGTGGACTGCAACTAACGTGTCGGCAATTTCTTCATGACCAGATGCAAGCCAGATCATGCTTCATTTCCGCCTTCAGCGTGCATCTGTGATAATTCAGAAGTTAGATTATCAATAGTACTATTGTGTTGTTAATCGTGGTTATATCAGAGTAAGCGCAGTAGGACAGCTGCACAATCGATTCATTAAGCTTGCTATTTTTTATATCTGAACCTCGACCTACCATTTTTTGCTCTCGTTTTTTGCCTTGATCCTCCGTGGCACGTTCAAAATGTTATGCGTCGGGCACCTCAGATTTTCATCAGACGATTTCGTGCCGAGATTCCAAATTGCCCCTGGAGTCGCGCGTAACCTATGATAACATTCGTGGACGAAATCCTTGCAGTGGAAATTAGCAGGCACCACTGTCAGCCAAGAGCTTCGCACTGCTTGGTCTTTTGGCAGCTGATAATAGGTAACACTTGAATGCTCCGATGAATTGTTCTAACAGCGTAGCACTGCCGCATCTTCGACAACTTCGCCGTGGCATATTCACGAATCATATCGCTCCAGCCCATAAAAGACAAGGTCAAAACAAGGAAGTGCACTTTCCAAACGACGCTGTGCCAAAAAAAAGCATTCACATGCTTTGTTTCCGGCTTAGCAACAACGTAACATCTGTTCGCTTATGTACGATGCACAGAGGAGGAAACGAAAGAAGCCAAGCAGCCAAGCCAAGAGTCCATGCCAAGCCAAAGACAGATAAACCGAGAGCAGTGACGTCGGTGCGCCCGTGCGCAGGGTTTGCCGACGGTCTGACGGCCGGGCGTGGGAACTAAAAAAACTGTTTTCTAAAAAACTACGAACGGTTGGAGCAAGATATTTCGCACACATATTCAGTGTTCGGTAATGAACACACAGCGCGAGTATCGCTCAGTTCTGCGGCACTTCAAAATCGGCATATCTGACCTTTAAGCATAAGGATATGGTACCCTGGTGATTGATTGATTCTAAAAAAAAAGAAAAAAAACTACCCTGGTACCCTGGTAGCAATATGTTACTGCATGCATTGAGCCTTCCGGTGATATGTCTCCAACTGATGCACAGGATCCGGCGGAGTCCTTTACATTTCAATTATCTCGATGCTCTGTTTGTACAAGCCTTCCCCGTTGTGCAGACATATTGC
The DNA here is from genome assembly GCF_037126465.1 of Ornithodoros turicata. NCBI lineage: Eukaryota > Metazoa > Arthropoda > Arachnida > Ixodida > Argasidae > Ornithodoros > Ornithodoros turicata. The sequence continues at coordinate 30,489,239 of NC_088205.1, forward strand.
GTCATGTCATAACCGAGTGTTCAATCTTGCAGCCATTGTAATGCTGGACGCATATGGTACAGGAAAGATATTCAGGTTGCCAAATGCCCATATCCTGAAGAACACTGTTGTTCTCACTCGGCTGATTACAGGCATCGTATTGAAATACCAGAGAGATTGCTTGTTATCCAAGCAGGGTTTGCTGTGAGACAGCACGTGAATTGCTGAAACACCAATTCAAAAGCCGGCTTAGAGCAGATATGCGAGTGCAGTCGAAAAAAAAAAAAACAGTACACAGGACCGAGACAAAAGAAGCAACAGAAAAATTGCTGATCTTGCAGCCGCACAATCTAAAAATAGCATTTTCGTGTGTCTGCATGGCTGTATGTCATCGTTCAGGCTAAGCCAGCTGGACGAGACAAAAGAAACTTAAGACGTTTAAGGCCAAACAGCGTTCAGCGTGATATCGCTCTGTCATCTTGCTTTGCTGAGGACGAATGGCGCACGTGCAGTGTTGCAGGATAGGCCCCCGTTTTTAGCAATTACAAGATTGACGGATGATATCCTTTTGAGTTTAAAAGCGTATTATGCTGTGAAGTTCTGTTTTCAGCCGAACACTAATGTCAATGAACGCATGAAATTAAAAACGCAACGTCTCCTTCATCTCACCCACGGTCAAAAACAGAGCTTCACTGCAGAACACCGTCCTAGACAATATTATTTCCGAACATACCGTTCTCCGTCTTAATTTACGGAAAGTGGGACGCGAAGGTCTCTTTGGCGCGCGATTCATGTACGTTAATGCAGGTGTACGCGGACGCCTTCAAGGTGTACGCGGAGTTGCCTCTTCAAATCGCGAGTGGTAGCGCTATCACTGTGTGCAGTGGTTTGCCTAAAAAGATATATCCGTATTGACAGAAAGTATTTCTTTGAAGTGTAGCGTTTTAGTGCATACCAACTGCTTGTCGGCCAAGAACATAAGACTTTTGTAGACCTTAAGAGCTATATGCCAGCTATATACCAACCGGCCCCATACATCTGTCATAAGACCCTTCCTGGGACTGTACTAGCCGTGGCAGGTTTCGAAACTGAGCGTGACCCAGCTTCAAACTTCGGCACCGGGTGTTCTATCCGGCTGTTTTCTCTTGGCTATTCTTGGACGCTGTGACGCAAAATTTGGCGTAGTTCCCTATTACGGCGGTCCAGGACCAATGTTCCATCTTCCGAACAACATGCCTATACGCATAAGCACGTAGGTCCCTCGGAAAGAGAAAGGCACCAAGCACTATCAGTGTTTAGATGGAGAATGATGTAGCGCCTAACCACATGACAAATACTCTCAGCTCAGTATTCTGGGGTAAAGCTGAAGCAAAGAGTTCGTTGTAATCTTTCTCTGAGGATTTGAAAAGGCCAGATTGACGGTCCCTCTGCTAACCCGCTCACATATCGGTGTCTCTTTGCAGAAGAAGTCAGCATGAATCCCTTGATCTCCGTTTTCCTGCTTGTAGTCCTCGCAGGTATGTGACCCGTCACGTATGCATTGTTTTGGAGAACAGCATTTCTCTGTTATCTACAAAGGTCATGGTAGTGTAATGACCTGGCCCGAATGGTAAGAAGATTAGCTCATATAAGATGACATAAAGACGGGTAAGTTGGTGGACGAAATGCATTGCAGATGAAGCGTGACCTTGGGCGAACTAGAAGGGGCAAAAGACAAACGCCAAGCAGCGCATGTTTGCCTTTTGTACCTCGTGTTCGGTTAAGCGAAGGCTTCATCTTCAGTGGATAACCCCTGATTTCCCGTGCGGTTCAGAATGCCCACCGGAATATGAAGAAGGGATAAAAGACAGGCTAGCTGGAGGTGCACGTACAGAGAATAACCAGAGACGCAGTCAGGAAAAAGTTATTTTTTTAAAGCTTTCCTTCTTTGCCTGCTCACGCCGTTTCAATATGTTCATGGTCAGTGTGTTAGAGGCCACAAAAGCAAGTACATTGATTTTCAAAAGTTTAAAAGCGTTCTTCTTGTTCCATTGGCTAGACAAAGAAGTGTTTACGCCAGTTTAACTGCACAGAATGGCAATATAAACTGTACAGCTGCCGCATATGAGGTGAATGAAGTAAAATGGTGCAAGCGATCTGTAGAGGAAGAGCCAAAGGGAGGTGGATAGATAAAATAGTCAAAACCATGCAAAGACTAGGGCGCTGCTTACAGGTTAAGCTCTGCCAGGAGTCACATATCCGTAGCCATTTAAGCTTTCCATCAACGTGATGTTTAACGTCCCTTGTGGAAGACGGCCTGTGTTAGGAAAATGCACCATGCCGCTAAATTGGTGACGCCCTTGGCACGGTTTCGACCCGCAGTCTTGGTGTCAGTGAAACGATATGTCCTGGGGTTACCCTTTCTAAGGGCGGTATAGACCTCGCTCTTATAACTACAGTCTCTTGAACTCTATGCCATTCACGATAGTCAATTGTGATCGCGTTACGGCATTCGCATACAGCGAATAGCAGAGCCCGCTTGCTCGAACGTTGAGGCAATTCACCAGTAGCGTCCTCACCAGCGTAAGGCACTGCCAAAGCTACTGAGGACCCCATTGAGAAATCTCGTGAGTGTTCGTGAAACCGGGTTCCGAGGGGAAGCGCATGATCTGACTGGAACGGCATACTTGTCGTAGACGTATGCTGGGTACCAGGAAACGTGTTATGGTTTGGATGAGATTCTCACAGGTAATAAATACGTGAACATGTAAGAGATCACCGTATTACGGAGCGAGCATTTATGTAGCAGAAAATATTGCGAGGGACGAAGTTCGAAGTCCGGCCAGTTCCACAGTAAATGTACAACGATTTCAAGGACGATGTCGCTCGTTTCCAGGGATTCCTGCTTCCTATGGGGGACTGTACGGCGATGCTACGTTTTTGTAAGTATTTTTAAGTGGCCTTGTGCCGGTGCACTATTGTGGGAGCATCGCCCTAGGCAAACACGTCTGAAGCAGACAGAAAGACTGCAACAATATCGCAGCAGTGGGTGGTGTCCTGCTTCACCTTTCTTGTGCTGTTTCAGTCTGCTTCTCACTTGTTTTGTCTTGCTTCGTTCTTCTTTAAACATGAAAAGTTTCATGAGTTAATCGGTACCTGCGGCAGCATACTGCCGAAATGAAGAAAAACAACGTGATGTTTTTACTTTCTTGTACTGTAGGAGTCACACAAGGACAGACGCACACAGCTCTAAGATTTCTTCTGCTCGTTTGCTCGCAGTAAATCTACCGCGAACAACCTTCTGAATAAGCTTATGACCCTGGTGAAAGAAAAGCGGAATAGTATGAAAATCTTGCTGTAGGGCCTAATTGTTCAACCTAAATGTTTCTGTCTTTGTGTGTCCCTTGCCTATAGTCAAGTAGTTCAAATCACTTTAGCAGCACGCTTTGCGCGATGTACGGAACGTTGGTCTGGGCGATAATGACGAGCGCTGTGACGTGAAGGGAGTCTAGGACGCCTGGTCACGAGAACCATCGTAAGTTGAAGGCTAGCATTAGCAACCAGGCCCCCGCTGTATGATGTGACGTTCCTGTAGCCACACTCTAAAGTCTGTACCTTATAACGTACCTTCTATGTCGCTGTACCCTGTAAATATACGGTGCACCACCTCTCCATTTATAAGGTACGCATTTTCACAATGGTCACGCCTTCTTTTTTAGAAGGTACGCAGTGTTTTATACGATACGTTGCTGTTTTATAAGGTACAGCACGGATTACGACGCGCGTACCTTATAAAATGTACCTTATAAACAACCTTTCCATTGTCTGTCACAAGGATAAACTCTCTGCGCTGCTTCTGGCATGATACAACTCTCATTGTGCAAAAGTCTCGCAACGTATTTCGTGCATTCTTCAGGATTACGTCAGAGGTCGTTTCTGCAAATTCAGTTATACAGGGTGCCTTTTTTAGGCGCCAAAGAGCTCTTCACAGGGCGATAAAAGAAAAAACGACCACCATTTTTGCTACTTGAGTTACCAGCAGGTGATACTTTAGCAACTGTCTGTAACTCAAGTGCCAAAACGTAACGCTCGTTTTTCTTTTCGCGCTCTTTCCGAGGCGCTCTGTCACGCCTAAAGAAAGAGTCCCTGTAGAGGGGACATGTTTCGAAAGCGGTGAAAAGTACAGCACGCTGTGCCACCGCAAATAGGGCTTGATGTTATCAAGTGACATGAGCATTTCTCTTGCCTATTTCAGTATTTCTACTGCGCAAATAAATTCGATGAGGGGTCCATCACGTGGATGACACCACTTTTGCCGGTTTGTGAATGAACAGCTGAAGAGAAAGCCGCATAATAGCCCCAAAATAAAACACAGAATATTCTACTAATGTGACATGACATTCATGTGACAAGAAATATTATCTTTTACACATGCGGGTATTCTACATGAGAACCTCTTCGACGGCTATTCTCCATGGAAGCCAGAATCGGCGAAGGGGATAAGACCGAAATAAATCACGTAAAAATCATGCAAGATCAATCTTCCAAGAAAATCCACGCTGCGAAGATAGTCGGAGGGCCATTTTTTCACCCTCGCTTGTTGGGAGAGACCATAACCTCGCGTAGCATTTTTTTGCAGGACCAATCCGCGCCCCGATAATCAGCCGTAACCGCTCAGACGGTTATCTCGCGTTACGGAATAATGAATGGTCCGACTACAGTTCTAGAATCAGAATTTAATAAACTTGGCTAATTCCGAGAATTTGACAAAATAACAAACCCGAGCGTGTTGTGGATTTCAAGACCGAGCCGTGATTTTAAACCACGCGTGAGTCGCGTGAATGATTTTAGCAGTAACTTTGCCGGAGACAAAAGTTTTTCTGTGCCATTTCGACATAGTCAGCAGCAATTGCTCTCGGCTGGGACACACGGATGATGACCGTGTTTCAAATTCATCCGAAAAATTACTTTCTTGCACCTGTTAAAGTACCAGCCGGACATCGAGAACACTGTGCATGTAGGGTTGCCACCAGGCCGGTATTATACCGGCACGGCCGGTTATTTGCTCTCTCTGCCGGTTGCCGGTAGGAAGGTGATATCGGCAGCCTTTTGCCGGTATTCGTGGCTCAACACCTTTCATAGGGGCTTTTACGGGGTTTTCCTTTCAACATTCCACTGCAGCTTGAATAAATCTGGAGCACAGATCCAACTCCGTAGTCACCAGTCGTTTTCTTAGTTACTCATTATTATTATCATTGTTGTCTTGAGCCAGCACGCTCGTTCTTTCTCTCTCTCTCTCTGTATACTTTCCACCCCTCACTTACTTTCCCTTTCCCGCGGACATTTCCTCCTTTCCCTCTATTCCACCTCCTCTCCCTCAGCCGGTATTTTTCACTACGAAACGTGGCAACCCTATGTGCATGCCATCTCCTTTTTCTATTCTTGCTTCTAAAACGACGGTCTTCAGGCGATTATTCGCAGCATACTGTCCAGATTTTCTGACAATGACTCTGGCCCAGGAAACCGGTTCGCCCCCGTCCACGGGAAGATAGCGACTTATATTCAGTGTAGTTCCCAGAACTCCGGTGGCCCAAGTGGGTCAAAGTGAAATAGGAGGACGGTTTTAGCGCCTGTCTTCTCCAGAGGTTTGTGTTGTGCACATGTCGTGGTCGTGCCGAGACGAAAGTAGACTATCACTAACTTGACTAACCTTGGGCCTTGCAATATGGACCAGGGTCCACCTGATTACCGTAAGTATTTGCTTTTTGACTGTTACCAGCACTGATTACATTTCATTGTGAACTATAGGGCTGTGATACGTGATTGTTGCTTTCTACAGGCCCGTTTAGTCGTATTCATCGTGATGGCGGTAACCAATACCTCACAGATGGCTTCACCTTTCCACGAGGTTAGTTAAAGCCTTCTATGGAAGATTTCACGTTTTGTAGTGTTTAGGGGCCAATGCATTGTACCAGCTCGTGTCACAGTGCATGGCCAACTGACAAACTACCACTGCAAATGCAAATATAATGCTGATACAGTTTCATGGTTTGACAGTAGGGAACTGATTATCCACGTTTCAACTCTTATGCAGGGCTTGTTACACCCCCGGTTCATGGGCACTACAATGAACAACAACACAGCCCCACGTCAAGGATGTGGCAGTCATTTTCGAGTGATTGCGGAGGCCATTGCTCTGGTACGTAAAAATTCCTTGTCACTTCCTGTGATTTTGTCGTGGTTCCATTGGTTCGCTCCATCCATCCACTTTTTCTACTTTCTCACTCTGTTTTGGGCAGCAAGACTTCAGCTATCCCAACATAACAAAGAAACATTCATTCATAAAAACTTTTTATAATAACGCCACCTTTCTTAATCAATTCGAGATTGCACTAAAGTTGTCCCTGTCTAATCCTAGGCGCCAGCCAGCCTTGCTCACCGCCTAAGCAACTTGGATATTCAACGTACGCAGCAGTAATGCCCGCACAAGGTAGGGGCAATTTTAGAAAATGAGGGGTAGAAAATGTACTACCACATTTGCTATTCGCGTGTGATAATAGACTCCTGCTGGCCATATAGGGCTGTTGCGCTAAAGTTTGAGGAGAGCGACTATAGCGCCACTCTGACCCCTACCGTCGGAATGCTACGACACGCGGCCGCTCCCGCCTCGTATGCGTAACTGATAGCAACGGGTAGGACGCGTCAGAGTTCGCCATTTTTTTTCCGAAATCGAACGCTTCTCGAATGGAACCGAATTCTACTAAAAATCGCAAACTAGTGTTGCGTACTCATAGCAGCAAGAAGATGGCTACGGCAATGACTTGCGCGCTAAGAAAAGCCCCGGGAAAAGGTGTCCCCGAAAGAAATGTCCCCGACTGGCAGCGTAATTCAGGCTGCCGGCGATATGCAGGCGGCGGTATCTTTGTTGTACTCCAGAGCTAGATAATTCCTAAAATATGAAGCCCTGAAATAATTATTCCTGACTACTGCCGCAGTTTGCCGTTTTCAGTCATAGACTTGCATTGCGGCTATGTAATATCCAAGTATAATTATTGCAGTAGACAAATATCGGCATCCGTTCTAATGAAATAGAACACACAAACTTTGACCAGATATACTTTTCGCTTTCTTGTATTTGCTTTGAAATTTTCCGCTTTCTATACTAAAAGTCGACTGTGCAGCCGACACCTCGGATAATTGTCGCTGTGTGACAGTAAGATCTCGGGTCTAGGGACGACGAAAACAGACAGACACAGACAGAGTTTGGAGACATCTGTATGTGTCTGTTTTCGTCGTCCCTCGTCTCGGGGTCTTACTGTCATGAATTACACTCACCAGCTCACTTGTTTTTACCAATTGTTTCACTGGGTCATCGTCACCAGAAACTCCATATATACATATACAATATAGCCTCTTGCATGTATACGTGCACAACCTCTGGTTCCGTTCGTATATTCGAGAAAGTTATAGACGTCTGTTTGCACGAGGTGGACATATAATAGCTGATTCCAAATCTAAGTCGTCGAGAAGTTCGCTCACGCTGCATGCTGTTCCCGAAAATGCTTCGAAATCATCGGTACTGCGTTGCCCAATGGCTGTTTATTCTGTGTTCATGGTAGCGCCGTGAACATTCGGAACGCGGAGAACACAACCAAAGGTCCCAGGAAAGAGCAACTATTTGTGTGTTCAACCATAAAACAGTATGCGTTTCTTTTAGAAGTCCCGTTATTATTGTTCAACTGTCATCAATTATAACGACGAACGTTTTGTTAAGTCCCCATTGAATTCGATAAGCACCCTGCGAATTAATCTTTGCCTCGTTCTTGTTAAGCCTCTTTTTTTTCAGAATGAATTTATACTTTGGCACCCCCAGTGCACCAGAGAAGCACACTAAACACCCTAAGAAACAGCGTCATTCGCGACATACACAAGTTCTGCATATGTACATCGTGCCGCACATCCTACACATGTTTCAGCAACTTTTTTTTAAAGAATTTGTCGATCTTTTTGACTTTTTTCTATCCCTAAAACAGATGATAAATGATAACGCCACACCAAGTTAGCCAGCGTAGACTGACCCCCGTATTCCCAACCAACCCTGAGGGCTCCCTATGTAACCTCTAGCCCTGAGGGAGACGAATTTTGTTTCCCAAAACGCCCGTATCTGCAAGGGGCGCCCTAAGGGCACGCGCCAGCCAAGTGAGCTCGCGAGCTCACTGTACGCTCCCTGAGGGACGCTCGCCTCGAAACAAACATGGATGACATGTGCATTTGTGGATCGCGTCGTGCAATTCGAGCGTTATACCCTCACGGTGGTGTTGCCGTAGTGACGGTTCGACGAATTCGTATCGTGACTGGGAAAACTACCTTGTGCGGTACGACGAATATGAATCGAAAGAAAGATAAGTTGGGGGGCGTGTGCATGAACACTACAGACTATACTGAACATCAGGAGGGGCACGGACAATCCTGGCTTCCCTTGTCCGCCCATTCAGTGATTGTTACAATCTGGCCGTTTAATACAACACACACACACACATAAGGAGACGATGGTGAGATGTGTACATATCATATCCGCAATATCCAACAGTTGTACAACATCTGAATACTGACATGAAGTAGCCCACCATACATGAAGTTTGCAAGTCGAACGCGAACAGAACAGGAGAGATACCAAAGTAGCAGACGACAGCCATCGGAAGCGGAAATCAAGCGCGGTCCTGCGCATGCGCTTCTGCTTCGTTCTACGAGGAATCGGGCCGAATCCCCTTCGAGCCTCCCGACGGCCAGCCCTTCGCTGAGGGCGTGCACGTTTACGTTTGAGAAACGCATGCTGCCCTCAGGGGATGTTCGCCCTCAAGGGACCCTGGGCTACGGGCGCCCTGAGGGCAAAGTTGCGGGTGGTTTGGGAATACGGCCCTGAGTGTCGTCTGCTAGGGAGCGGCCTTGTGTTGAAAAGGTCGCCACTAGCGGCGCTGACACACAAGGTATGCAGCGCCACCTGGCCCAGCGCAACAGGCCTATAGTACAACGACGGCAAGTTCACATCACTGTTATGCTAACTCTCATCTCTCCCGCTAGTTGGTCCACTACGTACCACGAATCTCGAAGGCAATGCAGGTCACACACTTTCAACTACTATTGAAGCTCAAGTATCAGTTGCAAGTATGCGTCAGTCAGAGATTATAATTTATGCTCCTTGTTGTCTTGCAAAACGTTTACAGGCTTTAAGTTATCAGACAGAATACGGACAGAATACGGACAGACGCTATACAGCGAGATACATGTACATGTTACGCAATCGTCGATTAATAGTTTTCGGAAAGTACGAAACAAATGCAACCTGTGACCTGTGCAATGATAGTTAACATAGTGTCTGACCTGCCCCATTTGTCTTCCAGACCCACAGTCCGAAGTACAAGCCATTTGGTCAACTCCTGGGACTGTTGCAGATCTACTTGATTAGGGACCAGCCCTTTCCAAAATCCTTGCTTATGTGAGTTGCTGAAGAAGCTAAATGCGCTCTAATCCAATAAAATATTATGCGCAACAAATGTCTATGCTTCTGTGACTTCCACGTTCGCATGTATACAATCGGCAATGCATGTTCACTGCACGGGTATACAGAAAACCGGCGAAATTACGTAACCTATAATTAGGGCATAATCGTACCCTATATATTCAGGATACCCCTCGTACCTGATATCTAGCGAACCTCATAAGCAGAGTACCTCATATGAGGCGTACCTGATACAACGCGTACCTGATATTTCACATACCTTCTAAAACATGTACCTGATATTTCGCGTACCTCATGGGACGTGTACCTGATATTCGCTGTACCCCTTAAACTATATACGTAGCTGATAAAAGGGATACCTTATATATATAGTACCTTCTGAATTGTGAACCTTTAAGCTGATGTACCTTATAAAATCCCCCTCCTATTGTCTAAGCTAAACGGCTTATGGGACAATGCAACGCGTGCCGTATAAAATATAGGGTACATTTTTGCAAAAATGTACCTTATAAACCAGGATTTTAGAAGGTACAGAGTATAGAGTGTATCCACCCAGTGCCGTGTATTAAAAGGGAGTCTGGCCATTAGGAGGAGCCTAAAAAACAGGCTCGACCTGTCAATCAAACTTGGGCGCCTTTCATTCGTTTCCGTTTTCCATGGGGGCCACCATGACAACCAAATTTCTCCAAGATGGAGGATGGAGAGGCGAAGAGGAGATTTCGTGACAAAAAAAAATCAGACTACTTAAATTTCATGCTGTGAGTATATATCCTCACGTACGCATTTGCAAAACCAGCTTCAACTTGCGCTCCGCCATCATATTATTTACACGAAAATGAGATGTTTCGTCGCTAACGTTAGGCCTAGTTAAGACCGCTATCCCCAAAAAATAGCAAGAAAGACGCCCGTGATGCGTAAGATTTTGCATTATATCATTGAATTTTATTTATTCATACATCTTTGCGCATTTTCGATTCAAACCACTTATGCTACGTGATTTAAAAGTTCATACCGGCAGCCGTCTGCTACATAGAAGCGGTTCTGCCGCTCTCCTGGCCAGTCACCTCTGCCAGCAACCATTTCTGCAGTTCTGTGTCTTCCCAGCATGCCTCTCTCCATGCACATGACGTTGATAAAAGTGGGCGCAAAATCCGTCGTTTTGGTCTGTCACAAGCGATGTCCGTTTCAATCAAAATCGATCTAGTTTCTCCAAACTAGTGGCACCCAGTAAATAAGCGTGAGGTATAAGTACAGGATGGCCTGCAATAATTGGGAACTGTATTTGGACATGTGATGGGCTAGATACCACAAAAAGCGGGTGGAACCTCAGGTATATGCAGGTCCCATTAATGGCCAGACTCCCTTTTAATACGGGGCACTGTATCCACTATTCTATTAAACAGTCCTATATCGCGAAATTACATAAAGGTCAGTGCTGGTTAAAAACAAAAGACAGGAGGCGTTTGACCAAGTCTCCACTATCCTAGGTTTCCTAAGCATGGCATCTTAAGTAACAGCTGTCTGCTTATAACTGAACTTCTGAAAGTGGTGATACCTGCGGCAGATTAGACAGTATGCTCGCATTGGTCTGCAGCAACGTCCACTTTGTGGTAGTATTCGGTGATCCCATCCTGCGAGGAGCTGTTGCCATACCTCACTCGCAGCTCCACGGAAGCCTCGATGTTGGAAGGCGGACTCCTAACTTGCCTTGGGTGCGAAAATGTGGTTCCGTACATCCGGGTGACAACAAGAATACCACGCCGTAAAGGGAGTCTTCTTTGCGCGCAAATCGCAAGATCCTGTTGCAACTCGCTTCTAGCGAAATTAATTTATACGTATCGTACGCCACTTAAATATGTATAACTTTCCATTGCTACACCTTTAGATCGATCGCTTGCAGAACAGTTAATATCCGCCCATTGGCAAGTGAGTTAGAATGATCATCCGCCGAAAGACCGAAACGCTTGGAACGTTTAACCAGCGTGAGAACGTCGCGTGCATGCCGTCGCCTTACATGCTCGGCGAAGAGACGACCGCCAGACGACGTCCCGAAACCTATGGCGTAGGACGCGTAAGTGCGAACAGAGAGTGTCTCGGCGCTTCCAATGTAATGATAGCCTCCCGTTTGTGGTTTCCGAGTACTACATGAACGGCGGCGCTTCTCGTACACGCTATGAGACGTAATTGCCTACAACACTGGCGACCATTGACATTTTTCGATTATGTGACGCAAGCTCAACTGTGTAACATGTTCTCTTTGTACCCAGTATTTTCTCTGGATATGATAAGATTGAAACGGCCCAGACTGTGCCAAACTACAGAGCCTCATGGCAACGTTCTGGGAAAGCAAAAAAAAAAAAAAAACTACAGCAGGCACACTTAGAGCTGCTCCATTTATTATGAATGAAGTGGGCTATGAGGGTTAAAATTTTCTAATATTACTCGAAATAATTTCATTTAGCATTGTAAATATTTATCTGTGTCTCTGTGTGTTTTTCCCTCTTTCTTGCAGCCCACCGAGGTACCCGCCCCATAGTCGTTCTGGTATGTACCTTGAGAAAACCTACGTTACCAATCCAGCTAACGTAATCTGTACCAACGCCACTGAGATACAGAAGGCCTGCTTAATGACTCCTCTCACTCTTTCGGCACGTAAACATATGAAGCCCCCCAATCACAGAAGCCAGTCATGATGTCAGCCAATGGCCGCAGGCGATTTTGAAACACAGGATTTATGTGGCTATCAGTGAATGCCCATGAGGCTCGCTTCCATAGCTACGGCCGATGAAAGCAACGTCGTCATAGGTCACATCGCTCAAGCGATCAGGGTTTGTCTCCAGGTGGCGTTTGTCTGTGAGCACATAATGGAGAGTGAAGCCATTCCAATCACAATCACGTGTTCAACAGTCGTTACCACGGAAACGATCCGCATTCAGACGCACAGCAGTCGATCGTAACCACGGGCATCCTGTGTTTGACATCGTCTTCAGTGGCCGGCTAAACCAGACGGCACTGTAAATTTATTTGTTCGCGTGGGAAGAAGGCAGATGAGACATCGAGTAGGCGTTGTTTTGCATGAGCGGAGGTGTCGCAGCATTAAAGGCATCTGTGTTGCTATCACAGTTATTAATGGGAGCAACCTCACCGAATAACTTTCGAACTTATGCAGACTAGTAGCGCTGTTTTAACTGTTTAAGCACTGTTTATCATACAATTATTTTGTTATACGAATGTAACGCCACTGATGGCCGACTGATACGTATATCCGTGCGTAATTTCTTAGTCTCAAAGTAAATGATCTTACATGTAGGGTGAACCATATAGCTTCCTGTGCAGAAGACACACAACGGACCAGACAGCATCTACCTTAATCGTATGCAATGAAACAAAGGAAGAAGTCGAATGTTTTACAGCACCAAAAACCCCACATGTCCCGTGAGAGAACAGTACAACGAGGCTGTCTTCCCGTTTCTTAGTTCCTTATTTTGCGCAATGTCCCACTTCACAAACCGAGGTCCTTTCTGACATCAGACTCAGGAAGTGTCAGATCCGCGCGGTTCTTAAAACCGTTCGACAGCATATTTTTCTTAAATCTGTGACAGCAACGTTTTTCCCACGCGGACATCCAGTGGGAAATAGCATAAATCTACTGGACTACTCATTACCCAAAACGTATTAATAAACCTATCAAATTAGATGTAACAAATTAGAGAATGTCAGAAATTAGATGTTTTCCCGAAAATCCGAGGCTACGGTGTTGAACGCAATCAGTATTTCAATCCGTTCACTTTTCCACAGTGAAAAATTAACATGTTACACACTTGGTGGCGCTACGCATCTGTTCAATGGCCGTTGCTTTCAATCACCATCGAAGCCAATGGTCATTGAAAATATACGCAACGTTACTGTGCGTGCATAGCGTAAACTTTTCAAAAAGCAGATGATCCAATTCACACTGAACAGTTAACGTGTTACACGCTTGGTTCTGCTACCCGTATATTCAATGGCCGTTGCTTTCCATGACCATTGAAACCAATTGCCATTGAAAATGCACCTAGAGCTGCTGTGCATTCTTAAAAATCATGAAACAAGCGCGTGCTTTGATGCAGAAATCGCCAAATTTTTATGTGCAATGAAGGCGAAGACAAACTATGCATTTCTCGGGCACAGAAACGACATCACTTCAGCTCATCTCCTTTCTTTGTGTTCCAGTCTCAGCACATGCATTCCCATCAAGTAAGTTGAAAGTAACCCCTTACTTTTCTAAAGTAGCTTACGAACCTGAAGTTTATTTTCAATACGTGTAACTTGGTTAGTAACTTAGTTACATTTCTGGCACAGCAACATAACTGGTAGCGAGTTCCCTTTGTCGCGTACGTTCCTCATCTCTGCCCCTGTGGTCAACGTCGTGAGAAAGGCAGGTGCGGCATCGAGCAGGCTTGTGTTGAACAACGTTGAATGTTGGATTCTAGCGCTGAATCAACGCCATCTAAGCTGTACCTGGTCAATGGTCTAAAATGGTCGTGAAAAGAACGTTGATTTCTCCAAGGTCACTTAACTGTAGATATAGGCAGCAAATATTTGCGTTGCTGCTACGCAGTGCCTTCAAAACACAGGGTGTCCAGGGTAACGTGCACCGAGGGCTAAAAAAAACATGGTGCGTCTTAGGCGAATGGAAACTGCACAATATTGTGCGGAATCGCATGATCTAACCTCTCGAATTTTTTCATGGTGACCGATTATTGAATCAGTTAACTTTTTATTTGTTCGTCCTAGGGTCGAGACATAAATGATAGACATGTAGAGCATGAGATAAACTGATGTGGGTTCGATCCCTACAGCTGGCTAACCTTTTCAGCGACTTTCATCTTTCATGTAGAGCATGTCGAGAGATAGCCGTCGGAAATGTTTCCGACAGCATACACCTTCCATGTAGTTTTTATCGGATATACTATAGCAATGGGACTGATTTCCGACATCTTTAGTTAGGCACAGTCTCATGCCCGCACCGTCTGCTGCGTGCCTGGGGGGGACCGCCCCCAGACACTCCAATATGTCAAAGGTAACCCAACCTAACCTAACTAAACAACGCTTACCTGACCTTACCCAAGGCTTAAACCTTTCGCAAGATCACACATCCGAAGCCGTTAGGCTTAGCGTGGCAGAGTTTCTCCTGCTGTAGAAGTGCTTCAGATGGTGCTATTGAAATACAAATAAAAAAGTTCTAGATCACATAATTTTATAATTCTTCGATCTTTAGACTCTGTATATGGCCTTCTTACCAATTTTCACTCACCAATTTTTAAAAGCCACCTGTCCCACTGCTATAGTAAAGACTTTTTATCCTGGCTCCGCGAAACCCGAAAGTGTACCACGTGACGTGAGGCGAGTGCAACAACGCGCGCGCATAGAGGTCTCAAGAGTACAAAAAAAAAAAAAAAATCTGTTATCTGCCGCGATGCGACCATCAGGTGAGCAGTCGACCTGGCAATTGTAGAGGCTACACGCTTGTTTGACTGCTCAAGCGATTCGCAATAAATATGGCGTGCGATACTAAAGGGGAAAACAGAGAACTAATACACGCAACACGGTAGAACAGAGGAAAACGTTTTGGCTTAACCTCGAACTGTCGCATCATTTGCAAAGCAAATATGTAACGCTATATAAGAATCGGGTATTGAAAGAAATGGGACGAGATGCCGGACAAAATACCGGGTGATCGAGCCAGCACGGTGTTTGAGAGAGCGTTGCAAATCTGCGTCAACGTCAGCGGACACAAACGAGGCTGTTACAAATAGGCAATGACTTACTGTACGTACTGGGTGTGTCCCGGACGCTGTTCGTTCCGCGTGTTATTAACCGGTTGCATTACCTCTTTTGTTTGTCTCAGTTTGGACCCCACCGAGAGACCTCCTCCGGAGGTACTGCGCGCGTCTACGAAGAGCGGGAAAGGAAACGACCGATGAGTACAAGAAATTATGTTGAGGTAGACAGTTTTAACCTTTCGACATAATTGAGACGAATAAACAACTGAAATTAATGAACAGTGACATAAGTCAAACAATAAAGAAGGCAAAAAAAAAAGAAAATCTAACATAGTTCGGTATTCTCAGGTGCTCAGAACGAAGGTGCCAACGGCTGGGTTCTAATCTAGACCACCCTGATTTCTGGTGGTCGTCAACTTTCTTTTCGGGACAAAAAACATGCCATATATTTTTTGAGATAAGAAAAAGTTAAATTTATCTTCTGGTGCTTCTCGTCTGGTGCTATGTTGCTAACAATATAGACCTCTACCGAAGAAACGTCACCGTGACGTAAACATGACGTTGGTAGACATAACGAAACCGGAACAGTGCGGACCGAGAACTTTGTATTAGTGGTACAAACAAATGAGTTCACGTTTTTAGTGGCTTTGGTATCTTCATTCTTGTTCCCTATCCAGCGCGGAAAGAATGCTCCACCCAAGGGCTTGTTGCATCGTCTCGAAAGTCAACGTCGTAATCCTGTGTGGAATGTGGTTTGTTATTACGGTTTAGTTCGCGCTTGCTTTGTATAGAAACAGCACGGGCACTACCAGAGAAACTCGTGCCCTTCAGGCTCATGAAGATGGAAAAGCCCGGTCGACATCGTTAGAAAGGGCTACCAAAAAGATAGAATGGAGAATGGTAGAATGGAGCAGAACAAGGCCATACAAGTAATAATGTGCAAGGAATATTGCATAAAAACCTTACAATATGAAAACTATATTTAAACATAGATGGGTAGAAATCCAGCGAGCCGGTATAGAGAAGTACGAAGGGAGTTGTCTCAGGACAGGAACCGCCGATATGTCGAACAGAGACTGTTCTTCTTCTGGGCCCAGAAGAGGCCCAGAGTAAAGGCCCAGAAGAGGAACAGTATCTGTTCGAAATATCGGCGGCTCCTGTCCTGAGGCAACTGCCTTCGTATATTTAAACATGGCTTTCTTGTGACTTATTGATTTTTTGAAATAGTAGTTCTACTCTACCAAGTTGACGGCGCTGTTGTACCACGTGACGTCATTTGTTTGCAAACAGGGAGATGCCTATTGTTTGATGCTGTTCTGCTTTGGACAGAAATGAAATGAATGTCTACTCGCGTGGGCAGCGGGATTCCGTGCGTCAAACACGGAACACATTTGTACACGCATTGAAAACGCTTTGTGTTATTTTCCACACGTTATACTAACGATAAAATAAGAAAAGTGTCGAAGGTAAGCAGAGAGCGCAGACCAGCTGGTGCATGATTAGGGAGGTAGAAAAGAGACAGACACGCACAAATAGAGGCAACAACAAAAGGCTCGTAAACAGAGACAGCTTCGCCACTCGCAAACCCAGAAAAATTCGAATGGGAGGGAGAAAAGAAGGTGTATTAACAGAAGTATTGAGTAGTATTTTAACCGGAGTATTTCCATTCAGTCCATCAAAGTCCTCTACCACTTGTCCCTCTCCTTACAAAAAGAAAGAAAGAAAGAAATGGAAAAGTGGCTGACAATGATTACGTTAATGAAGGTGCCGAACTAACTCGCCTGTGACTTTGATCTTTTCTGTACTGAGCTTGTGTTCCCGGACGCGTTCGTTCAGACAGAGCTCAGTCTGACCGACATAACCTAGCCAACTGTCAAAGGGATAGAGCACAGAACAGAGTTGGGACGTGTGACAAAGGGATTGCAATGGTACAAAGCGCGTCCTTTAAAGACAGAATTATAAGGAGTCAGCATCCTCAACATGTAAACAATTAAAAAATAAAACTCTTCCCCTGGAATGTTTTGCAACAGCTAGAAGAGCGATACAGAGTGGTAATAACGAACAGTGGCGTCGGAACTATTTTTCCACTGGGGGAGCGAAAAAAAGTGCGACCTTAAACATCATCATCATCATCACTTATTTTCCTTGAGGGCTCATGGTGGCGTTATACATGGTTGCTGCACGAACTGTAAACATGCACCTAGCAAATGACATGTGCATATTTGTACAGTAGATCTAAAGTAACATTGCAGAAGTGCTGTAATTAAATAGCGCTTGATGGTGGGTTAGTTGGTATGAGTTCAGTGCGTCCGGCTTTTTTTTACTAGACCTCTATGGCAAGTAATGTGTAGGGAACTTCGGGGACTTGTCCCCGGGAATCGCCGTCGCGGCATGTACGTGTGCCGGGACTGGAAGCGAATATCGTCTGATCTGCAAGCCTTCTGCGAATAAACCAGACTTTCCTTGGCCGGTCTGGAGTTCAGCAAGAATGTGTCCCTTTGACACCCAGCCTTTTGACTGGGTGTCACGCTGTCGTTACAACTCCCGGGCGACTCAATAAGAAAAGCAGGATAAATGAAAACAGCGGGTAAATTTTGGACATCGGTACGATGGAAAGCGAGGAGCCACCAATCAGGTTAACAGTTAGAATATTCTACTATGACGGGTGAAGATATATACACAATATATATAAGACAACAAACAAGCTGCGATACATATCTCTTTCCAGAAGTGTTGCCTTCTCCGATGTCTATGGCATTTAATAACCCTGTAACGTTGCTGCAGTTCAGGACTTGGTGGCGCTCCCTCGACGTTGCCACTGCCGACACATGAACACAACACCGGTGCGACGTTTCGTCTCAGTTCATCGCACTTATCGTACTACAGGTCTTACACGCCAGCTCGAAGTGGGCACCCTGTCCACAACCGACTGAAATCTGTGGCTGCGCCTCGCAAACCGCCATTATAACAACCCTCTTTCTTCAACCGGGCGGTTTCTTCGTATCCTTATTTCCCCCAGATGTCTGGTGTCTTGCGTGCCTTTTGCGATTCCCGTTTGCGCCTCTGCCCCCCACCCCGTGGATTGAGTCTGGGAATGCTCGCGCCCCCGTTACACACTTTCTGACTGATTTATTGCACTTCGTACTACAAACCTTGCCATGGTCAACTCCAGAACCCTGTGAACCTGACACCATTGGTATGTAGCTCTTCTCAAACGGTCTCCGCACACAGTGACAGTGGTAGGATCTCTGTTTATTGTTCTCGAAATTTATGGCCGCCGAAAGAACACATGCACGCACGGGCCATTCCGTTAGACCGTAGAAGATTACGACGTTGGGTTGACACGGGGGGAGACGTGCTCCCCCATTCGTAAATGAGGGGGAGCCGTCGCTCCCCTTGCTCCCCCTGTTCCGGCGCCCCTGATAACGAATGATAGCAGTGTTAAGTCTTGAAAATCCTTCGTTCTCGTGGTTACCACCTCAGGCAACACTGAGCTAGCGTAACTGCATGAGGGCCCGGCACACTACCAAATTTATGTCATAGCCAGCCCGTAGAAGCCTGCTGACTTGGTGGGAGACTCTCGATGCAACAAGGTGAAAAACTTCTTGGTGTGGTAGCCTTCAACAAGGACGAGATAATGCCAAACTTCACTAGTTTGGAATGAGAACTAGGAAATGGCAATATTGGTTTGGCTACGTTTCTACTATAGTGCCAACATAAACCAGGTGCAGGCGCCAAGGTTTAGATAAAGGAGGTCGAGCTTATTCCAAAAGGATGTTCAACAGAAAACCTATGTTCGGGCGCAAGTGCAGTGATGTCGTCAGGTAATGTGGTCCGGACGTGTTGTTGTTGCGTATGTTTGTCCTTGTCTCGGTTGTCTATCTACCACGAAGAGCATGATATTGTGATCCGAACATTAGTAATGAACGCAGGGAGACAGAGACAGGCAAGCGTTCGACTAACGCTTAATAACAAATACCCTTCGTCAGGAGGCTAGCCTTCCAGATCCCCTTTGAGGAAACTGTCCTGGCTTGCGGATATGGAGAACGTCTTATGGCAGACAATGTCTCTTGAGTGAAGAAAAACTTGGTGCACACTATTTCTCATTTACATACTTCAGACACTAAACTTTTTTACACCCTATTGAGTGTAAGGTGGGTGTACCATAACTCACACCCCTTCCAGTGTAAAAGTTTGTGGGTGTAATGAAATACACCTACCTCTCAAGGTGCATTTCACAACACACACACATACACACTTCCGAAATGGTGTAACATCTACTTTGCGGGTGTGCTGCTTGTTTTCTACACTGGTAATTGGACGATACCCTATAACTGAAACTGATCCAATTTTTGGTGTGGCGTAACGTGTGCAGTTGATGTGGCGTGACGTGTGCAGCTTCGGTTCCATAGTGGGTGTACCATGCATATCAGTCAAAGTAAACGCATAACATGAATATGTAATGCATTGTACAGCAATATAGCAATTACGAACTGGTGCTATATTGGACCAATATACGGTCTGGATATACGGATAAGGATATACACGCTTAAGTTTAAAGATAAATTTGAAACACCACATAAATGGGATGACGAACCAAAAGCTCACTTAGAAAGGCATTTCCTTCCTAAGAGAAAAACAGATACTATATACATTGCCTCTCTTGCGAGTGTCTGCAAATTCGATAGCCCTGCTTGCATTCCAGTCAAAACCAAGGGTGACTGATGTCGAAGTTTAATTTGATTATGCACACAAAAAATACGGAATTGAAGAATTGCTTGGTGTATCAGCTCACCATCAAGATAACTTTTGTGTTTCTTACTTGTTTTGGTATGAGGGAAAATTAAGACCCAGTGTACACGCCATTCATATTCCATGGCAATGTTAAACATTTTACAATAAGGCAAAACGCCCTTAAACCCTTGCACCCTTATTGGTGGTGGGTGGTGATGGTGGTGACGAACCGGCTTGCCGTTGTTGGCCTCACGTATGTGGGCTGCGTCACGACTGAAGCCAGGATGAGATGATATGGTGTGATAACACATGAAGGAATGATGACGGCCGAAATTTAAGATTTAGGGCTGTCACTGCAGAGTTGCCGAGAAGTCCGAGCAGTACTTATAGCCTTTGAGCGAGGCCAGATTCCTGGAGAAAGTAGAGGAGGCTGTGAATTTTGGAGTGTCTTTCCGTGAAAGAGCCTTTGGGATGTAGGACATCATCCACCGTACAGTTCCTGCAATGGCCAAGGTATTTCACCCGCACCGCGGCATATGCACAGCAGTGCAGTAGGATGTGCTCGATAGTTACAATTTGCTGACAAAGTATGCAGTTTGCGTTGTCTAGAGAGCCAATCTTGAATGATTGTGATTTAGTGAAAGCGCTTCTTGTTCGCAACCTGAAGAGCAGAGTTTGTGTACTGCGGGAAAGTATTTTCTGCGGGAGATCAAGTCGATGATTTTCCAGGATGTCCCGGATGCCAGGGTGCTGCATAAGAACTATCTCATTGACGACTAATTTTCTGTCGCTGCACCCTTATTACACCCTTGGTACATCCTTAACACACCAATGTAGATGTGCACCCAATTCACACCCATCTATGAGAGGATCAGCATGGAACGGGTCTAATATGAGTGTGATCTGGGTGTATATTGCAAAATACACCCCTCTTACACTAACTAAGTTTAGGATTGCGCGCGTAGCGGTCGCGTCAACGCAATACACGTTGAAGTAGGAAGTTCTTTCTTGGCTGTCGTACGCAACGCCAACCCGTGCGTGTGCCACCATCACACCCTGCCAGCGATGATATCGCGAGTGGGGCTTTTGCAATGGCATTTCATATAGTTAGGCATGACCAGCATTCAGGGACACCTCCTCTGATGCCGGTCATGATCGCAGTCCTAGGCGCCGACTGCGGGGTGGCTTGGGGGCCTGAACCCTCCCGGAACATTCCCGGCGGGGAGGGGGGGGGGGGGGCAGGCCTCCTCCGGGAAGTCTACCCAACTGACACTCAAGATGAAAGTTTCGAGGGATATCTTAAGAATCGCATGTTTCATGCGATGTGACCATGAAACTCCTGTAAAAATTTGCCTCACAACGTCGCAACACGGAATTCCTGACATCCTGCCCGACCTCTGTGCATGAAAGGGGGAACGTTGTGCCCCGGCCCCCTCCGGCAGATTGAAAACTCTCCGCCTATGATCACAGTTGTCTCGCGACGTAAAGCCCCGAATTATTATTATTATTATTACTCTGATGCCGGTATATAGCAGAACGACATGTAAGAAAGCCAACTTAAAAGATAGGCACGACGTGAGGAGAAAAGGAGATGGAAAGAGGCGCGGGCAGACGAGAAAGGGAATTTGTACGTCAGATATCGATAGATACTGAGCGCGAGGCAACCTACAGCAGACAAACAAAGCCGGAGGAGACTGCACGAGCGCACACGCCGAACGCAGAGTGAAAATGTGATGAATCAGCTCTGAACCTTTTACCAAGCTTTTCCGTTGCTGTACTGCTGTTCAGAAGTCTGAGCTCCAATTCATATCGTGTGGAACGCGGTGATTGGCACGCGTAAAACAGGGCCTGATATACGATGACAAGGTGTGGCTCGGTTTCACTAAAAGTTCCCTAAACTTAGGACTAGTTCGCGAATTTTTGTATCGTCTGTTAGTCACTTAACGTGATATTGTATAATGTTAGCCAGTGTTGGCAAAGAAGAGTTGAGAATGACCGGCGTCCAAAGACGTCTCTTCTCAGTTCAGATATTAGGGAGTTTTAGTATCTGGTACGTTGTCGCTTTTGCGTACGTAAGGAATAGCGTGGCGGTTCTGCGCAATTCACAAAGCTGTCTTTATGCTCTGCGCGTGCGTAGAACCACCAACGCTATCCCTACGCAAAGGCGATAGCGTACGGTATACTAAAACTTATTATTAATGTGCGTTAGTGAAATTGCCCCAGTGTTACACTGCATAAGCGTATAGGTGGGGTTAACTGTGTAAGAAATTTGTACGCGAAAAGAAAAATAATAAAAATAGTGACGAATGCTAGAAGTCCCCACAATTTCCTCCTCTATGGTGTATTCCAGAAATTACCCTATATCATAAAAGCGAGTGTTAGCAGATCGGTGATAACGTCACCGTTAACTTACCGTGCCTACCGGAACCAGTGACAGATACAGCGTGACTCATAATTTGGAATAGAGCATTGCAGTGTACTCATGATGATGCCAAGAACGAAATGAAGTACATGATACGGTGTAACAGAGTCACAAGTGCAAAGCGCCGTTGACGTAAGCTCATCATAGGGTATAGCTTCTTTTCATTAGAGAGTTTTAGTACATCGTACACCATCGCCTTTGCGTACAGAAGGGATAGCGCTGGTGGTTCTGCGCACTGGGCGAAGCTCTTTTTCTGTTGTGGGCGTGCGCAGAATCATCAACGCTATCCCTTTCGTACGCAAAGGCGACAGCGTATACAGGTTGGGACAAAAGTTTACGGAACACGCGAGCAGCGTACTTTTTCGTCGGTGCGACACCCTAGCGGCCGCCGGAAACTGGTGGGTTCACTGTCTCGGAGGGGTGGAGGGGTATGCTGTTAGTGGGCGCGTTAGGCAGGCTCCCGAGCGCCATATCCCGGGTTCTTAGGGGAACGTACCCTTTGTGTCTCCACTTAATGGTGTTTGTGAGGCTATCCGGAAGCCGAGCGCCAGAGGCGCTGAGCGCGCGCCACCTATCGAGATTTCTTCTGTCGTCTGCTTTTAAGTAAACATAGCAGTAGACCATAGCAGTCCTCTATAATCGTATAACCATTTACCGCAAACATTCGATAATTCCGGAAACACAAAGAGCATGGACGGTTGCAACGTGTTGCAACGGTTGCCCCATTTCGAAAGTCAGTAAACCGAAACATGCGTCACGCTCCGGAACTGGCCCCGCTCTTCCCCAGCGTTCTCCGGCACCCCGGCTCCGAAGAAGGGGTGCGCAGGGTGCACCCGGGAACGTGCACCGGAAGTCACTTTGGAGGTGTTAAGTGATCCCCTGAAAGAAGGAAAGTTCCCGGAGCACGAACCTAACGCGCCCAGTGACACACAGCGGTAGCTTCTCTCCCAGGCACACCCAGGCGACACCGGAACTACCACTGTGTGTCGCTAACAGCGAACCTTTCCACCCCTCCGAAGCAGTGAACTCACCCGCTTCTGGCTAGGGTGTCGCACCGAAGAAAAAGTACGCCACTCGCGTGTTTCGTAAACTTTTGTCCCAACCTGTACATGCACTAAAACTCTCTATTAGTGAGTGTTAGTAGACAGCTACCGGGTGCCCGGTAGGCTACCGCGTCTGCCGCACCTATCAACAGACAAGTTTATGAGTCACGCTGTATCTGTCACTGGTTCCGGTAGGCACGGTAAGTTAACGGTGACGTTATACGGTGACTGCCGTACTTTGCCGAATGCAACCCCGCCCCCCCCCCAAAAAAAAAGAAAAAGAAAGAAGAACAAGCAAAAAGCAGATAATGCTCCATTTCAGAACATTTGGAGGAGGCAACAGAGTGGCCGTTGCGCGAGTTTGCACCAAGTGCATGTGACCTGTGATAGGATACGAAAGGTGAAAAAAGTGATGAAAACCATGCTGTTTGGTAGTGCGTGTTAAAGGGACTATCGCATCCGGGAACGTATGTATGATACCGATAGGATAATGTTCGTCACCGTTTCAGAGTCAACTTTGCCAAATTTCTCTTCCGAAACCAGCTTAAATATTAAGTAATCGAGTTTTAAAGGTCCGCATTCCATCTGCAGCCAACACGATGATGACGTAAGCGAGGCACACGAATAGGAGCGCAGCGCAGGCGATTGTCTCCGAGATCGTCTGCTTGACGTTCGCATCGCACTATACTAAGTGAAAAGTCCTCGGTAAATACGCTGGCTTTCGCTTACCAGTGTGAGTGCAGACGTAACCATGTTACGTGAAACAAGGCGTTACGCTCCTGACTGTACGAACACGTTCGACACTAACCAGAAACAACGTTCCGCGAGCCGGTAACTGTCCGAGGTGTCCCTCCGTGAGGTGTCCGTGAACAGTACCCCTCCCATCACTCATCTCTCCCATCACTCGTCTCATGTTCCATCGAATGTAAATAGTGCATATCCCTTTTGTATCATGAAGCGTAGCAATGTGTATATCGCCCCTCATAGCCTCATGGCTCATACATTGTAAATATTGTTTTGAGGCGCTGTCCATGTACTGACCGTTCCACGTCTTATTAAATTTTCCTACAACAACAGAGGAGGAGGAGGAGGAGTGTCGTTGGGAGGAACCCGAGAGGTCTGCCTGCCTGATTAGGCGGCATGTTTCTCGGGAAGGGAGAGGTGGTGGAGAGGAGGAGAGGAAAGGGTGAAGTGGAAGACCTAGCGGAAGCCGCTCGGGGGGAGGATAGCTGCGTCCATGGGCCGACTTCAGGGGAACTGTGCCGGCATACGCCTATTACACATCTGAGGGAAACCCAGGAAAAACCCCAGACGGCACAGCCGGCCCGCGGATTCGAACCACGGACCTCCCAGTCTCCAAGCGCACGCGTTACCGCTGCGCCACCGGAGCTGGTAAATATTGAGTATACGAGGCATCGATCACGGCACCCATCGTATGCGAAGTAAGCGCTGTATCCACTAGGCCAGCCACCCACCACAACAGAGGAGGAGGAGGAGGAGGAGTGTCGTTGGGAGGAATCCGAGAGGTCTGCCTGCCTGATTAGGCGGCATGTTTCTCGGGAAGGGAAAGGTGGTGGAAAGGAGGAGAGGAAAGGGTGAAGTGGAAGACCGAGCGGAATCCGCTCGGGGGGAGGATAGCTGCGTCCATGGGCCGACTTCAGGGGAACTGTGCCGGCATACGCCTATTACACATCTGAGGGAAACCCAGGAAAAACCCCAAACGGCACAGCCGGCCCGCGGATTCGAACCGCGGACCTCCCAGTCTCCAAGCGCACGCGTTACCGCTGCGCCACCGGAGCTGGTACCACAACAGAGAAGACGCCATTCCCTAGCATTCCGCCTCGCTCGCCCGCCTGTCTGTCGGTTGCCAAGGCTACCAAGGTCCCTCCGGCCGCTCCGTGATTGGTATTCTCCATGTCATAGGGCGCGCAGTGATTGGCCTCGTCCGTGTGACGTTTCCGGAGAGGGAACCCCGGAATGCGTCGTCTGCTCTTGCGAAGTTCTATATCAAACTACACAGGAACAACGCTGCCAATTCGCGTCGGGTTTTCGGCGTTATTATCAGTGATGAACGCGGAGTAAAACGGAGCTACAGTTTCGGAATCGTCTGAGATGGATGCGATAGTCCCTTTAAAAGCAATAAAATACCCCAGGTTTTGGGTTTGTGATAAGGAAGGTCGGAGATGTTTTGTTGAAAACCTTGTCTTCCAATACGCTACGACGGTATGCCTGTGCGCATGAGAGAAAGAAAAGGTTTGCGAAAACACGTGAGGAAGCGTCTGTCCACTGAGAAAGCAGCAATACGGAGACATTCGCAGATGGGCCGCAACACTATGGTGAAAAGGCGAAGCCATGTGGACCTCACGCGTAGTTGTTGTGGTACCTTATTTAGGGGCAATTCTTTAATTACAATTTAATTAAGAGCAATTAAGAGCAAGACCGTTCTACGTGCACGACGAGAAAGGGAATAGCTGAGGGGCTGCGCGAACGGCTGACCTACTTGCGTAGCAGTATAAGCGTGTTTCTTTGTCAAATAAAATTTCTGTTTGTCAGTCAGTGCTCTTCGTGTTCGTCCCTTTTTTGTGTCCCCTGCACTGGGGTATTTTATCGCTTATAACACAAAAGGTGATTGGTAAATTCTGCTCAAATAAGCACGAGAATCAAAGACATAAGGAAGAGAGATGTAATCGCAAACGGTGGTGATAAGTAGAGTCACAAAATAGGGGTACCGAGTATAGCATTCCTATTCCGCGAAGGAGCCGCCGTTCGGTGTCCGCGACTGGGCAGATCGTGTCACGTGGTTTCTCCTTCCAGGAACGCGCCGTTGATGTTGAGTCCCCTCCATCCAAAACCGGTTTCCTCGGTTGCGAGCTGTTCTCCGTCGGGGAAGGGGGGATTGGCGTCTCATTTCTAGGCGACGCAGCCGCGCCGTACCCAATATGGCGGTCTAGCTCGCCGGCGTCGCTACTCTGCTCCCTATTTAGTAACTCTAGTGATAAGATGGTAAGGATGAACGACGTCATATAAAAGTTTCGTTTCATCGCCCCGAGAGTAAAGTCACGAAAACGGCCGTGATGTTTCTCGCAGATGGACTAGAAATTAGAGCACTGCACGGGCTCGGGTTTACCCGAAAGCCCGATCCCGGCACTGCCCAGAGGATTCTTTATACGGGCTTGACATGGGCTCGGGTTTGACATTATGGGTCGGGCCCTGGCCGGGCCCTTACATTACCGGGGCATGTGTTACCCCACTATTAGTGAGCCACGGTCAACTTTTACAGCCGACTACACTGGGCCAGGACGGGGTAACCTATAATTTTATCGGGCTCGGACCGGACCCGAGCCGGGAAACCTAGAATACTTAGGGCTTGGGCCGTGCCCGGGCTAGGTATGGGGCCGTCGTTCCGGGCCCTGGCGAGTAAATCAAAGGAAAGCCGGGCTCGGGCCGGGCCTGGGCCTGAGAATGCGGCCCATGCAGTGCTCTACTGGAAGTCGACATTCTTCCGGAATTTTTGTGGGCGTTTGATGAGTTTTATTACGAAATGCAGTGAACACAATATACGCTTGCTATTGATAAGATGATATAAAAGACTTCAAACTAGGCCGCAACAACAGTCCTCGCACTCCCACGTAAAGAGTACACTTTATAATAAGTGAGAAGGGGGAAAAAATACCGACTGGTGGTCGTGGTGGTATGATGTCCTAAGGAAGAGGGAGTCAGACAAGGCAGCAAGTTTCACTCCTTTGTGAAAGGGGAAGGGGAGAAGTGGAGTAAAAGAGAAAGGATAGAGGGTCAGCAAGTAAAAGAAATGAGAAACGTAGAGAGAAAGAAAATAGTAAGGAGGTAGGGGGAGAGAAGGAAAGCGTTCACGACAGACCCACATAGGAAGCGAAGTCTGGGAGCGCGTCTCGCGTTTTTCTACGGATCTAGGTGGGACCCTGCGGGAACAAAATCTCGTCTAGAGAACCACAGAGAAGTGATAGGAGTCTGAAACTCGAGGTCAAGGTGTCTCTGGCTGCTTGAGACTCACAGTCCATGATGGTGTGCGACTGGTCACCGAAACAGAAACAAGTCTCACAGCGTAGCGATGGCGCGAAGCCCAGTTTGTAGCGAAAGCCGGGTTTCATAACGGAGAAGGGTAGATCGTTTCCGGTTGAGATCCTGCACGGGGCATGGTAGGGAGAAGTGCTGCACTTCCGGATAAGCAGTGAGATGAGTAGTATGTAGGGGGTGGGAAGGAGCACGGGTGAGAGTTAGCAACCTGGACCCCTGGGCCCTGCCATGAGCCCTGCGCGTATTTTTCCCCGAGCGGCGCGTGTGTGGAGGGTTGTCCACGTGCTTATCGGCGGGGGGAGGGCTGCGTGCGCGCTTACCCTCTCACATTTTTCAGCCTGGGCCGACTTCTTTCGACATTTTTGAGTCTTGTCCGACATCGTTCGCGTATTTTTTCCCGCGCATGTCGGGCGGCGCTCGGGTGGAGGCGCTTACCGGTGGACGGAGCGTGGCCGGAGGGCTGCGTGCGCGTTTACCAGCTCACATTTTTCAGCCTGGGTCGACTTCTTTCGTCATTTTTCAATCTGTGCCGACTTCAATCATTTTTTTTTCAGCTACAACAGGTGTGCAGTAGGCTGTTTACACGCAAAGGATAGCCATACACAAAAAGTACAAGTGAAAATATATTTATTAAAATCAATAGTGCAAGGAATTATGCTGTGACTCTGTGTGGAGTGTTGTCCGCGCGCTACCGGCGGGGGGAGGGCTGCGCGTGCGCTTATCGTAGCGTATTTTTCAGCCTGGGCCGACTTCTTTCACCATTTTCCCACATGGGCCGACTGCCCTCAGAAATTTTTTCCGGTACAACAGTTGTGCAGTGGGC